>NC_092362.1:10602743-10966794 GCF_030848805.1 Temnothorax longispinosus | reverse complement strand
ATAAATAGAATTAAACCGATGTTTATTTATGATTATTGTATTTCTGGAAAAAATTATCAAAAATTGGCTTTTTTGGGAAGACTCTAGAGTGGCGTTACTCCTTAAGCTACGCACAAGTTTCCGGCGGTATACAATACCGTTCGCTTTTGTAAAAACGAATAATAACGCGTTTTGCGGGCGTTCCCGTTTGTTAGGAATGTCGTGGTATAATAAATTTCGTAATCGGATCACGATCGCAGAAGTTAGCGCGACAACGTAAGATATATGAGGGATAACATGTTACCTATTCGACGATCCACGAGAGACTGCCTCGAGTGTCGGTGACTACGAGCTCGGTCTAACGTGTTTCAAGACTTATCACACGATTCCGAACGTGAATTCTTCGAATAATAAATTTTATTTCGACGAGAATGACACGGAAATTACGATTCCCGAGGGATCGTACGAGATACAAGCCATACACGAGTTTTTGAAACGTGAAATTTCACGTAAACGTCCGCGACGCGTGGTTCGTTCCAACGACGATCGTCGTACGTCGATCGCGGATATCGCGCGAAAAAAGACCGTTCGCGCGAACGGCTACGAAGACGAGGTCGCGGAATACCCGATAGTGCTTCGTGTAAATTACAATACGATGAAGAGTGAGATTAAGTGCGCTTTCAGAGTGAACTTTAACAAACCGAACAACGTCGGATCGCTGCTGGGATTTTCGTCGACGCGTATATTGCAGCCGGGACAGTGGCAGGAATCAGATGCACCGATTAATATTATCAACGTAAACATTATCCGTGTGGAGTGTAACGTGACCGCGGGTGCGTACAGCAACGACAAACGCGTTCATACGATACACTAATTTTCACCGAGCGTACTACCGGGATATAAGATATCGGAAACGCCGGCGCAGATCATTTATCTGCCGATCATCGCGAGGAGCGTTACAAATCTAACGATACGCGTCGCTGATCAAGACGGACGATTGCTCGATTTTCGCGGAGAAGAGATCATTGTCAGATTGCACGTACGACGGCGAGAGCGATAACGCGCCAGTGTATGCGTGAGCGTGAGTGTACGCGCGACACATGAGATGCTAGTGTTGAACGACTCGGAGCACGCGACAGATAACAGTAATATCTTTACGGCTGCACCGATCGACGATATCGTCAAGTCGACATTCGGTGGCGTTAAACAAGCGACGAGAAAGAAGCTCAACGCGTCGAACGTTAAGTTTTTACAATTTCTGGGATTCGCGGTACGAAACATCTGAACGATGACTGAAATTCTCAACATCGGAAGCGAGCCGGTCTTTGACGATCGCATCGTCAAGATCGAGACTCACACGTATGTACAACCCGTACGCCAACACAACGTTTGATTATAGCGACGAGATACGAATACCCATACAACAGCAGGATCTGTATACGTTGCCGTGCGAAAGTTTTCTCTACGTCGAAGGAACATTGACGGTGACCAGAGCAGCCGACCAAGTCGATAATGTGGTATTGGGTACTAATTGCGTCGCGTTCATGTTCGATGAGATTCGATACGAACTTGACGGTATGGAGATTGATCGTTGCAGAAATGTAGGAATAACCAGCACGTTAAAGAACTACGTTACGGTATCGTCCGACAGAAGCGTGATCCTGCGAAACGCGGGCTGGGAACCACATAATAATCCGAACGGATATTTCAATTTCTGCGTACCGCTCAACTTGTTACTGGGATTTTGCGAGGATTGCAAACGCGTGGTGATTAACGCTCGTCACAAATTGATCTTGATACGAGCGCGCAACGACAACAATTCCCTGGTGGGAAGTCTCGCGTTGGAGCCTACTATCAAAATACCTACTATCAAGATACAATAGCAAATGCCTCACGTGGTATTGAACGGGATCAACAAGCTGTCGATGCTGCGCGCCTTGAAAGACGGACAATATCTAAGTATGGGTTTCCGTTCGTGGGATCTGTACGAGTATCCCCTGTTGCAGAACACGACCAAGCACTCGTGGGCCATTAAGACCGCGACTCAGCTCGAGAAACCGCGATACGTCGTCTTCGCTCTGCAGACGGGTCGGAAGAATGTCATGTCCGCCGACACAAGCCGATTCGACGACTGCAACTTGACCAACGTAAAACTTTATCTAAACTCGGAAGTTTATCCGTACGACGATCTGAATTTTGACTTTGGCAAACACAGATGGGCGATTCTGTACGATATGTACGCGCGTTTCTGCAAGGGCTACTACGAATATCTCGAGCCGAGTCTCACCGTTTCGACTTTTCTACGTAATGGCCCGTGATCATCGATTGCTCCCGCCAAAACGAATCCGTCAAAAACGCCACCGTGGATGTCAGAATAGAATTCGACTGCATGGAGAACGTACCGCCGAATACCTCCGCGTACTCTCTCATCATACACGACCGCGTGATTGAGTACAACCCGTTGACGAACGTGGTGCGCAAAATAGTCTGAGTGTTCGCGGCAACGTCGACGTGAATATTATTTTCTCTCTCTCTCTTTCCATCACTCTCCGATACAATTATTTAGAGGAGCAAGGAGGGAGGGAGGGAAGGGAAAGTGTAAATCAGAGTGTCGCGAGACGATTTGCAGAGTTGCGCGTCATTCCTCTCGATTGACGCATTGACGAGGGAGACAGAGAGATAAAGAAATCTCGTCATGTCCGTACCAACGTTCGTGGACCTGCAAGGATTCCTCGTCAGGATGAAATTTGTCGTGAAGGAGGTGGCGGTACTGAGAAAAGGCTGCGTTCTGACGCATCACATCTTTACGTACCCCATACCGTGGAATCTCCTTACAAAATCGGACAAATCGTGCGCTACCTGGTTGATTTGCAATCACCATGGATTACGATGGAAAGATGGAAGATGCCGTACAGCATGGTGAAACGCCTGATTACGTCGGCCGTGCTTGGTGTGGAAGAAGAAGAAGAAGGAGACGATGACGACGAGATGCCGACTCTCGTGTACGTCAAAGGATGCCAGAAACGAGAATGGCTGGTAGATCTGCTGGAGAATTATGCGCGAAAAAACTTAATCGTTGAGACTCTGGATGCGCATTACGAAGATATTGAATCTTTGAATAAACTAGATGACACCAATACTATGCGATGCGGAAAACATGAAAAGAATTGCGCGTTACAAAATGTAATAAAACTATTTAATTAGTGGTCGCGCGCGACGCCATAAAGATTTGCGATCTTTTTTTTAATAAATAAATTATATATAACTTTTTGTTTTCTTTCTTACTCCCCCTCCCTTCCCCCATCATCACCATTAGAGTAGACTTTACTTCCCTCTCTCCTAAAAAATCCACTGCGCAGTTCTATAAACATTAATTCCCCCTCCCCCTTCCCCCATCACCACATCATTACTTTTTGGAGTTGTCGCGTATACTCGATTAATTTTATATGATCAGTCTTGTCGCGATCGCTTGTACTGACGGTCAACTTCTCAGAGCCTAGAGAGCGTAAATGTTTTCCTTTAAAGGATGCAACAGCAGCAACAACAACGGTGCAAAACGCGTGAATGCCGTGAATTATTACGTGCCGATTCACAACGTTGAAACTCAAACGTATGAGGCCAGATGCAATAGGTAAGTTTCGTTTGAGAGAAAATTAACATATAGAGTCTCCCCCAGTTTTTATATCTTTGCATATTGTAATACTTTCGAAAAATAAAATTATTTTTATTTCTTTTATCCAGCATTTCGGGGGACCGTCGCGCGGTGCGTATACTCAGCAGACGATACGCGCTGACAGCTACGGGATACAAATTCCTCGAAATTGGCATCAACGTGGGTCCACCGAGCTATGTGGAGATCGCCGTTGAAGATCATCGAGGAAAGGAACTGCTGTTGTCTCTCGAAACGTGAAAGGCACTCAACGAGCAACGACGAAATATTCAGAATTTCTTTTGCAACGACTTCAAAGATGCCCATAGTTTTATAAATGTTGGACCGCTAACGGTGAGAGTTTGTACGTCGTAGCGATGCGTTTAATACGAATCAGTTCATCGATTGTGAGCTCGCAGCTTTAGTTTTTTAGCACGTAAGATATATGATGTAAAAGAAGAGTTAAATAAACAGGCTTTTTTTACACCTAAACGAACGATGTATTTTCTTTGCGTGCATGTCCTGCCCTATACCTAACTTTTATCAAATGTTGTTTACGACGAACATGTTCCGACAGGTTCGATGCGTTATCGGGTCGATCATCGTCCCGATGACGTCATTTTTTCCTTTGTTTTTTACGTACTGCGTAGATAGATTGTTTAGCAAATTTGTTTTGTCTACGCGATAACTGCCCCCCTTTTTCTAGAAAAATGTTGTTTACGACGAACGTGTCCCTAGAGTTCCTATAATAAGAGTTAGGACAAACCGCCGCCATGTACAGCCAAATGTTATAGCTTTGTCTCACTCCCACTAACTTCTTGGCTGAAGCATATGACGATCATGATAGCTTTGTCTCACTCCCACTTACAGCTTGTCTTACTCTTACTAACTTGGCTGAAACATATGACGGGACCAATCAAAAATCGTCACCACATTGGCTTAACTCTTATTATAGGAACTCTACGTGTCCCGACAGGTTCGATTGTTTAGTCTACGAGATAACACCCCTCTTTTCCTAGAAATATGTTGTTTACGACGAACATGTTCCGACAAGTTTGATGCGTTATCGGGTCCATCATCGTCCCGATGACGTCATTTTTTTTTTTGTCTTTTACGTACTGCGTAGATAGATTGTTTAGCGAATTTGTTTAGTCTACGCGATAACCGCTCCCCCTTTTCCTAGAAAAATGTTGTTTACGACGAACGTGTCCCGACAGGTTCTATGAACACGCTCCTACGCAGTGCGCTATCGAGTTAGTCTTACCCATTGTACGCCGCCTAGCGGCGTCGTTGCGAACAAGGCCCCCGCGGCCCCCGCAGACCCCCCACGCGGCCCCCGCGGACCCTTACGCGGACCCGCACGCGGCTCCCGCGGACCCCCACGCGGACCCCCGCGGCGCAACCGCGACCGCGAACGCGGACTTCCTCTCCCGCGGACCCGTGACGCGGGTGAGTCATCTCGGTGACTCATCCCGGTGAGTCATCACGGTGAGTCATCGTGGTGAGTCATCACGGTGGTATGCCAAGGTCAACCCCCTCCCCCCTCGCGGCGTAATCCGATATCCTTGAAATCCGATACCTTTGTGTAACCCGATATCTTTATGTAACCCGATACCCTTGTGTAACCCGATATCCCACCCCTCCCCCCTCCCCCTCACCCCCGCGTTATCTTCTTGTAACCCGATACCCTTGTGTAACCCGATACCCCGCCCCTCCTCCCTCCCCCTCACTCCCCGCGAAATCTAATACCCCCCCTCCCTCACCCCCCCTCGGAGCCCCCGCGATAGAATAGGCTTAGGTTAACTACTGCCCTGTAATCATAAACAAAATTAACTTGTATTTTTAAGCTAGATGCACAATGAAAAACACAGACAACAAGAACAGGGAATAACACAGGTTCCGATAGGTTGAAAATCTATGGCCTGTTATTCTCTGTTCCTGTTGCTTGTTTTTCATTGTGCATCTAGCTTAAAAATAAATTGTACCTTGAACTTTATAACTTCGTGTAATACCTTGTAAATATTTATACAAACTTTCAACATATTCTTGACCTCTTTCCACAGTGCTTTTTTTCGCCTTTGTCCGTTCGCTAAGTGGAATTTGGAAATTCCATAGTGCTGGCTTTGTTTGTACTATGTTAATTAGCATCTCATCGCGGTGATCTGTTGAAGACTGATGTTTATCGCCAGTGTCCTTCGATATTATTTCATTGCTGTTTGGAACTTATTAAAATACAATTAGTTGCAGATTAAATGTAACATTTTAAACCTATGTATAACATAATAGGTGCTTTCTAGCAAGATAACACAATGTGACGCTCTGATCAGACACTTTAAAACACAGATAATGAACTCTTGTTATGTGCTCTTTAGGCTCGCACAATCAAACACGGCAAAACTCACTTTTCAAGATGTGTAGAAATTGTGAAGCACTCTGTTAAAAAATATATTACACAGTGCCGACTATGTGCATTGTTGGAAAGCTACAAGTATTATTGCTGCAAAATTTACCAATATGGTTACAACAAAGTCATCATCGATGGATACAGCATGTATCTTTTCATTGTAATGTTTAAAACAGTTGCGGCGCAATATTTCTTCTTGTATGGCGACAACTAATATTTCGCCGCAATAACCACATTTTATGTTCTGAACTAAACATATTATTTGTTATAAATTAGTGTATCTCCTATAATGTGCATTTATTACATAAAAGGTGATGACAATATCAAATTTAAGAATAAAGATAAAAGTATTATCCCAAAACAGAATTGATTCGAATGGATTAATGTGTTTTTTTATTCAGCTTTCTTCTAATTCCATATTTATATTTCGTGCTGTATGAAGAATTTTATGAACTGATACTTACTAAGAAATTATCGAACTGGTTTTCACTCATTTTAAATTGCGTTTCTCATTCACAATAATATATGTTTATTAGGTTAGGAACTGAACTTTTCGTGCGTGCGTGCGTGAGTGCGTGCGTGCGTGCGTGCGTGTGTAGCGTGCGTCGTGCGTGCGTGCTAGCGTGTGTAGCGTAACGCCGGAACGCTTCAAAAACCAGTGTAACATCTGTGCTGGCATAACGAAAACGAGCGTAAAGCCTGTGATTGGTCAAGCTTCTTTACGCCGTACGCCGGGACGCCGTACGCTGGCTCTATGGGACTTTATCCTGGAACATTCAAAAATATAACGCGTGCAATGTAAACGTAATAATAGTTTTATCATGTATCAGAAATATTTCTAAACCATTACATTTGCAATATTTCTTCTGCAATATTGTAGAAATTCACTGCCTGCAATTAAATTTTTCATTACCCAAGTAGCAAAATGACGTCATAATAACTGTAAATTTTGGTCACAAAATGACTAATCAGACGTTCTAAATAGGTCTTGTGAGACCCGAAAATGACGTCGATATGTCACATCCACACGACGTCATTTTCTGACGTCTTATTGACGCCCAACGTACGACATACATACCGATTTCTAGAAATGTTTTTTATGAAATTAAAATTAAAAGTTAAAATGTTAAAATGTCCATATGTGTGTGTGTTGATAAACGTTTATAAAAAAACGTTATTTTTCTTTATCTAAAAGAAACGCTTTTTTAACTGTTTCTTTACATATCGTGTGCGTATAGCAAGAAACATTAAATTAACGTTTAGAAATATTGACTGTATGTGTGTTTTTTAAAGTTATTATTAAAATATGCACAATTAAATCATCCTCTCTACGAAAAATTTCTTAACCAAATATGAATAAAATTATTAATTTTCATAAAAATCGTCAATAAAAAATTAGAAAAATTTTGGCACCGGTTTCAAGAAAATCGATCCATTAATAAAAAATTATCCATTAATAAAAAATTAAACTTATCCTCCAAAAATTTAAAAAATTTTGGCACTGGTTTAAAAAAAATCGGTCAATTAATACTTATTATTTTTCAAAATTTTAATAATTTCCAAACCGGTTTCTTAAAATTGGTAACAAAAAATTATCCATAAAAATTATCCATTAAAAAAATTATCCATAAAAAATTTAGCTTGATATCTCAAAGTTTGCGGAAATTGGAGCAATCACGAACATTTTTTTTTTAACAGAAATTGTAAACCACTTTATTATTAGCAATTTTTCTAATTCTATTACATTCTTTAGTTCTTTCTACCCCTATCTATATATATAAGTACCTGACGTCTGTATTTCTGTCTGTCTGACGCAAACTACTTGTTATTTTCCGAGAAATTGGAAAAATTTCGTAACCGGTTTCCAAAAACCGGTCTTAATCGCTCGCGACGGTCACGAATTGAAGTAACTGGTTAATTCTCCAAAAATTTCTGATATCGGCTTCTAAAAAAATCGGTAACAAAAAATTATACATTTTATAGCACTCCCCGGGTCCCCGGAAAATTCTACCCCTGTTTCATATATAACTCTTTGAAATTTATTCAATTATTTCCCGAAAAATTAGAAAAACCGGTATCCAGAAAATCGGTAACAAATCCTACATACAACATATTTCATTTAAAACTAATCGACCTATGAACGATTTAATTCCCGAAAATTATAAAAAAAAGATTTATTTTTTTTTGCCTTTGCAGCTTCCTCCATTTCATAATTTAGTGCTGCTCTTAGCAATAAATCATCCTGACCGTCTTCTAATGTACATTTTTTAAAAAATCACGCAGATTTTTTTAACAAAAATCGGAAACGTTTCAAGAAAATCAGTACATTAATGAAAAATTAAACTCGCGGTTTCAAAAAAATTAGCATATACAATTCTTTGAGATTCGGTCAATTATTTCCAGAAAAATTGGAAAAATTTTGGAACCGATTTCCAAAAAAATCGGTTACGAAAAATTATACACTTTATGGCAATTTCCGGGAAATTCTACCCCTATTTCATGTACAATTCTTTACGATTCGGTCAATTAATTCCCGAAAAGTTGGAAAAATTTCGTAACCGGTTTCCAAAAAGATCGGTAACGAAAATGTGTACACTTTATGCCACTCTCTGGGACATATAATATATTCTACCCTTACTTCATATACAATTCTTTGAGATTTGGTCAATTAATTCTCGTAAAATTTGAAAAAATTTCGGAACCGGTTTCCAAAAAAATTGGTAACGAAAAATTAACCACATCATTGCACTTCCCGGAAAATTCTACCCCTATTTCATATACTTTTGGTAAAAATTTGGTCCACTAACGAATGAGTCCGGTTTTTAAAAAGATCGGTAACGAAAAATTGTACACTTTATGGCACTCTCTGGGACAATATATATTCTACCCTTACTTCATATACAATTCTTTAAGATTTGGTCAATTAATTCTCGTAAAATTTGAAAAAATTTCGGAACCGGTTTCCAAAAAGATAGGTAACAAAAAAAAAGCCGCAACATTTTCATCCCCGGAAAATTCTACCCTTATTTCATATACTTTTGGTAAAAATTTGGTCCACTAACTAATGAGTAGTTCGCGTACAGACAGACAGACAGACGTGACTTATATATATAGATAATAATATTTTACACACAAGCAAATCATCAACAAACAAAAATATAGCAACAAAATTTGAAACAATTTACAATTTTTTTTTAATTTTTTTTTTGAAAAAAAAATAGTAGTAACAGTTATTTACAATCACTAAATCTACGTCTTTTACATTCTATTAGATGTTCCGTAACTATTTATATACATTTTTTTGTCTTTGGATCCCTGGAGATTCAGGTAGCACCTATGCGTTTCAAAAACGTTTTACAAATGTTTCTTCGAAACGTTTCATAACGGTTAAAATTAAAATGTCCACTCGAAAAACGTAAACGTTTATTTTCGGGTTCGGAGAATCTATAATAGATTCTCAAATGTGAAATTTGACCAGAGACAGTACATAAAGTCTTACGGCAAAAATTTGTCACTCGCTGTTCTATACATCATTGCAAGCCACATAAAAAATAAATAAATAAATGAATAATAAATATTAAAGTGAAATAAACTTTTAGTGAAGTAATCTAATTATTTAGTCGAAGAGCTGACGACACTTTTGGCCAAGTGATTTTGTAAAATATCCTGAGTGACCAATTAATTATTATCAATATCCGATAAAAATTGAGACTTATACTATGACTTGAAAATATGTTTTTTTTTCTCACTTGCGTACTTCTAAACCCCCCAGGTACGACCAGCCAGGTGTTCGGATTATCGAAAGAGAGTCGTCCACGCAGGTTAAAACGGAAAATCGTATTTTACAAAATCACTTGGCCAAAAGTGTCGTCAGCTCTTCGACTAAATAATTAGTTTACTTCACTAAAAGTTCATTTTACTTCAATATTTATTATTCATTTATTTATTTATTTTTTATGTGGCTTGCAATGATATATAAAACAGTGAGTGACAAATTTTTACCGTAAGACTTTATGTACTGTCTCTGGTCAAATTTCACATTTGAGAATCTATTATAGATTCTCCGAACCCGAAAAAACGTTTACTTTAATGTTTTTCAAGTAGACATTTTAACCGTTATGAAACATTTTGAAGAAACATTTGTAAAACGTTTTTAAAACACATAGGTGCTATCTGGGGAATTAATATCAGAGTTTTTAATATTTCCTGCATACTTTTGGTTGGGACGGTACCTATAATAGAACATCCTTAATGGAAATGGTACAGTAATATCTTTTTACAATTTTCTTTAACGGAGCAAACATACTGATAATATGTAAAAGTTGTACAATTTTTGTAACAGATAAATATTTACAGCTCGAGATCTTTACTTTGAAATTTTTAAATAATTTTTGTGATATATTGAGCAAATGCTCTAAGGTAAACGTCCCAGTAGCCGGACACGTCCCAGTGGCCGGACAAATGGAGAAAAATACTTACTATTTATTTAAACAATTAAAAATGAAAATAATAATTATTGTAAAAAAAACTTTAATATTTAACAATTAATTGGGAAAAAGAAGTAAACCTATAATTAAACATTTTTGTATTTAAAAAAATTGATTAAATGAGCATGTGTCTGTTGTTTGTCAAAATAATGGCCAATCGTTAACAGATTCGTTAAGCGCAAGCATATAGCTAATAGTATAAAAATTGGATATTTAATTATATTTGTATATAAATAATCAATTATCTAATTTTAAAGATTAGTTAAAAACTCGTTTTGACGAAATTCATCCTAAAAGTCACAATTAAAACGATAATTTTGAGTGTCCGGATACTGGTACATTAAAAATATCAGTAGTCCCAATCGCCAGACGCATGTGCGAACGCAATTTGTTAAAAAATAAGAGGTTAGTGTCATGCAGTGTTGCTTGTTGGAATCGATAGATTTTTGCGGTAAGTGTAATAATTACATGTTATTAAAGGCATTAAAACTATTCACCGACAATTTATTTTCATTTACAAATGTTAAAATAAGTATAATTTTTTAATTGGTCGGACACTGGGACAAGTTATGCCCGGATACTAGGCCATAACCTATTTCAACTGTCCGGCCACTGGGACAAGTTAAGCCCCTTGCACAATGCCAGGCAACAGGCAATAGGAACAGGGAATAGAAATCAGAAATCATGTATAAATGCGGAATAAACAGTGACACAGGCAATAGACACAGAGTTTCCGTCACGTTGGAAATTCTGTGCCTATTGCCTATTGCCAACCAATCATAGCATTTGAATTTTTTAGGTTGTAATTAACGATTTTTTGGTTATTTCCTGTTCCTATTGCCTGTTGCCTGGCATTGTGCAAGGGGCTTTATGTCCGAACACTAGGCCCTAACCTATTTCAGCTGTCCGGCCACTGGGGGAGTTCCGCTCGAACCGTCGTACGAGTCGGACGTGTTCTGCCTGCGCTCGTGTTCCCCCTCTTTGATACTCGTCCCAGTAAGCAAAAAACCATTATTACAATGTTATTGCAACGATATTCTAGAACTTGTAATGTTGTTAAATATGTAGTTCTTAATGTTGTATAGAACATCATTATGAACATACTTTGACCACGATTCCAAAATTTCAGTAATGTTGAAATGGGAGTGCCATAACGTTGCAAATAACATTGCGCTAAGGTTTTTCTATCATTCCTGTAATGTTTTTGAGATAAAAATTTAAACGTACTATCAACTTTATTACAATATTATATTAAGATTACCGTAATGTTAATTCTAACATTTATTTAAAGTTCTTATTGATGTTTTATTTCTATTACAGGCAACATGTTTTCAATAAATATGCAATAGTAATAAAATATCTCAATATTTATTGTCTAATTATTATTTAGATTGCTTTTTTTATAGACCAGGCTTGGACAACTTTGAGCTCCAGAACCACGACACTTCTTTTCTATCCACGGAAAGTAGGGGAGTGTCGTGGCTCCGGAGCTCGAAGTTGCCCAGGCCTGTTATATACCAATCTGCATTAGGGAATAATTCACTAATTATCATAAAAAAGTTTTATTTATATAAAAATAATATATACCATATATTACAGTTTTCAGTTTATCACAATAATATCTTTGGTGAAGATCACTGATCCTAGCGTAAGGTTTTGGGATAAAACTCATCTTTCAAATAAAAAAATGTGTTACTATAATAATCACTCGCGCGGAGCCACGCAAGTAAGATAATATATTTATCACTTCCTGAAAAATAAAAGTAGAATTAAATTAGTGAAAAAACTACTTATAAATTATAACGCGGCAAACTATAATAATTTTATTTTATAGAGAGTATATACCGAAATACATTACATTACCTTTTTAATGTTTTTTTTCCTTACGGACGTTTGCGAATCTGAACCACTCCATTACAAAGTGTTGAAAATCTTTTTCTGTATTCCGAGGGAATATTGCTCTAAAAGCTTCTGAAATAAGAAAAATTCAATACAGTTTATTGTTAGATGAAAGAAATAAATAATGTTAATTTAACGGCAATTAAAACTTATGATAATTATTGAAATAACACAAAAGTTTCCGGAATAGTTTACATATATACTAAATTGATCAAAAATATTAGTTTATGGATATATATATTTTTCTTTTATTTCGTAAGAATTTTTAACGTGTATGTGTGTCCTGCTTTTTAACGATGATTGCTACAAAAAATAAGGAGACAATTTTAATAAATTCTGAGACATAAAACATAGAATTTAATACTGCAAGTAATATATACATTTCTTAAAAAATTACTTACTTTTAATGCTCAGAATTGTGTGTGCGTATCTCCAATTTTATAATTATTTTTTTGGCCAGTTCATGAACACATGGAGGCTAAGTCATCAGAAAATGTAGCCCTCAAACTTTTTCTAATAAAATTCTTTTCATGTTTCCCTCCAATTAACATAACCTTGTGCACCTGAAAAATTTATACTTGTAATTCTATATAATGCAGTTTATTATTATAAATTGCAAGGAAAATAATTCAGAAGACTTTTAAAATATAATAACACATATTATATAGGATATTATAGAACATATTAAAGGACATATATTATAGATATAAGTTTGTAAGATTAAGAGTCAGTGTTGGGGATTCCCCCAATTGATTAATATAAGAATTGTCTCCGTCCGTCAGATGTACTGCGATATCCTTTTCGTTTGCTTCTCACGCAAAATTTCTCGATTAGTTCGGCACCGCCGGAAAGAGCCGATCCGCGCCGAAGGCGAGCGCGCGTCAGCATCCCCACGCGGCTCGCCCGACCGCCGGCCTCCCTTCCAACAAACCCGCCGCACCGCGGTATATAAGCCGGCGCTCCGACAGGAGCCGGCACTTCGTCTTATCTCCGGCTCTCTGCTGCCTTCGACGAAGCCTACCCTATCCAACTTCCTAGGGCGACACACCAAACGAGGTCCGGTGCTCCGAGTCTCGACTGAGTGCTCTCAGGTGTCCCCGAACTCCAGCCTACCCAACCGACGATCACGATCCCGCGAGGTCGAGCCCACTCGGCCTCGTAGTGAGCCCTCTCGCTGTCGTGTTCCCGGTTCTTCGCTTCCTGCCGTATCTACCTACCGCGTCTCTATATGCATCGGACGTAAGACCGCGTTTCGCAACTCCGTCACACCGCGACAATTGCATTCGCGATACCGTCTATCGTTTCTACCGCGTTTCTGTAAAGCCGCGTTTCGATAGAATCGCTCCTTTGTAACACCGCGCTTCACACTACAAGTCGCAGCGCGCCGAGTGTAGTCGCACTAATTTATCTGTATACCTCGCGTTTCGTCAGTTTTGTTTTACTATATCAAATAAAGTTTATATGTATTATAAATCAATTGCTGTCTTTTGGGCCTTCCACTCAACTTCCTAACAAGCGATCGAGTCCGCGGTTAACTGAAACCCCGGTCGTCTCATAGTTAAAGGGCTGAACGAAGCCATTCGTAATTATCTCGCGTTCTTGCGGAACGGATTCGGCGATTCGTTCGGCGCGTTTATTGCGCGCCCGAACAGTCAGAGTAACCATTTTTGGTTTTGAACGCATTGAGTGCTCCTCCTCAAGATTCTATTTGATCGTTTTATACATAAAATATACAGTTGAATATATTATGGAGATTAATACAAATACATTTTGATTTTTGAAGGACATACCATATTTGAAAACTTTACCGACAAAATTCTACCTTCTTTTAGAAAGTTTACATATATCGTATTGGTTGCATAGAATTACAAATGCTTTTACATAATAAAAATAGGTGTAAATCAATTAGAGTATTTGCTCAATATATTACAAAAATGATTTAAAAATTTCAAAGTAAAGATCTTGAGCTGTCAGTGTAAATATTTATTTGTTACAAAAATTGTTTATATATTATCAGTATGTTTGCTCCGTTAAAGAAAATTGTAAAAAAATATTACTGTACCATTTCCATTAAATTTAAAAGCTTAAAAATATATGAAAAGTTTGCAAGAAGATTTTTATATATAAATACTTAAGCTTTCTGCTGAATATGGTAAAACAAAGCAACACACATTTATATATAGAAGATCCATATATGCATAAAAGACTTGAACAATGTAGTATGAATGCGTTAGTACATACTTATTTGATATGACGTTTGGATGATTTTGTCTGTATGTTACGCCACAATCAAAATAACTATAAACATAGTAGATACAGATAATGCGCAATTACTATCTTTGCCGAGATCTTTGCTATAGGCACTACATTGAAAATAATACCAAAAAATCGGTAAAAATTACAAGTCCTGGTGATCTCTTTGTCGACTCTGATGGCGCAGAATAATCGAGTTTATTTTTTCCAACTAATTTATTACGATGAAAGATAATACAATAGGTCGCTGTTTTGCACGTTCAACGGAAAATAACGAAAAGTCTTGCAAGAAGAAGGCGGAAGCAACGTCCGGAAACATAAAAATATATAGAAGTGAAAGTCTCATGCTAGTGATTTATATTTCCACCAATCGTAAAAGGTTAATCTATATAGCGTGCGCGTATCATGTAAGACATAGAATAAGTTTGTAACTCTGAGTTTAGAACATAAACAGACTCTAAATTGCAAATATTATATTTACTACTCTTGGAGAGAAAGGGAGAAAAAGGGAGAGAGAGAGGGAGGGAGAGGAGATATCTCTTACAGTCTTTTCTCTTAATTCTTAAATTTTCAAAGTCTGCAGATTTTATTGTGTAAATTTATATCTACTACGATTATGTAACTATTATACTAACCGGGAATGTTATTTGTAAATGTTTATAGAATTAATTATAATTGTGATAAGCAGCTTTACTTACAACTTGCATGAAAGCTTCTTGATCAGTTTTTAGCATATCTTCAAATTGTCAATGGAAGATAAAGGGATGAGATATTGTCCAATCTTTGTATCTTGTACAATACTTTCCTTAGAATATTGCTCAGCCTCACGGCCCGAGTACATCAAGAATATGTTCGATTCTTATTAATACTTTGGTATATTTTTTTTCTTCTGCAAATTTCTCTCTTATATAGGTCGAAAAATAGATCTTGAATCACCAGCTACCTATTTACAGCACATTAGATAATTGCAGGGTTCTTATCATTAATATGCAAGATTTAGAATATAATAATTACTTACCCATATAAAAATGTTGTATACAATTAAAAGCGCTCGACAGCGCACAAGCACAAACGTACGTATATATGACACACTCACACATCATACGTATATGTAAGATAATGCGACTACAGTCTCCAGAACTATTACTGCTTCCGATTGGCTGTCGCAACAAGCGTGCGTTTGCTCATGATCTCGACGCACTCAAACAGCTGAAAATAATTGGCAGTAAATTGCAAGAAAATAGCAAATAATTCCACTATATAGTTTCTACCGATACCCAAAGAACGTTATTTGTAGTTAACCTAAATTATAGGTTATATAGATCATCATATCAGCTACTATTCATAGCACATATGGTTAATTGAGTTCTTATTATTAATATACAACTTTTAGAATATAATAGTTACTTATATATAAATATACTGTAAATAAAGAGCACTCCGCACTGCTCGATCCACACGTGTGTATACGCACTCACGCATCGTACGTAAATGTACGCATCATGGCTGTCGCGATGAGCGTTGGGCACATTATAAAACAATAACATTCTAACAACAGAAAATTAATATACTACCAACATTATTTCCAAGTCCAAATTACAAGGAATTTTGAACTGTTGCATTAATCTCAAATAAATGTCAGAGTAACATTTGAAAAATATTTTCTGTAACGTTTTTAAAATATTTTAACAACATTCAGAAAAATCATATTACGAAATAATATTTTTTAAATATGTGTATAATATTATTAAAAAACGTTTAAAAAATACACATAAAGTCAATATTTTTAAACGTTAATTTAATGTTCCTTGCTTACTGGGGTCTGTAGAGCATATATATTATCGTTTTGCCGCGATTATTTTCTCGCGGTCCCCGGCTATTCGGGAGGGTTGAATAATTGCTCCCCCCCCTCGGAGGGGGAGCGTGCCCTTACTTTGTAAAGATGGATATCCAGATATCGGATAAACTCGTGAGTTCGAGCGTCGATGTGCGTACACAGAGAAACGACACCCAGTGCAATAAGAGATACAAAACGATTGTCTCTCAGAAACAGTTTGACGAGTTCACGAAGGAATTTACGCTTAATGAACAGACGGAAATTAACCGGACTGGAATGGACAGTCGGTGTGACACCCCTGTGCTGCAGAGGGACAAGGATATTTATACAGGACGAAACGAGCCATCCGGTCGGGAGGATGAGATGGACGTGGATATGTATCGGGTAGATAAAAGGAAGCGTGACACGGAGGACCGTGAATTTTTTGTACACAAAACGGCCCCGCTGACGAATTGCTTAACGACGAGCGACAAGAATAATCTAGATGACAGTGTTATTGAAGTGAGCGATCACGTGAATACGGGCGGTTCGCCGCGTGAGACCACCGTGGGATTGTTGCCGTCTGCTTTAGAAAGGGAGATATATGTTGTACGTGACCACAAGCTATGTAAATGTAGGGATAATCCGGAGATTCAGCGATTCACGAGATTCGATGATAAACATTCAGGTAAAGCCAGAATTAGTATTAAACTCGTACCTGAACATTCCACGACTCGCAAGGGCATGAATAAAACTAAAATTTGGATGCTCTTGTTAGATTTACAAATCTGTCTGATCTCAGTGGATATGCTTAACCATTTTACAGCGGAAGCAGTATTTGAAAAAGCGGTTGATGCTAATCGTGCGCTTGATTTGATTGATGGCATGCATGTTCCTAAGATTAAGGCTTATGTAGAGCAGCGATCTATTGTTTGTAAAGGAGTCGTTTCAGACTGGTCGACTGAGTGGGATGCGGCTACGCAAAAATCAACTCTGGTGGCCTCGAGTAACATTTCTATAACCTTCAAGCTGGACAAAGTCAAGGATCTTAAAATTTTTCACAACGAAGTTAATTTAAGAGTAAGACTATTTATTTCACAGACTAGGCAATGCTTTAATTGCTTCAAGTTTGGGCATACAAAAATTGCATGCAAAAGCGAGACGCGCTGCATAGTATGCGGTGAAAAAGCGCATGGTCAATGTGAGAAATCAATATGTTGCTTCAACTGTGGTGGACAGCATAAATCCACATACCGTGGCTGTCCCGTGCATGAAAAAAATAAGAATATCAATATCATTATGACCTACAACGGTGTTTCTTTTCATAGTGCGAGACGGATCGCCGAGGGGGAAATTCCAATTCCAGCAAAGCTCTTGGACAGCAGGATTGACCCTGTGAGTTGGCCTGCCCTGCCTCTTCGAAAACCAGCAGCTCCTGATACATCGTATACTCGCGAGAAATTGGAGCGTGGTACTCGCTTCGGCGTACAAGGCGATCCCTCTAGATTAAGTACGAAAGAACGGTCAGTCTCTGGTGGGATTGGCAAGTATTATAGCCAGTTTAATACACGTGAAGAGGAAATAGCGGTGGATAGGAGGGGTCTGGCCCTGGCCGCGACCCGCGGGGCTGCCTGGTCCCAGGTGGTGCGGCGCAAACCGGAGAGGAATAACGAAGGCCGGGAATACGGAGGAAATTATTGAGAGCATTATGTTGTTAATGAGGAGGTTTCCCTCAGCTAGGGATGGCCTGATCGAGGCTTTGACAAATGAGTGGCAAAATCGTGTCCCTCCCTCTCCAAGCGGCAATACTTGGGTAGGAATCAGGAAGAAAACAAGAGAATTTAACAATCAAGGACAAGGAGGACAGTATACTGACGCGAAATGGGGAGAGATTCCCTCCCCCCCACTGTATAATTCAACCTTCTTCTATGGAACTGTCGAGGGTACCAGAGCTGCAAGGAGGAACTGACGAGGCATGTCATGGAGTATGATGTTGTTGTGCTGACGGAGACTAAATGCAAAGGCCCGCGTAGGGTCTCCTTCCCCAACTTCAGGTCTGTGAGTAGCGCTAACAGATTGGGGAGTGGTGGTGTCTCGATATCCTTACGTACTTCTATGGATTTTACTGAGGTGCCAATACGGGGTATCCTACCTGTTGGATACGACGTTGTTTGCGTTAAGACGAATAATCTCTCTCGAAATATTAATATAGTTGCTATTTATAGACATCCCAGCGAACCGATGGCTAGACACGACATCGTACCCATATTCAATGCTGTTGGCATGAATGGCCTTGACACTATTGTTCTGGGTGATTTTAATGCTAAGAATGCCACATGGAACTGTCCTACTACAGATGCCAGGGGAGACCTTCTCTATGAAATTATGGACAGTGAAGGCCTTATATGTGTCAACGTGGACACCTGTTCTCGTGACGGTGCCAGGGTGCACGCGACACTAACTTGGACCTATTATTTGACACGAGAAGCATAGCCGGGGACATTTCTTATTCGCAGATCTCGGATTTGTGGGGTAGCGATCACCACCCTATCTCCTTCTTCGATAGTACTCTCTTGATTTATGGGAAGACCACGAACCGTTTGTCCACAAAGAAGACCGACTGGAGTCGATTTCAGCAAGTTGTAGAATCGGAAATGAGAGAGAGGACTCTGCTGCTACGGAGTCTTTTGGAGACAGATTTTGAGTCCTGCTATTCTTCTTTCATTGAGATTATCAAGAACGCTGTGGCTGTAGCCTTGGGCAGGAAATCTTCTACTCCACCTACGAGGATTACCCCGAACAAGAGGAGACCTTCGCATAAATGGTGGGACGCAGAATGCGACGAGGTCATTCGTATTAGAAGGGAGTCCCTGAGGGCCTTTAAGAATACCAAGAGCCTACACGATTGGCTTGGTTATAAAAAGGCGGTAGCTTCGGCTAGACGGACTATTAAATTAAAGAAGAAAGCTGGTTTCGAGGAATTCTGCAAGGGGATTGACAGGTTCACGAGTCTCTCATACGTCTGGAGGATTATGCGCATCTTTAAGAATGCCAGAAGAAATCTGGAGTGGAATACCTGGCCCACCAAGAATAGGGAAGACGTGATCAAGTCTACTATCGAGAGCTTGGCCCCACCCTTTGTTGGTGCGGAACCTGTATCCGATTTTGAGAAGTGCCATCCTGATGACGAACTGGATGCACCGTTCTCTCGAGGGGAAATGGTCAAAGCTCTGGAGATGATACGGAGGGACTCATCTCCCGGTCTGGACGGCATTGAATACAAGACCATTAAGGCTCTCCCGGAGAGCGCTAGGGACTTCCTGCTGGACATTTTCAACAGGGTGTGGTCTACTGGTTCCCTTCCCAGCGATTGGCTTAATTACCAAGTAATCTTCATTGATAAGGTGGGCTGTGAAAAGGTTAGACCTATTTCATTATCCTCCTGTGTCGGCAAGGTGATGGAAAGGATTATCAATGAAAGACTGGTCTGGTGGGCGGAGAAGGAAGAGAAATTTAGCCCGTCGCAGAGCGGTTTCCGCAGGGGCAGGTCATGCGCCGACAACCTGGTGAGAATTGTTGCAGATATTAAGGCTGCAATGTGTGTCGGGGAGTATACCCTGGCTGCGTTCCTTGACGTCTCTGCCGCATATGACTGTGTGGATTACGGGGTAATGCTGAGGAGATTGATAGCACTTGATTGCTATACCAAAGAAAAGTTCGATTCATAGTTAACGCTTGCGATTCGGTGGATCGACTTGTTTATAGGGGGCTCCCGCAGGGTGCTGTCCTGAGCCCGGTATTATACTCACTATACACGCAGGGTCTTTGTGTGGACTTGCCGGGTGTTGAGGCGGTCGAGTTTGCAGACGACGTCGGGCTATACGTCCGTGGATCGAACCGAGAGCGTAATCGACTCTTGCTACAGCGTGCGATTAATATCATTGCTGACCGACTACGCAACATGGGACTCGATCTGGAGCCGAGGAAGACTGCGTTGGTGAAGTTTTCCAGGAGTGGATATATCGATAGACAGCTGAATATACGTATTGATGAATGTGACGTTCCCAATTGCGGCGGTGCAAAATTCCTGGGTATCTGGCTAGACAACAAGCTGAGCTTCGAGCGTCAAATACAGGAACTAAGAGGCAAGGTAAACCGAGCAAATTCTATTATCAGATACCTCTGTGGAGTTTCTAGAGGGATAGAGGTAAATACTTCACTTATGCTCTATAAGAGCCTTGTAAGGTCAATTATTGATTATGGAAGATTCGTGTTTTTTCCCAGAAAGGCCTCCTTGCAGCTTAAATTGGAAAGGGCTCAGTTCCTTGGTATTTGTACGGCCCTTGGCTATAGGAACTCCACCCCCAACAATGTGATTGTTGCGGAGGCTAAAGTGACATACTTAAAAGACCGGGCTATGTTGCTGGGCGTCAACTTTGCCAACAAGGCTATTGCGCATAATCAAAATGGTTTGTGTGACAAGATGCGTGCTCTACATGAGGGTGAGAATTTTGTACGGTATAGACAGCCTACGTATGGGTCTTCCTTGTTGTCGGAGATATGGAAAAGAGTAAATCGAACTAAGCACCTCATTGGTCCTGTTGAGAAGTTCCCGGTCTTTAGCGGCTCGTACAGCGCCCACACGTTTATACCTACCGTTGACATAGACATCGGAGCGGGGAGAAGGCGAGAGAGATTCTCTGACTGTTCTCTTATCCAAAAAATTATTAGTAAATACTATTTGAGCCCAAACCCAGACATCTTCACGGATGGCTCCTATAGGGAGGCAGCAGTATCCGGGAGCGAGTATTGTGATCTGCGATCAGGAGGAGGCTTTTAGGATTAGTCTGCCCGGCCTTTGCTCTTCCTATACCGCGGAGGCCTTTGCGATTTGTTCTGCTCTTCGTTTACTTTGGACACGCAAATATGTGGGTGGTAGTGAGATAATTATCTTATCTGATTGTCAAGCTGTCCTCAAGTCTATTAATAATAATCACCTAAATATCCACAAGAATAAATACGTTACGGAGGCTAGAATACTGATTTACAAGTTGGAGAAACTCTGTGACAAGAAGATTGTACTTGTATGGATTCCCGCTCACGTGGGAATTCTGGGGAACGAGATTGCGGATGGATTGGCTAAGGAGGCGACGGAGGAGGAGGTCGACCCCACCATTGCGGTTCCGGTGGGGGATTTGCTGGCGCATGCGAGAAAGGAAGCATGGGAGTCTACACAAGTATCGATTGCTCGCGACGCTTTACATAAAGGCGCTTTCTATTTTGAAAAGTTTTATAGTCGAGCTTCATCTGTACCGTGGTTCCGTAGTCAGAGCGGAGAGATATTTCGTTACGTTCATCAATCGCCTGAGAGCAAATCACTGTAACCTAGGTGCTTCCCTCAAGAGAAAGAATTATATTGAAAATGAGAGATGCGAATGCGGCTGCGAATGCGAGGATATCCACCATTTTGTTTTGAGATGTAACAAATACGATGAACACAGAGTTGTTTTGGATGCTGAATTGAGAGAGGCTAACTTCACGGAAGATATTGATATCTTTTGTCTTATTCAAGAGAAAAACTGGGACGTGTTGTACATTATCTTCAAATACGTCAAAGCAACGGGCAGAATTATTTGACATTAGAGCTTGATATAATAATTTTACCCGGGTCAAGTGTTTTGGTTTTAGATGATCTTTTTTCATTGGGATTAGATTCTTTGTGCCAGTTGCTGGTTGTGCAGAAGGCACCTGACTGTCCTCACCCGAGGACACCTTGGAAAAAACCCCTCCGGCCACTGGGACAAAAGTATGTCCGGACACTAAGCCACAACCTATTTCAGATGTCCGGCCACTGGTACATTGACACGCTCCATTATTTATGTAAATATTAAATTATTAATTGATATATGTGAGTTAAAATAATTTTTCCCTGCTTAAGGGAATCTTAAGTTTTCGAATGAATACAAATATTTATATTAAACATCTTTCTAAATATTATAAATTGTATTATTTATGACAAATCATGCTTAATCGTCCGGCCACTGGGACGTTTACCTTAATTGATTTACACTTATTTTTATTATGTAATAGCGTTTGTAATTCTATGCAACCAATACGATATATGTAAACTTTCTAAAAGAAGGTAGAATTTTGTCAGTAAAGTTTTCAAATATGGTATGTCCTTCAAAAATCAAAGTGTATTTGTATTAATCTCTATAATGTATTCAACTGTATGTTTTATGTATAAAACGATCAAATAGAATCTTGAGGAGGAGCACCCAATGCGTCCAAAACCAAAAATGGTTACTCTGACTCTTAATCTTACAAACTTATATCTATAATATATGTCCTTTAATATGTTCTATAATATCCTATAATATGTGTTATTATATTTTAAAAGTCTTCTGAATTATTTTCCTTGCAATTTATAATAATAAACTGCGTTATATAGAATTACAAGTATAAATTTTTCAGGTGAACAAGGTTATGTTAATTGAAGAGAAACATGTAAAGGATTTTATTAGAAGAAATTTGAGTGCTACATTTTCTGATGACTTAGCCTCCATGTGTTCATGGACTGGCCAAAAAAATAATTATAAAATTGGAGATACGCACACAATTCTAAGCATTAAAAGTAAGTAATTTTTTAAGAGATGTATATATTTTACTTGCAGTATTAAATGCTATGTTTTATGTTTCATAATTTATTAAAATTGTCTCCTATTTTTTGTGGCAATCATCGTTAAAAAGCAGGACACACATACACGTTAAAAATTCTTACGAAATAAAAGAAAAATATATACATCCATAAACTAATACTTTTGATCGATTTAGTATATATGTAAACTATTCCGGAAACTTTCGTGTTATTTCAATAATTATCATAAGTTTTAATTGCCATTAAATTAACATTATTTATTTATTTTATCTAACAATAAACTGTATTAATTTTTCTTATTCCAGAAGCTTTTAGAGCAATATTTCCTCGGAATACAGAAAAAGATTTTGAACACTTTGTAATAGAGTGGTTCAGATTCGCAAACGTCCGTAAGGAAAGAAAAAAACATTAAAAAGGTAATGTAATGTATTTCGGTATATACTCTCTATAAAATAAAATCATTATAGTTTGCCGCGTTATAATTTATAAGTAACTTTTCCACTAATTTAATTCTACTTTTATTTTTCAGGAAGTGATAAATATATAATCTTACTTGCGTGGCTCCGCGCGAGTGATTATTATAGTAACAAAAGAATCTTAGGTTTGATCTCGACTCAGTCTGCATCCCGCATACACAGTCCTCGTTTAACTTGTTTCCCTGTAAAGGGTTGATTAAGAAGAAATAAATGGTTTCAGCATTTGTGGTTTAAGAATCCAAAAGTTTAAGGATTAAAAGACCTGTATGTGGTTTAATAATCCGTTTTAGAAAGTTTGTAGAAGGAAAAAAAATACATAGGTCTAGGCAATAGTAAAAAAAAAGTTTTTATACATTAGAAATAGTGATTTGTGCTATATGATCTAAAAGGATAAGGTCGAAGGCACTAACACCTCATTCGAGGGGACACATTTTAAATAAAAAAGGAAGATTTTGATAAAATTATTTGGTTTGACATTTTTTCTCAGTATCACGTTTAGTTTTTATTCAAGGATCAACGACGAAGATGTGAGACCACATCTGATCTTGCCTTAAAATGCATTTTTTCCTGGATTTGAGACAGAAATCTGATTTTTTTATTTGAAAGATGAGTTTTATCCCAAAACCTTCCGCTAGGATCAGTGATCTTCACCAAAGATATTATTTTGTGATAAACTGAAAACTGTAATATATGGTATATATTACTTTATATAAATAAAACTTTTTTATGATAATTAGTGAATTATTCCCCAATGCAGATTAGTATATAACAGGCCTGGGCAACTTCGAGCTCCGGAGCCACGACACTCCCCTACTTTCCGTGGGTAGAAAAGAAGTGTCGTGGTTCTGGAGCTCAAAGTTGTCCAAGTCTGGTCTATAAAAGCAATCTAAATATTAATCAGACAATAAATATTGAGATATTTTATTACTATTGCATATTTATTGAAAACATGTTGCCTGTAATAGAAATAAAACATCAATAAAAACTTTAAATAAATGTTAGAATTAATCTTAATATAATATTGTAATAAAGTTGATAGTACGTTTAAATTTTTATCTTAAAAACATTACAGGAATGATAAAAAAAACCTTAGCGCAATGTTATTGGCAACGTTATGGCACTCCCATTTCAACATTACTGAAATTTCGGAATCGTGGTCAAAGTATGTTCATAATGATGTTCTATACAACATTAAAAACTACATGTTTAAGAACATTACAAGTTCTAGAATATCGTTGCAATAACATTGTAATAATGATTTTTTGCTTACTGGGTTCTTACATTTACGGACGATCACTCTCGTTAGACGGAGGTGCGCTTTCTACGCAAAAAAAGTGAGGTGTTGCAAGCCTTCAAAAAATATAAAGCTCTCGTAGAAAGACAAACCGGACAAAAAATTAAATGTCTCCAATCGAATAACAGAAGAGAGTTTTGCAATAATGAATTTAATAAATTCCTGAAGAAGGAAGGGATCACGCGGAAGCTCACGACACCGTACACACCCCAGCTAAACGGAGTAGCGGAAAGGAAGAATCGCACTCTTATGGAAATGGCTCCCTGCATGATGACGCAATCAAAACTCCACATTTCATTCTGGGCTGAAGCTGTAGCCACAGAAAATTTCATTAGAAATTGGTGCGTTATAAAGGCGTTAAAGGACAAAACACCGTTCGAGTTATGGCACGGAAGACGTCCAAATGTAGAACACATGCGGATTTTTGGAGAAACAGCCTACGTGCTAGATAAGGCTCCAGGCAAAGGAAAACTTGATCCACGAGGAATGAAATGCACTTTTTTCGAATACGG
The DNA here is from genome assembly GCF_030848805.1 of Temnothorax longispinosus. NCBI lineage: Eukaryota > Metazoa > Arthropoda > Insecta > Hymenoptera > Formicidae > Temnothorax > Temnothorax longispinosus. The sequence continues at coordinate 10,941,367 of NC_092362.1, read as the reverse complement.
ATGAATCATCTAAGAGCTATCGAGTATGGGTCCCGAGTAAGCAGAGAGTGATTATCACCCGCAATATAAAATGACTCTACACTGTCTTGGCCACAAAGGAATCCAAGAAATCGGCACCTACGAAACCGGAAGGTCATGATCAAGAGTCGACTCATGAGTCAGAGGAAATATCACTTACTTACCACTTTATGTTGACCTTGTATACGACGAGGAATCGGAAAACGGATTGCAGGGACACAACACTCCTGAGGAAGATGGAGAGGAGGAACATAAAATTCCCATCGATACACCCAAAAGAGGTTCCGGTAGACCTAGAAAACTTTTTACAGGGAAAAGAGGTCGCCCACGAAAGCTGTATTCACTTCAGCAGAGAGAAAACAACCTTCCCGGACCTAGCAAAGAGGAAGACAGCGATCACGATTCGGATCACGAGGAACCGACTAGCTCGGATGAGCTGGAAGCAAATCTGGCCAGTCTCTCATCGGAAGTTCCTCGCCAGCAAGTTCTAAATGAACCAGACAAGGAAGAATGGAGGAACGCGATAATCAAAGAAATCGAATGTCTGATAAAAAATGACACTTGGCAGATCGTCGATCGACCTAGAAACCGCCACGTCATCGGATGCCGCATGGTCCTAAGAAACAAATATGGCGCGGACGGGCGAGTTGAAAGAAGAAAGGCGAGGCTCGTTGCAAGGGGTTTCACCCAACGCCCCGGAATAGATTACCACAACACTTTCGCCCCTGTCGCTCGCTTAGGATCTATGCGCCTGTTACTCGCTCTCGCAGCAAAGCATAATTTGAAAGTACATCAAATAAATGTCACAGCCGCTTACTTACACGGCACGATCAAAGAGGAAACCTATATGGAGTTACGCGAAATGCTCACGGAGAGCCTGGAGGAAATCGTATCTCGAAATGGAACCAAAAGTGCCATAAGAAGTCGGGCTAAGAAAATGTTAGAGCAACTGCAGGATGGTGAGAAGGTTTGCCTTTTACAAAAGGCTCTGTACGGCTTAAAACAAGTCGGCCGTCAGTGGCACAAAAAGCTGAGCAGGACACTCCAGAAACTGGGTCTAAGTCCAACGAACGCAGATCCATGCGTTTACTTCAAGCGAGGGGGAGAGCTCTTGCTAGTCCTGGTTTACGTGGACGACATACTTATACTTTATCGAAATAAGAAAGACCTTAATTTTATTCGTAAAGGTTTGTTGCAGGAATTCGAGGTCAGGGACCTGGGGGACGCTCGCTACTGTTTGGGAATCGAGATTACCAGGAGCGAAGATGGCATTGCAATTTCCCAGGTGGGTTACATTCGAGAGATTCTTTCACGCTTTAGAATGGAGGACTGCAATCTTGTTTGCACTCCGGTTGATGTAGGCGTAAAACTCGACAGGGCCGTTGATGAAACGGATGAGGTCCGGAAAACTAGGCCTTATCAGGAACTTATTGGAGCCTTGAACTACCTGGCTATCGCAACAAGGCTGGATATATCGCATATCGTTAGCTGCCTTAGTCAGTTCAATACCTGCCACGACGAGCAACATTGGAGGGCAACAAAACGGGTCCTACGATACTTGAAGGGAACCATGGATTTTGGAATTACGTATACCAAAGGCACAGGAACCCTGCAAGGATTCGTGGATGCCGACTGGGCCGGTTGTCCGGTGGATCGGAGATCCTACACCGAGTTTGTATTCACACTGAACGGCGCCGCTGTGAGCTGGAAATCCAGAAAGCAACGCACCGTTGCCCTCTCTTCCATTGAGGCGGAGTACATGGCGTTGGAGTACCAAGGCCACAAGAGAGGCCTTATACCTACAGGGATTTCTATCGGAGTTGGGGCTATTCGTTCTTAAGAGGGTCCGAGTGATGAACGACAACCGAGGAGCACAACTTTTGGCCCAAAATAACACTTTTCACGCCAGATCCAAACACATAGATGTGAGGCATCACTTCGTCAGGGACGCTCTGCGTGAAGGTCAACTCGAAGTTGGATACATGCCCATGGAAGGAATGCCTGCGGACTTTCTTACCAAGGGATTACCTAAGGACAAGCATCAGAAATGCCTGAAACTGGTTGGTGTCGGAAGGTTGGCGGAGAATCGACCCAGCGCTACACTCGAGGGGTAGTGTTAAAACTTATCGACATTCACGTCTTACCGACGCGCACAACCGCAGAGCTTTGAATCTACCCACGCCTCCCTCATCATTTGCTAGCCAGCTTCCGTACGATACACACTATGGTGTTGCAAATAAAGGACGGTCAAACATAAAACATAACCAAAGACTTTTCCTTGCCCCGCCTTAACAATAAGAAAGCATCAGGGTCAGAAGATCGTCACTGTCCATTTGATCATCGAAGTCAAGCAACACGGGCGGTACTGTACTAGGATGGGTGACCGCCTTGAGAGAACGGCAAGATATCTGGTTTTTCTTCTGGATTCGTTACACATCGGCCCGCATACATCTGTGTAAATAATGCTCAATAATTGGTTGCTCCTTTGTGATTGCTTACCGACTGGTACTGCCGTGAGCTTGGCTTCCGAGCAGACTTCGCACGTGACAGTTGTTTTGTTACTTCCTAAGCGAAGTCCGGACACCATTTCCTTCCTGTCCATTTCCAAGAGATCGCTTTGATTTAGGTGGCCGAATCTCTCGTGCCAGAGAGTCATCATGACTTATGTGCTCCGGTCGAGGCCGCACGTGCCGATTCCCCGTCAGGTTCACGAAGAAAGTAGAGATCTCCTTTCCGCAACTAGGATCTGCAACTAGGATCGTCGTTCCGTTACCGTTCTTCATCTCTGCTCCTTTTTTCGTGAATACGACACGATTTCCGGCGTTCGTGATCTTTGCGACGGAGACCAAATTGCTTCGTAGGTCGGAATGGTCGGATACATGTAATACGTTATCCAGACGTATGGATCTAGTCGCGTTTCTATCTGTGGCCGTAACTCTTACAGTGTCTTTCGCCCTTACATTGGTGGAGCCGTGATAGTTTGCCAAATTAAGTTTCATGTTTCCGGAGTTTGAGATTTTCTCGAATTTTTCTTCGTCACGGCATAAATGCGACGTGCACCCGCTATCGAGGCACCATGCATTGTTTCTCCAAGCGTTTCCTACGGAACATGAAATAGCGCTAGTAACGGAGGTTAGGAATGAGATATCCTCATCTATGGCGGCCTTCTCTTTGTTTTCGGTTCCTTTCGTGTCTCAGTTCTATCGGCGGTACAGTCAATGGCCTTGTGGCCGACCTGGCGACATCGGTGACATCTGAATTTAAATGTTGTACCGGAACGAGTGTTTTCCGCCTTATCGACATGTTATGTTGCTGAAATATTGAAATATTCGGAAATAGTACATAAATATTTCGTTAACATTTTATTTGTAACTATGCATCTGAAATATTTCAGAAATGTACCTGCATCATGTTTTTTATAATATTGCATTAACAATATTTCTGAAATCTTTCAGAAAGTTGTTTACAATATTTGTAAGTGTCTGTAATATTGCAAAAAAATGTAGCAGATGCAATATTTCAGAAATATTTCTGAAACATTATAAAAATAATATTACGTTTGCATTGCACAAATAATATTTCTGTAACATATCAAACGCAACATTGCATTTAAAATATTTCTGAAAAATTTCTGAAGGATTGCGTAGGTAATGAAAAATTGAATTGCAGGCAGTGAATTTCTATAATATTGCAGAAGAAATATTGCAGATGTGGTTGCAAATGGTTTAGAAACATTTCTGATACATGATAAAACTATTATTTACATTTAAATTGCACGCGTTATATTTTTGAATGTTTTACATACAACATTGCATTTGTAATATTTCCGAAAAGTTGCTGACAGACTTTAGAACTTATAAAAAATTAAATTTATTATTATATAATTATTACATTTTATTGCATTTCTTCTCTTTTATAATATTAAGAATTTTTTGATATTCCAAATTTTGTCATATGGCATTTTTAATATAAAATATAAAATACTTAATAATATTTAATATAAATTAATATTCGACGTTGACTGGCAAAAAAGATTTATTCGTATATCTGTATTGTTAATATTGTTATGCGATAGCTTTATGGTCACCAAAATAAGCAAGTATAAGAAAGAAAGAAGCGTCAGAGTCAGAGGATCACCACTACCCTGTTCGATCATCGATGTCAAGCAACAAGGCGCCGGTATACTACTTGGATGGGTGACCGACTGAGAAAGCGGATTTCTTTGGACAAATGCGCGGCGGCTATACGCACATGGCTTAATATATTTTTTTTGTTCTGGTAACAAAATATTTTATTTTTCACATATCAACGAATAGTTTTTACGTCAGTAACAAAATTTTGTTTGCTAATACAAAACATTTTTCTCAGTGTAAAATGTATTTAAAATATCTCTGAAGTGTTTCTGCAATATTTCGTAGATATATTTCAGAAATATTTCAGTAATATTACCGAAATATTGCCGAAATTTTTCAGCAAAGTTGCATTTGAAATAATTGTGCCGATTGAAACATTGCAGAAATGTTGCAGAAACAATCGTGAAATATTTCTGAAATATTGATGAAAAGTGTAATATTTTAAATGGAAATAAGAAGCTTCCTTCGCCAGTAAATAAATACAAAACAAAAGTCGTTTTTGTTCGACCCAACTGGCCAAATAATTAATATATTTAAAATTCACAACGTTTCAACAGCAATTTCGGTCCTTCTCAAGTGATTCATCAAGCTATGCATCCTCAAATATTATTTATAACTTAACAATTCAATTTTATTCTTACTTTTTATTTTATGACTTCTGAGCGTTTTTATCTTTTTGACTATCGTGAGGTTATTTGTAGTTATTTCACTTTTTTAGCTTTACGTGTGCATGATGTGGTTAGGGCACGATGTCAGCGACGTAATCGATATTCTGTACGCGGTTTTTGAGGATGCATAGCTTGATGAATCACTTGAGAAGGACCAAAATTGCGGTTGAAACGTTGTGAATTTTAAATATATTAATTATTTGGCCAGTTAAAAAAATAAAATAGTTATCATAAAACTATATAATCTACATCCGCAACTACATCCACTTTTATACCATAAATTCACCACTTCAATCATAAAGTAGCGAAACAAACATTTTTGTAGTTAATTTTGTGGTTTTTATTTTATTATTACTTTATTATACGACTTTAAAGTTATTAGGCCATCAGAGCATGTCAAAGAAAAAAATCTGAATTAAAAATATATTATAAAGAAAACCTAAATACACTTAAATTTGCAATTTTGAGAAGATCTGACGTCTAGTTTTTGAGATATTAAATCTCAAAGTTGGCGTTTTTAATATAGGTTTTACGGGAAATTGTACCAGAAACATACATTTTTCGAGGATTTCACTCACTGTCTGTAAAGAAACAAGTTCAAAAAACTGAAAATAACATTATTTGATTCTTCTAGCACTTGTTAAGTATAAGACAAACCGACGTTGTCGTGTAATAAGGCCAAAAATTCAATCAAAAGTTGATGAATTGTCGCGTTTCTTGTCGGCCTTTCGATCAGCTGTAGCCTTTCGCTACGCGACGTGAACATGTGGCAACGCCGCACCGTGTAGTGTTTTCTTTCCACAGCACTATTTTTTTGCAAGCAAATCTCCCGTTATCGAAATCGTTTGTTATCTTCCATTATTTTTCAACATAAACACAATACATAACCTCACTCAAACACATGGCACTGGCTTCTTCTTCTTCTTCCTATTATGATGGCCGTCGAGCGCTGCTCAAATATAGGCCAGGGCGAACCATTTGTCGTTTAAAAGCAAAGTCCCCAGAATAGGAGGCCTCGAGAGAGGCGCAAGTTCCGTCATTAACTCTATCGATACGTGATGCTGAGCAGTATGATTTTATGTGCCACGCAGCTGTTGCGCCGCTGGCACGAATCGACCCCCACCCTCGCGCACTCCCGCGCAAGAGAGGCCGGGGAAGATTAGGGCTGGAATCCCATGGATAGGGTAGCCCCCAAAAGGAGTCGGATAAATTGGTGGGGAGGATCATTTAGGAAAAAAAGAATGTCCTTAGGAGCGTGTGGAAAAGTTTTTTCCAAGTACTTAATTAAATAATCTGCTTTACTTGAATAAATAGAACAGTGAAAAATTACGTGGTTTATGTCCTGAATAGGGTAGCCGCAAGGACAGGCCTCCGAATCTATTATGTTCTTTCTTGCAAGACTGTAATTCAAATTATAGTGGCCGCTGCGCAGCTTGTTAATTAAAACTATCTCCTTTCTTTTGAAAGGTTTTTTATAAAACCAGGTCTTTACTGTTGTGAAATAAAATGTAGTGTAAAATCCCTTTGTATGAGCCATGATACCGTAAATACTCCGCGAAATTTCTGCGTAAGGATTCTTTAGAAAGTGAATAAAAATCACTGTGCGGGACTTTGAAGTTGGGGCGATGTCCGTTTCTAGTGGCTGCTTTGGCAACTCTATCCGCATTTTCGTTTCCTGTAATGCCGCGGTGTGAGGGAATCCAAGCTAAACGAATTTCTACTCCATTATTGGAGAGTTGTGATATTTTTTCCCTGATCCAAGGAATGATATAATTTTGCAGGTTGGCTTTGAATGAACAAACATTATCAAGCACGCTCTTAGAATCAGAAAAAATTGTGGCTACGCGAAAGTCAAATTGTTCAATAAAAATCAATGCCTGGAGAATGGCCCATGCTTCCGCCGAGAAGATAGTTGTTTCCGGCGGAAGTCTATGCATGAGCTCCAAATTAAAGTCTGGTGAATATATTCCAGCACCGACAAAAGAGCCTGAGTCACTTTTGGAACCATCCGTATAAAAAGATGTAGATCCCTCTCTGATGTCACTGGAAGCGTCAAGGAAAATTGTGTCAACATTGGGAACATCTTCCGGAAATTGGAATGCAGTATAATGGATATCGATAATAAGGGAGTTAAAGCTGTGATTGAAAACAGGAAGAGATACTGACTGATAAATTTTACTGACTTTGTGAAGAATAGATCGATAAGAATTATAGGTCGGGATGGAACTTGTGGCCATGTCATGGTTATGGCGCGATCTGGTAAGTGGGTGAATACTGTCCAAACTAATGGTAACAGGGCTAAATTCTTGAGCCACATTCTTGAGAACCATCTTAGACGTCAAGTATTCAATCCTGTATTTAAGCGGTGGTTCCTTAGCTTCATCCAGTAGCACATTAATAGGCGTGGATTGACGATATCCATATGCTATTCTAATAGCTTTATATTGTATTCGTTGAATCCTATCGAAAATAGTAAGGTTACCTTTGAGCTGGTAAACCTGGCAGCCGTAATCGATGGTACTACGGATAATTCCTTTGTAAATCATATCCAGGTGTTGCGGGTGAGCGCCCCACCAGACTCCTGCGAGAGCCTTCATTATGTTTAAGGCTTTCCTACATTTGCCCACTACAGCCGTGAAGTGGGGTTTACCGCTAAGTTTGGAATCCAAGATGATCCCTAAAAATCTAACCGTTTCACTGTAGTGTATCGGGATGTTCGTAACTGCGACCTCTGGAATAATAGTTGGCATCTTCTTCTTATGGGTAAAGATGACGGATTGCGACTTAGTCGGAGAGAGCGAGAGACCTTTGCCAGAAAGGAAGTCAGTGATCTTTTGAATGGATTCATTGACTGATCGAACAGCATCTTCTAGATTCTTATTGGTTGAGTAAATAACCACGTCATCCACATACAGAAAAATTTGACAATCAGGATTGACTAGTTTTACAATATCCTTGATGTAGATATTGAACAAGGTCGGGCTTAGTATTGAACCCTGCGGGGTGCCTTTCCTGGCGAACATGGGACCACACTTCCGGCCGCTTTTAACGTAGTATATAAGCCTGTTACTAATTAAGTTCATGACAAACTTACGAAATTTAGCCGGGACTTTAGCCGCTCTGAGGTCCTTATCCAGAATATGGGGTTGGACATTGTCAAACGCTCCATCGATATCAAGAAATGCCGCTACCGTGTATGCGCCCTTGAGAAATCCAGCCTTTATGTGGTTGGTCAATGCGACCATACTGTCCGTACAGGACCGAGAATTTCGGAACCCAAGCTGCGCGTCAGAAAGGATGTCATTGTATTCCAGATGCCATCGAAGTCGGTTATACATGCATTTTTCCATAATCTTTAAAACGCATGATATCAGAGAAATAGGCCTATTAACTCCCTTCCCTCCAGGCTTGGGAATAAATATTACCAAAGATGTGCGCCAATCGTCAGGAAATGATCCATTATCTAAAAATCCATTGAAGATCTCCCGAAGCTTGCACCAATAAGCCTCAGGGAGGGTAGATAAGATGACGTAGTCCAGCTGATCTAGACCTGGTGATGACTTGAGTTTTACTGTTTACAGTGCCGCTTTAATCTCTTGCATAGAAATGGGGTCATCCATCCAAGTGGAAAGATGTTCCATATTTAAGGCATCCGTAGCTGACATTTCCGCCAATGATGGGTCGTCAGGTGAACAGGAAGGAGGACATAGTTTATTAATTGCGGCTTGAATTAACTCTTCTTCCTTTAGAGGGTCATTGATGGGTTGAGAGGCATCCCTTTTCCTGAATGATTTTACCATTCTCCAGACCTGATCAATAGGCGTTTTAGCATTGAAAATGGCACAGAAATTCTTCCATCCTTTAACCTTTTGTTCTCTGAGAACACGCCTGGCGACAGCAATCGACTTTTTGTATTCTATCAGTGTTTCCAAGGTATATTGTGCTTTGAAGTTTTTTTGGGCGGTTCTGCGAGCCTTAATGACCGTCTCGCACTCTTCATTCCACCATGGGGCCGGGTGAAATTTATTTTTAATAGGAGAGTCCGATGGGGAAATGTTTTTTCCGAAAGCCTCAATAATGCATGACTTGATGATCGAAGCGATTTGGTTGTAGGCCTCGTTAGCATCATTAACATAGATGTTATTAACGTTCTGAGTTTCTTTGTTTAACAGAGTTTTTAGAGTTTCGATTGAATCCTTGTTATACTTCAATCTATGGATGAACTTGCGCTTAGGATCCTGTTTGAAACGCACAAGCTCGCGCAGGAGCCTGAGCTCAAGATTTATAGAATAGGGAACGACACTTTTCTTGTTGTTACGTCGGTAAAGAGATTGTGTATTTCCAGGGCAGTTATGTTATAATCTATGAATATATTGTAATAAATATTGTACAGAGAACACATAGCATCAATACAAAATAAGATAATGTTGAATTATAAATGCATAATTCTTTCTCATTTGTCACTACAAGAAGTTAATCTCTCATCATAAATGATTGTAAGAACTATGATTGTAAGATTTCCGTTATTTGTATTTCGAACAGAGAAACAGTCCAGTGATTTCATTACTTAAGTCGGTTTAAAGAAAGGATCAGACAAGTTAAACATCGTGTTCAAAAGACATTACATAAATATAGCAAAGTATACCAAGCATGAATAAGTTGAAGTACGTTATCGACTAGTGATTCGTCGTAAATAATCGTTAGATGTATATATATATCGTGTGGGATTCTGTAAATGCAATATAATGCACTTTCTTTCTATTCATTGATACTGTAACTTTTGCAATCAATCCAGTTATAATTATTTCAAGGGAGTAGTAGATTATTTCGATACATGAATAGCGAACGTGATTAAATGATAATTAACCTTTTGCAGGTAATCCGTTGTTTCGTAAACGTTGATAGCTGGCAAATAGCCACGGGTTGAATCAGCTATGTTGTTAAGATAATACAGACCATACGTAAATATCCGAACCGCGTGTGCATCGATAATGCAAGATAATACTGACTATGCGTGAATATCCGAATAGCGTGTATATCGATAATGCAAGTTCATACAGACTATATGTAAATATCCGAGTAACGAGTGCATCGATAAGGCAAGATGATTCTATTCGAAGATTGCCACCATTTCAAATGACTTTAAGTTCAACCGAGTGTAGATAGATACTTAATTCAATAAGATTTATTTAGCTACGTATCCTTTATGCGAGTATACAATCCGTTATCACGTGTTTTATGCGAGGACAATATCCATCGCGCCGTGTCTTATGCGAGGACGATATTCTTCGATCCGTGCCAAATGCGAGGACGATATCCTTCGCTCCGTGCCAAATGCGAGGACGATATCCAACGCTCCTTTGCCAAATGCGAGGACGATATCCAACGCTCCGTGCCAAATGCGAGGACGATATCCAACGCTCCGTGTCTAATTCGAGGACGATATCCAACGCGTTTTATGATGACCTTGCGTTCATTATAATCCGACCGATAATTGCCAATTAATCCCGCTTGTGATCTTTACGTTACACGAGTTCGATATTTTACCCGATTGCGTCCGCCGGTGATAATTGTAATGATGGTCAACGACCAAAACCGTAAGTTACCTGGTTGCATCCGCCGTTGATAATTGTAATGATGGTCAACGACCAAAACCGTAAGAACCTTTTCCGATCGATAGGATGGCCGCTTCGTTCCTTGATAACGATGCCACGTTGCAATGTCCAAGATGGCCGTTTCGTTCCGTTCCAACGAGGCCACGTCGCAATGGCTATGTTCATCCGTCCTTCCGTCGTATCGAGCGAGGTTGTTTCAATCAGTACAAAATTACCTTTTTCAAAAAAAGGTAAAAAAAGGCGCCAAGTACACGCGCAATGTATGTTGTAAATCTAAAAATCTTAAATAGTAGTAGCTTTATTTCTTCCTAACAAAATAATTCACAAAATTGCGTTACCTAACTCAACCCAAGTGATATGTATAGTAGCTTTATATTTTTCTCCCTAACAGAATAATTCACAAAATTGCGTTACCTAATTCAACCTAAGTGATACGTATTTCAAAAAAAGATGTGAAATTTTTAAATTGCGCCAATTGCAAAGAGAATATATATACTTTGAAAAATAATTGTTGTGCAACTACTTTTAAAAAATAAAACAAAATTGTGTTACCTAACTCAGCCCAAGTGGTATGTATCTTTGTATTCCTGAGAGTCTTTTTATCAACCCAAGTGGTAGTAGTTTTAATTCTCTTTGATAAAATTATAATGTTACAAAGAATTATTTTAATCACAAAGAATTAAAGAGGTAACATAAAATAAAAATATTTAATTAAAATAAAATAAATAAATTTTTCTTGTAAAAAACTTGGCGCTGCTTTTTTAAAGTTTAGAACCTTTGCATAAGACTTTCGTATGGCAACGTAGTGTAACGAAACGTGGGTCAACGCACAAGAAACGTATCAGTTACGGCGTTAAGCGTCGTCTACAATGGCAGCAGGAGTATGCAATAAGACGTAAGCAGTAAACTATTCTATTGACCAATCACAGTCGATTATTCTTGAATTGTAAAAATCCCATTAGTCAATAACTTATTGCTTACGTCTTACTGTATACTCCTGCTGCCATTGTAGATGACGCTTTATACGTCAATACGTTTCTTGTGCGTTGATCTACGTTACGTTACCATACGAAAATTTTGTGCGGAGGCTCTAACCGATACGTTTCTTGTGCGTTAATCCACGTTACGTTACGCTACGCTATCATACGAGAGTCTTGTGCGGAGGCTCTTATCCAGACAAAGAGTGACCCCAAAATCGGACATTTTTAGCCCCATCATGATGGCCCTCGAAATTCGAATCGAATTGTATGCTAAACGGTGCTACATGATGGGACATTAATCTAAAAAAAAATTAAAGTTGAGCATAGGTCTAGTTTTGGAGATACGGGGAGTCAAAGTGGCCAAATTCCCAATATTATCCGAGTACAATAGAAAAGAATGTTAAATCTTCTTTGATAATAGTGGTATTTTGAATAGAATTAGTCCGAATGGTTCTCTGACCACCGTACTACTTAATTTTTTAAAGGGGTAAAACTACCCCCAAAAGAAGTTTTTGCTGAATTTCTGGAAAACGGATAGAGATACGAAAAAATGTTTTGAATGAAAGTTGTTTGTCTAGAAATTCTGCACAAAAAAGGTTTCTTTAATTTTTTTCGTAAAACTCACTCTTTGGTCGGAAACCGCGCCTGAAGAAAGATAATTTTTAAAAATAAAGGGAATTTCATCAGTTAAGGAACTATCATTACAAAAATAAGTGTCGATATATTTTAAAATATAATCGTAGAAAGATTTTAGTTATCTTAAGTATTGTAACTATAAACTATTACAATAAATTATTATAATAAATAATAATAATAATAATAATAATAATAATAATAATAATAATATAATAATAATAATATATAATATAATATAATAATATAATATATATAATATAATATATAATATATAATATATAATATATAATATAATAATAATAATAATATATAATATAAATATATAATATATAATATATAATAATAATAATAATATAATTATTTATAATTATATTATTTATTAATTATTTATAATTATATTATTATTATTATTATATATTATATATTATATATTTATATTATATATTATTATTATTATTATTATATTATATATTATATATTATATTATATATTATATTATTATATTATATATTATTATTATATTATTATTATTATTATTATTATTATTATTATTATTATTATTTATTATAATAATTTATTGTAATAGTTTATAGTTACAATACTTAAGATAACTAAAATCTTTCTACGATTATATTTTAAAATATATCGACACTTATTTTTGTAATGATAGTTCCTTAACTGATGAAATTCCCTTTATTTTTAAAAATTATCTTTCTTCAGGCGCGGTTTCCGACCAAAGAGTGAGTTCTACGAAAAAAATTAAAGAAACCTTTTTTGTGCAGAATTCCTAGACAAACAACTTTCATTCAAAACATTTTTTCGTATCTCTATCCATTTTCCAGAAATTCAGCAAAAACTTCTTTTGGGGGTAGTTTTACCCCTTTAAAAAATTAAGTAGTACGGTGGTCAGAGAACCATTCGGACTAATTCTATTCAAAATACCATACCACTATTATCAAAGAAGATTTAACATTCTTTTCTATTGTACTTGGATAATATTGGGAATTTGGCCACTTTGACTCCCCGTATCTCCAAAACTAGACCTATGCTCAACTTTAATTTTTTTTTAGATTAATGTCCTATCATGTAGCACCGTTTAGCATACAATTCGATTCGAATTTCGAGGGCCATCATGATGGGGCTAAAAATGTCCGATTTTGGGGTCACTCAGCATAGCGCATAAACATAAGAAATTAATTGGTTTATATGTATATGTGCAAAAGGAAATAGACCAATCCATCTCTTTATGCATATGCTTATGCACCTATGCAAGTTTGTCTGGGTTGACCTTAAAAAAGCAGCGCCAAGTTTTTTACAAGAAAAATTTATTTATTTTATTTTAATTAAATATTTTTATTTTATGTTACCTCTTTAATTCTTTGTGATTAAAATAATTCTTTGTAACATTATAATTTTATCAAAGAGAATTAAAACTACTACCACTTGGGTTGATAAAAAGACTCTCAGGAATACAAAGATACATACCACTTGGGCTGAGTTAGGTAACACAATTTTGTTTTATTTTTTAAAAGTAGTTGCACAACAATTATTTTTCAAAGTATATATATTCTCTTTGCAATTGGCGCAATTTAAAAATTTCACATCTTTTTTTGAAATACGTATCACTTAGGTTGAATTAGGTAACGCAATTTTGTGAATTATTCTGTTAGGGAGAAAAATATAAAGCTACTATACATATCACTTGGGTTGAGTTAGGTAACGCAATTTTGTGAATTATTTTGTTAGGAAGAAATAAAGCTACTACTATTTAAGATTTTTAGATTTACAACATACATTGCGCGTGTACTTGGCGCCTTTTTTTACCTTTTTTTGAAAAAGGTAATTTTGTACTGATATCATGCGTTTTGTAGTGATAAGCAAGTAACGGCAAAAAATTTCCATTTTTTATTTTTTAATTATTCACAAATTGACAATAACAACGAATTAAATTTTTATTAAATTTATATATATATATATATATATATATATATATATATAAACCTTTTACTTTTTACAAATATACATATATGTGTATTTATATTCGTATTATATAGAGAATCGCTATAACATTAAATGTAATAATAGTTATAATATAGAACTATTGTCTCCTATTTTTGAAATTTATTAAATATGTATTTATTGATTAAATACCTATTTATTATATTTAATGTTATTTTTGTAAATTCTCTATGTTAGGTAGATATAAATACACATATATATCGTATATATACATATATATAATATTAACCTGTTTTTTAAATCATGTTTATCTGCAATAATTAAATTATTTATATTAAATCAATTATTTTTAAATTAAAAAATTTACCTGACAATGTGATTATTCCTTATCCACTAATTATTAATTTTCAAATAAGTAATAATTCATGTATTAAAAACACATGAAGAATATAAAACGATGCGAAACTGGAAACTACTGGAACAGATTCGGGTCTGGACTAGTTATTTATTAGTTCGGATTCCTTGACTGCTTGAACAGATCGACTGAGAAAAAGTTTATTATAATGGACCATTTTTCCAAAAATATTACATACATGGATCCAACTTGTATCAAATCTATGAATAATACGTGATTATAATCGATATAATTGTATATATTTATTTTTGTTCAGTTATCTTCAAGAAATGACAAGAGATGATACATCTAATATTTGTAAATAGATTTCTGTTAGAGGATCTGATCATGGATTAATATTTTAATACTGTTTCTGTATCGGAATGAATTAAAGTATGGTTTTGTATTTTCATATTGTAATTATTATATTCGAGTCATTAAACTATTCATGTATTTTTATTTTCCCTCCAAATGTTTGCGAAAACTTAACTATTTAGTAGAGTTATATAATCGAGTAAATGAATTAAATATTATCACATAACTGAATGAATTAAAATCACAGTCCTTAAAAATACAATGTAGCTACAATATATATATATATATATATATATATATATATATGTAGGTCCGGAAGTATGTTCCGGGACTTTTATTTTTTTACATCGGTATATTCCAGGACATTTGGCAGTTTCCAGGACTGTCCTGGAAAAAATTCATGTCCTACGGCACGTTTCGGGACAATTTTTTGAATCTGATTACATATATATGCGTTATATTCCAGGACTGTACATTTCAAAAAACGTAAACAGTCCCGGAACATACCTCTAGACCTACATATATATATATATATATATATATATATATATATATATATATATATATATATATATATATATATATATATATATATATATATATATATATATATATATATATATATATATATATATAAATATATTGATATATATATATATATATATATATATATATATATATATATATATATATATATATATATATATATAATCAGCTTTTATAATGAATTAATTGTACGTTAAAACAAAGTTATTTATCTGGTTATAATATTTACAGTCCTTGAATCTGAATCTTTTAAACAAAATTGGACAATTCGTTGAATCTAAGATCAGATTTTAGCTTTCTTCCTATTTTTATCCGACACTGTATACTTGTAACTTTTCGTTGGATCAAAAGGTTCCCATCTACTCGCTGGAAAAATGTGTTTGTTCCTCTCGTACCATGATCTAATGAGAAAAATAAAAAAATAACATAAAAAAGAATTATGCAAAATATTCTTTTAATAATAAATACCTAAGTAAAACTTTTCCGACATGTGATTCCTCGGTTTTGACAGAAGCATCGTGCATAATACGAATATCATCGTGAACGTCAAATGTGAACAGAGGCCCGCTCTTTCCTCGTGCCTAATCGCAATATTACATACATTAAAATAACATGCCAACATTGTGATATTGCTTCATAAGTTTTATCATTTGGTATATTTACCTTAGTTACAATAAAATCAGTTACAGTTGCAGTAAAACGTATAATGGTGCGGTAATATAAGATTCTCCTTGACATACATTAACTGATCTGCCATTACTGTTTTAAGCTCGCTGAATTCGGGCCTCAGAACTTCTAAACATCTCTGAAGAACCTAATAGATAGAATTACATGTATGTGAAAATTTAATTTATGCAGCAGAACATTATATATCATGCCAATGTTACTCCAAAAGTGACACTGGAGTATTTTAATAACTTAAACGTTCTCTAAACCACTGAGACATTCACCTTTCTTCATTATAACACTCCGACGATGGTCAGATCCATCCCAATAACTGAATGTGATCTCAATTTCTTCTTCCTTCAACGCGTTCTGCTTTCTAGCCCATTCTTGTCTCAATTCTTCCCTAAGTTTATTTTCCTCCTCGTCCCTTTCCCTACTGGCAAAAAACATGTATCTACATCTGGATTTTTCTAAATCTTCTTAATCGCAGGGCCATCAGATTGCACATTTTCTGACTGCGGAGATTTTTCGGCATTGTCTTCGTCAGAAGACATCTCAGCTTCATCTTCGTCTTCGTCCAGATTAAAAGACAAATCTTGAATCTGTCTCTTCTGTTTGTTCTTTTCTGTCTGCTTCGTCGCTAGTGCTCTTTCCTTTTCCTGCTCTTTTTCACGTTCCTTCTATCAAAGCATAAAATACACGTACAAAAATACAAATTATGAGATAATCAGGATCATAAAAAGATTGTAAGAAATTACTTGTGGGTATCAGGATTCGTGAATGTTCGCTCAATTTAACGGCGGATTTTCTCTTGCATTCCGCGTGATCGACGATACATGCACATTTCGTGGCATCTAGCCTTAGCATCTTTGTGGTATCGTCATCATGCATTAGGATTTTCTTCATATCCTATCTTCTGAAGAAGCCCATCGAAAGTTCTTGATATGTATGACTAGATGACATTCAGAGCACTAGGCAGAAATCACACACACACACACACACACACACACACACACACACACACATATTCACGGCAAACCACATATATAACATCGTGTTATTTTTATAACCTATTTACGCAAACGTTACTTCTGTAGTAACTTACGATACGATAATTCCTCCGCGTAAACGGGAGATTTTATAGTAACTATTATAATCGGAAATCAAGAGCCACCGTTGAAAGTAGTGAAGGTTACGTTTCTCTGATTGAGAGACGACGACGTATCTTAATATGAATTACTGTAAGTTACTATAGATGTACTCACTCGCGTAAACATATAGTTCGACAACTTTTACAAGACAGCATATACGTACGTGTGCCATTTTGAATATACCTTCCTTCTTTTAAAGATCTCCTCGACATCTCTCTGTGGTTAATACTTTATATATTTCACTTACTACGTTTACACGCGAGCGTTACTTCTGTAGTAAACTTACGATAATTCCTTCGCGTAAACAGAATTTTCCTTCGCGTAAACGGGATTTTGTAGTAACTTACGATAATTTACTCCGCGTAAACGAGTGAATTATCGTAAGTTACTACAGAAGTAACGCTCGCGTAAACATACAGTTTGACAACTTTTACAAGACAGCATATACGTACGTGTTTGTACGATTTTGTAGATACACCTTCCTTCTTAAAGATCTATCGGCATCAGCTCTCTACGGTCAATACTAAATATATATTTCACTATCTGTCACGACGCGGCAACGGTCACGACTATCACACACTTACACTTATCCTTTTCTAGGTTGTAAAACTGTCACTGTCACGCACTGCAACAGTGCACGAATGCCCTCTCGTGTCAAAAATGGGAAAGTGACACACCAGCCGCCATTTTTGTCCGACGTGGACGTTTCTTAAAAAAAAATTTTCCACATTTGGACTTTGCATCGCAATATCTTCGCTCGTAGGGCACGTAACGGAAAAAAAAGACTCTTATTTATAAATCAAACCCCAAGCTATCGATCGAACCTACTTAGAAATTGATCCGTTCACTCGTTATTGAGATCTCAAAATCTCGGATACTCGCAACTCATGCGTTCGCGTAAAAGAGTCACGGTGCGTCTCGCTTCGCGCGTACTTGGCGCGAGACACTACCGTGTCTCTTGATCTCCTCTGATCAGGGCTGCAATGCTTCCTCTGGTATTACGAAGACGTCCTGGTGATCTGTCTCAGACTCAATAGTCTGGCGGAATTCAGTCGCGTAGCAATTATACGACGCCGATGTAAAGAACGTAACTGTCCGCCTCGCTAGCCGGAAGATGATTGCTTGTTCGGCGGGCTTCACGCCCGTATCGACACACTCACGCTTGCGCAGTATCGTCGGTCCGTGCCTTTTCCCGGCGCTGGGCGCAACATGATCATCGCAGCGCTCGCAAAACACTGAACGTTAAAGATAACTAGGGAACTGTAATACCGATGCCATCTGTGAGCATTCTACCGAATTGCCACTTACTTCCACAATGTTCGTATACACAATCTCTTCACGATTCTTATTGCCCGTTTCTAACACGCTGACTCCGTGATATGTCCGCTCGTTTTCGGATATTGTGAACGACTGACTTGTCTATTCGGTCGCGCATCACGATCGAGGCTTTTTCGCCCCCCACTCCTTGTTTACGCTTCGCGCTCTGGAATTCCGCGCGTGCCATCCGTCGCACATGTGTCGCACATGTGTCGCGCTCCGAATTCTTGTACGCACTTTCTAACAGATCCACATGGCCATTAAGAGAGATAATAATGGGAACATGGTCGCTGCTCCTTAAGTCTCCTTCCTCGTCGTTTGCATAAGTGCTTATTGAAGCCAAATCCGGTGAGGCAATAGCAAGATCAATTACAGAATCAATATTGCATGCAAAGTTAAAAAAAGTGGGGGAACCATCATTTAAAATAACCAAATCGTTATCCGCTATAGCCGAGGCAATAATTTCGCCAACTTTATCTGATCGTCTGTCATTCCAGTCAGAATGATGAGCATTGAAATCGCCTACTAAAAGAGCGTGCTTGTATTGACTGGCGTAACTGAATAAGTTATCGAAAAAGGAGTCAGGAGTATCCTGTCCCGTATGTCTATAAATATTACAAATAAAAAGCTCTTGACCTTGAAAGGGTACGGTGATTGCGATTAATTCTACCGAAGGATGCGTAAAGTTTGAAGGGTCGTGAATATTATAAACAAAGTTATTCCTGAGGAGGGTGCAGACTCCTCTGGAACCCGCGATGCTTTCATCAGATCTTATAATGTTGAAACCTTTAATATTAATTTTTTTATTAGAGTCCAACAAGGATTCCTGTAAACATATTATATCAAATTTATGGGCTAGAGCCCTGAGTTCTCTCATTTTGTTATTGATTCCCTGCAGTTCCACTGCAGAATGCGAGTGGAGCCGGGAAAGCTAATGTTTGCTTTCGAGTTCTTAATTGTGAAGGTTGTGATCGGCATTCACTGTTGTTGGCGGGCCATCAAGGGAACAAGGCGGAGGGTGCTGTGACGGAGGGGTAATGATATTATTCGTTTGAACAAAGGTTACAAGTGGACCAAGGGCCGAAATAGCAATTCTGAGTTCGCTTAAAGTTTTAACGAGGCAGTTGACCATGTCAAGTTGTCTATCTTCAGCATTAAAGTTGTAGCGGAATTGAGGCTACGCTCTCTGGGCGAAGGGGGAAAGATTGGATTAGGGTTGTTAAATTGAGCTCGCCCATTAGGGAAGAATAAAGCTTCTTGATGTTCAGGTGTATAAGTGGGTGATTTATTGCCTCCGCTTGACTGAGCGGGTGAGCTATCGGAAAAGGTAACGCGTGAACGTGGAGAGGATGGGGTCGAACTCGAACGGAGACTAGATTTCCTTGAATTTGAGAGGGCATTCGCATAAGAGGAAGGAATTTCGTTTTCTCTAAGTTTTAAAAGTTCAGTAAAGCAATTGTAAGAGGTATGATTGTGTGGTTCAGTAGGAGACGAAAAGGAGGAGGTTTGTGAAGCGTTCTTTGAAGTTGGGAGATCAGGGTAATTAAAATAGTCAAATCTGCTATCAGAGTTATTACAAGAGGATTTTGAGGTAGAATTTATCTTTTTCTTGGCCTCAAAAAGGGGGATGTTCTTTGAAGCCGCGAGCGAATAAGCTTTTTTAAGGTTTATGATGATAGGACAATCAAAGGATTTGGCCAGGTGCGGCCCGCCACAGTTGATACATTTAACAGAATCCTCGTTAGAGCATTCTATACCCTCGTCATGCTTATCTTTACCGCAATACAAACAGCGAGGCTTGCCCTTGCAGGCCTTGCTGATGTGTCCCGCTCTATAACACGCAAAGCAGATCTTAACTTTAGGGATGAAGGGAGACACAGAGTGTTTTACTTTAAAAATCGAGACGCAGTTCGGTAAATTTTGTCCCGCGAATTTAATACACACAGAGCGAGAAGGTTCGTATCTATACGAGTTTCCGTCTTTAATTCTGCGGTTTAATCTATACGCTTCAGTTACTTTTGGGGAAGATTCTAAGTTTTCGAGAAGGTTCTCGATAGTAAGTGCTTGTGGGATATCCCTAATGATGCCAGTACAGGCTGTTCTATAAGAGGGAATAAAAGCTTTAAGTCCATAGCTCGCAAGTGAACGGTCGTCGATAAGCCTATTGGCAGCTTGGGCGCTGGTTAAAAAAACCTGTACATGACCTTTACTTATCTTCTTTATTTCCTGAAGCCCGCCGCTAACTATCTGCGTGACGACGCGACCGATTAGAAGAGGATGGGTATCAGGGGGCCTACGACCCTCATCATTATTTCCTTCATCAATAACAGTGCGAATATGTACAATAAATGGTGATTTATCGGTCAATGCGTATCGAGAGTTAACAAAGTTACGAATTTTCGGAAGGGATGACGAGGGACTAGAATTATCCCTAAGTGCAACATCCTTAATTAGATTTTTACCTGGCGACATCGATTTTACGTTCTTACGTGCTGGGGATTCAGATGAGTCCGTCGCGGATCTCTTTCTATTGTTTTCCGTGTCTATTTCCATAGAGTGCGACTCAGAAGCAGACTGCGCAGCGGATGGCAAGAGAAGGTCGCCGGCCTTATCTTTATCAGCACTCGAGCGATCACTATCACCGGTATTACAATCTGAGAGAACTTTAGCGGTGATGCTAGCTTCGAATTGCTTATACTCAGGCAGAGTGGTCGTTATTATATATAATGGGCGGGGATTTAGAGCGCGGGCGCGAGCCCGAACCAGGAAGCGGACAAGAAAGCGCTAATTCGTGGGAATGGGTGCGGGTGTTAGAGTGGGTATCATGACCATCGAGAGCGGGGTTTAAGGGAGAGGATGTACCCTCGGGCAGCACCCCGGACCCTCCCCCCGAGTCTTTGCAAGAGGCCGCAGCCCCCTGCATAATGCCACGTGCAGCCAACGACGTAGGTGAATGCGTAGATTCGTCCGCGCGAGATAAAATGACAACCGCCGACTCGATCGTCGGCGAGAAACGCACTAAACACGGCGAAATATCGTCCGTGAGACGCGGGGTATAACACACGCCGCGATAAAACGAAATATTGTAACTAAAATCCGCGGGTTAGAAACCGTACGGGAGCGCGACACGGCCGACACGTCCGATCACGACCACATCCAACGGGCGAATCCACATGGCACTGGCATATGATAGCTGCCTACAGCGAAGAGATGCAATGTCGCGACATTTCTCTTGTACGAATGTCAACTGAAGTCAAATCTTGAACTGTTTACATTTATCAGTAGATAAATTGATACATAATCGAATGAAAAGTTACATTATAAAACCAGTAATTATACAAGTGTCTAGAATATATCCATAATTTTTTTTTTTTTTTTTTTAAATAAAATTTAGGCCTTATATTGACTTATATGGTACTAGCCCAATAACCTTAAGACGTCTTTAAAATGACGTCTTTAGATGGACGTCTTAGATAAATATCTAAGAAATGACGTCTTTTAAACGTCCATTATTAGTCGCCGACGTCATAGACCAAAAATAACTAAAAATAGACGTCATTATGTCGTCTTCTGACGTCACTTTGCTACTTGGATATAAACTACGCAATCTTTCAGAAATTTTTCAGAAATATTTTAAATGCAATGTTGCGTTTGATATGTTACAGAAATATTATTCGTGCAATGCAAAAAATATTGCATCTGCTACATTTTTTTTGAAATATTACAGAAACTTACAAATATTGTAAACAATTTTCTGAAAAATTTCAGAAATATTGTTAATACAATATTATATTATAAAAAACATGATGCAGGTACATTTCTGAAATATTTCAGATGCATAGTTACAAATAAAATGTTAACGAAATATTTCTGCACCATTTCCGAATATTTCAATATTTCAGGAACATAACATGCCAAGTGGGTTAATTATCCATTGCATCTACAATACCTACTTAATTTCTCAATATATAATTGAAATGTATGAATTACTTTTTATAATTTCAACGCCGTATAAGCTGCCGTTTTATAAGTGGGTTTACAACATCCTTTTTCAGCGATGTAAAACAGTGATCGGCCTTTGATCGCACGGTTGCATAGGGAGAGGATGACGCACACAAGCGATCGACCGTGTCCGTGTGCGCTCGGCACTTCGGCCAGCTTCGGGCAGTAGAAGAGTGCAGACATACAATCTGCTGTCTCTTTCTTTCCTGCTATAGCTATAGCTAATGCCGCCAGCCGCGAGAATCGTACTCGCCGCTCGTAAGGCCGGTTTTCACACGCAATGATTAGTGGCGCCAACTGACTGGCATTCATTGGCGCCAGAACCGACTAGCAAACTCACAAGTATTATTTACACAGTGATTGGCGTATAATATGGAAAATATTTAACATTTATTAAACACACAGTAAATGACAGCAAGCATATAACCTCCAAATTTGAGGTTATATGCTTTGGCCAATAACCGCCAGTAAACGCCACATTACTAGCGCCAGTTTGTATCAAGTGTTTACACTTGCATTTTTACTGGCGTTAGTCGACTGGCGCGGCCTGGCGCCACCAATAATTGCGTGTGAAAACCGGCCTTATGTCTCTTTTCATACTTGTAAATAAATCTGTAAATGGAAATATATTCTGTACATAAAAAGATAAAATAATTAAAGAAATAAAGAATAGAAGAAGCGTAAATGATAGATGAATAATAGAAATACACTATTGGCCAACATGATGTCTACCTCTTTCTTCAAAGTTCCGTTATGAATTAAGAAAAATAACTTGTAATTAATACAAGAAAAATTAAATTAAAAATTAAATTATTTGTCCCAAATAGAAAATTAGAAAATATTCTGTTAGTATACATATATTAGTATATTTAGAGTATATTTGTCTACTTTTTATTATGATAATAGCAAATAAATATAGTAAAATTATAGGAAAAATATTATTTTTGCAATAATAATTCTGTTTTTCATTTTATAAATAAAAAACAATAATTTCTTCCGTTATAAAAAAAATTTAAACAATTGTTAATGTGACAATTCGACAATTAATAAAAAATTATAATTAAAAAATAACGTTTTACACAATTAGTAAAGCATATTGCAATTATACTGCATAGGAATATACACAAGTAAGTATTAATATTATCACAATATTAAACAAACAACTGTTTATATTCTATATTATTCCTATATAACTATATTATTCCTAATAGTGTATACCTAATAAATTGGCCGCGTTCAGCAGACACAACTGTTGAGTTTGTCTTATCAACACTCTACGTTGATTGATTGGTTCTAAAAGTAAGAGCCAATCACGTTCAACTGCTACTGAGCGGCTTGGTCTGCTGAACGCACCCATTGAAAAAGAAAAGTTATGCAGTGAAAGTGTTGCGCGCGATTACTTGCTTTTAATAAAGCGTTCATATTTCACGTAATGTAATATTTCACGTAATGTAATATTTTAAATGATATTGTCAGTGAAAATAGTTTGAAAATTACACAGCATACACACAATACATAAGTAATTTACTGACAACAACAGAGATAAAATACAATTTATTTCTCAGGCATCGCTATGTATTTATTTCTCTCGTGTAATAATCCGTTCAAAATAAATTATTTCTTATTATTTGTTGTTTTCCAAAAATTAGTTATGTCTGATATTTCTGACTTTTGCGATGTCTCATCACGGTAAATAAACTGTATCAACTAGGTTTGATTTTCGCCATAATTGCTAGGATTGACTTAAAGCCATGTTCTTTTTGGTGTGAATCGTACGTTTCGTGAACATTTCAGTTCACTTTAATAGGGTGACAAACAATTTGATAAATTGCAACTATAGGGAAAATTAAAATTTTATTTTTCAAAGACTTCATTTACAGTTTTAATCTTTTATCTAAAGGTTTCACAATTTGTAACTTTGCTTTTTATTTCTTATTATGAATGTCATCGAAGTTTACATTAATGAAGTAATTAACGCAGTGTTTTCATTTTACACTTTATATTAATACTGTTAAATGATGATACTGTATTATTACTTTTTGACATTTTACGTTCATTCGTCTTATAAA
The DNA here is from genome assembly GCF_030848805.1 of Temnothorax longispinosus. Lineage (NCBI taxonomy): Eukaryota > Metazoa > Arthropoda > Insecta > Hymenoptera > Formicidae > Temnothorax > Temnothorax longispinosus. Next base: position 10,916,898 of record NC_092362.1, on the reverse strand, counting down.
GATTTGCTTGTTTTTATTAAAATTATTATACCCCAGATAGCAAAGTTGCCTGCAGGTTGCTGTCAATTTGCTTAAAACTGCTTTGCTTAAGTTGCCTTCAATATTGAGGAAAGCGGCTTCCGATTTTGCATATTGGATTGCCGATTGTTATTGCCCCTCAACGTTTATGAGCAACTTGATGACAACAGTTGCTCTCTTATGAACAGAAGGTGTAATATGATAGGTTGTTGGAAACCACAGGGCAACATGACGGAAACAGTTTCTTAATTCAATAAGTTACCAAAAACCTGGCAGCATTTTTAAGGAAACCGTTGCCGTTAAAAAAAATAAAAAAATAGTAAAATTTCTATTCTAACATAGGCCTAGTTTACACCGGACCGTTTGATACGCGTACCAAGTACTGTATCCGTATCAAATCTCGGGTTATCCCGGTGTAAACCGGATACAAATTTAATACGGATACAGTACTTGGTACGCGTATCAAACGGTCGTCGGTGTAAACTAGGCCATATTTAAAATTATATTTATATTAAAATATTTTAATAATAAATAATGTATAATTAAAAAATTGCAAAAAAAGGAAAGATAAATCTTACATACTTAAAATGTATGTTGAAATGTTACAAAATAACATATGTCTCAACATATGTTTAATCTTCCTTTATATATTTACAAGAGTAATTTTACACAAAAGAGAGACAATACAACACTTTTTGGATCTTATTATAGAAAACAAAATGGAAATAAATTTATGAATTATAACAAATAAAATAGAGAAAGTAACTTCGTGTATTGTGTATAAACTATCTCACTCACATACACACACACACACACACACTTGCAAATTGCATCGCGAAATGAGGGACAAGCTTCTATACAAGTTTGCTGTACAAGTTATCGAGAATATCACAGTAGTAATGCAATAAGTCGTACATAGTTAACTATTTTTATAATTTAAAAAATGTTCCGAAATAGTTTATCTTATATAATAAAAAAAAGATATGATATCACACAATAGAAACCCACACAGCACATAATATTGCAGAAATATTGCAGTAATATTGCAATATAGTGGAAATATTACGTATTACAACGAAATATTTCAGAAATATTACTGATGTATTACACGTTTTTAAATAATATTGAAATATTACAGTAATATTGCTGCAATATATTGTTGAAATATAATACTTTAAGTAGCAAAATAATGTCAAATGACATTTTAATGACATCTTATTGACGTCATTAAGACGTTATTAAGGTATCACACAATCATACGTATTGCACAGATAATATATACCAGTTAAAGAATTTTGGACTGAAAGAAAGAAAAATCTAAATCAAAAAATGTGATGGAATCAAAAGAGACTGACTTGTACTTTTGGGGAATAAAAGTGATTAAGATAAATTTTATAAGTGGTATTTAATTTTATAACTTGTTATTTGTTTTGTAATAATAAAAGGTAATTATATATAAAATTAATTTTTAATTAAGAGCCAGTAAGTAAATTGATAATAAAATAAATGGATAAAATTTAAAATTTATATTTTTTATATAATCAATATTAAACTTTTCAAATTACGAGTTTGTCACACGGATAAACAGAACGTTTCTGTGTGCGTAAGTGGAGGGAAGAACGCTAGTGTGTGTGGCTATGCCAGGCTATGCGCTTGATCGCAGCACCGACCCCCACCATTCCCGGTCTTCTCTCGCTGTCTCTTGCGTGGCTCCGTGGGATCACGCAATCACGTAGTACGACACCGCACAGAAACAATCGTTCTAATTTCAGGTAATTTTTCTTTATTTAATAAATATTGTTCACACAAATATTTTTAAAAGTATTTTTGTATAATTATTACTAATATGTACATTGTACATATATATTTGGCGATTTGTCGTTAAATCCAAAAATAGAGATTACGTGGCATAATGGTCTGCAAAAATCACGTTAATATCATAAAAATCATTTCAATGACCATCTTAAAATACATATATTTGCCTTTATAACCTTATTGCACAAGTTTCTAATAAAATTATTTATTAACGGCTTCATACTTAAATCTTGATGCTAACCTTGCAGCCGTGCGCATCACCGGAGAGGACCAGAGGACCGAGAGCAGCAAAGGCGAAGGATACCCGAATAATTAGTTATAAGAAAGCGACACAGCGTTCCGAGGATGGGAAACGGACCGGGTTTACGGTCCGCGTGCTATTAAGGTTATAGTTTAAATAACGTGGATTTAAAGTCCACGCATGTACTAATGCCCCAAGCGACCCCATCCGACACAATTCTCAGAATTAAATTTAGCGATTCGCGCATCAGCCCCACAACTAGGGGACCTCTCCACAATATAGCGGACGAGCCAAGGACATCCGCAGGACGGGCGAATGGATGGTTCGCAAAGTAGCGGACCATACGTGCGAGTAGGGTAACGACCCACCGGGCCTCAAAAGGTAGGCGACACAGCGGCGTCGCGATAATGTCGCGTAGCAGGAAGATGGCGGACCGTCCGCGATCTCTGGAACGGCGCGATATACGCGAGAATGACCGACTCCTGATCAAAGTGGGAGATCCGGGAAACATACTTCGCCGGCAAAAAATCGAACCCGGCAACGCGGATAGAAAATGGCGGACCGTCCGCAAACTTTGTAGCCGCGAGATTCGCGCCAGAATGATACGTCCCTAACGGAAGCGCGAGGGCCAGAAATGACCCATCCGGGGTTGGCGTCGCGATACGGAAGCGTAGGCGCGAAACGGCGAACCGTCCGCGACTTCGCACTAGGTGCGTCGTCCACGGGGACAAAGTACCCCTGACTCCGAGGGACACCTCAAAGAGTGTCCACAGTCGATTCCCGTCGAAATCCGTCGACCGGGAAGCGGGATAGCGAACCGTCCGCGATCTCGCACCAGGTGCGTCATCCTCAGGGACAAGATACCCCTGACGAACGGGGACTCCCGAAATAGATCCGTATCCGGTCGCCGTCGAAATTCGACGACCGAGAGACAAGTTACGGAACCGTCCGCTATCTCGCGACATAGACATCTTCCACGGGGAAGGACCTTGGAAACCGCAGGTCCTAAGTAGTAGTCAGGAGGGGTTGACGTCGTCGGCGAGCCCAGTGCTCTGCACCCGGACGTTTTCCTCGAGGAAGTCGCCCGGAATCATATTGTACGCGCAAAAATAGCATAGGCGCACAGGTCGGCGTCAACGGCCTGACAATTCTGTCAGCGGTGGAAAACCACTACCTCGGCATCGGGACGGAGCGACCGCGCGAGCGCAACGCCCATGGAAATTTCCAGAGGAACAATCGTAAACACCCGAATGGAAAAGTACCGCGATAATATGCGCAGTTAGGAAGTTTCTCGAAAAGAGAAAGTTGGATATGTTAGCCGTGTATCGGCTAAGGGGATCGAGTTCCGCTTGCGAGCGAGAAAGGAGTGAATCAACACGTCCGATTTCCAATTTATATCTTTATTGAATAAATGGGCTTGTTCTACACGAGTTGTCTCTTCTTGTTGAGTTCCCGCCTAGCGGTTCGTTTTCAGGAAATCGTAGGTGTTTCGACGCGACTGCTAGCTGTTCTTCGACCGACTGCCTGGCATGCCAATTCGGCGGTCTTTTATAGTCTTGCGACCGAGTCTTGTTGCTAACTCGGGGCTTCCGAGTTAGCGCGGAATTCTCGTTGCCGACGCCTCGCGATGGCCTTCGCGTCAGCGATTTCGGTCGCTCCGGAATCCGCGCTCCGGGTTCCGGTGTCGACTTGCATCGGATGATCGTTCGTCCGATGCAATCGTCAGGAGTTTCGGTGGAAATCATATTCGACTTCTGTCGCTACCTATCGAATTACCTAATCATTGCGCGCTCGCAACATCCCTCCCCCCGCGGAAAAAGAAAAACGTAGTTTTTCGTTTATTTATGTGCGTTTTTCTTTCCCTTGAGGGGTTACAATCTAAGTTTTTTTTTTTTTTTTTCTTTATATTTCTTACGTTATTGTTGGTATTACAAAGAAAAATTTTTTAGTGGTCCCTTTTTCTCTTTATTACATAAATGACTATGATTATGATGCTTATTATTATTACAATTATGGTCGTGGAGCCTATAGGGTATATAATATGCTTGGTTGGTTATTTTCCACTTCTTTTTTTATCTCTTCTAGACTCATACTTAATTTTACTAATTCTGTCGGGTCTTTGATTATCTGTTCTAAATGTATTTCTTTATCAGAATCTACTTTATTGTTTATTGTTATGCTTTTTTCTACTGAGCCTGTTGCATTAAACTCTGGTAAATATATTTTTACGTTTTTATTATATACTCGGTTTTGGGTCTCTAAATACATATCCGGTGTGTTTAGTTTGCAACTGTCGCGTAATGTAATTTTTCCGGTTCTTTCTATTTTTACTTTATTTTCTGGTAATCCTGGTAAAACTTTATCGGTTGTTCTTGGAGTGGAAAATAACCATGTCTGCGGTTCGGATACTGCAATCCAGAGTGTTACATTTGAAATTATGTGACGCTATTTTCGGCTTTCCATATATCTAGACGTTTTTACATAGAGTTGTACTTCGGTCGGCGCATTCGGAGTTATAAAATAGACAGGGAGATTTTGGGCGCAAGTGAATTTGGTATTATCTCGCGTACATTCATTTAAATCGCTTTCTTTTAGAATTATATAATTGTGATTTTCTCGATTTATTCCTAATAGGGTGTGAGAAGGTTCTAGGAGTGTGAAAACATTATGGTCATTGTGTATTGGTACAGGTGTGATTCTTATAATTTCGTATGTTGGGTACGCTATCGATGGGTACAGAAGAATAGTGTATATGTTCGAGTTATCCTAATACGCGTTTACATTTAGGTACTTTTGGATAGAATTCCAGTTTTCGGCTTGTATTTTGAATGGAAAATTCAATCTCCTGTCTATGTGTGCGGTCGCTTCTCTTAGTTCTATGATTATTTTTTCGATCAGGAGTGCGCGCGTTAATAAAATATTGTGATTTGCGTGAGTCAGGTAGTCTGTAATGTCGTTTATGTCTGTCGTGAGGTCATTCAAAATAGCGTTTAATACTAATAGTTGTTCGATTTTTTCGTAATATATGCCGGGCTCGGTAGTGAACGTTATCATCTCGTACGGTAGTTGCTCTGATTTTGTTTCATTTGCGAGGTGTAGGATGATAGTTAGCCTGTAATGTGAATAAGTTCTTGGAGATATTCTACTTATCTTTTACTTTATGCTGACTTAATCCGTCAGCGAGAGTCGTTTCTTTCAAGTAGCGCGTTTCGCGTTAGTCCACTGCTGCCTTTCGAGTGGTACTTAACGTTTGAATTGTGAAGTGCATATAATAAAATAAAAAAAATGAGGTGCTTTAGATGCGATAGATATTTCGCGCCTTCGACGTGCGATGCGTGCCTACGCACGTATTGGCTGGAAGTAGCTCGAGCTCCTCGAGCCCAGGTTGCAGAGCCTGAATCGCCTGACTCGCCGCCTCCGCCCTATGAGGATGCGATTCAGCAGGACATGCGGGTGGCTCAGGCTTCCCGCGCCCTTCCGCCTCCTTCATATATCGAGGCGATTCGGGAGGAAGTGTCCCCCCTGCGGGTATTTGTGAATGTGAACACGGGAGCGCGGGAGGTCACCCGTGGTTTTCGACGAATTTTAACTACTAGGTGAGTACTTGTTAAATTTCTCTCTTTTTTTTTTTTTGCTTTACCCGTGTGCTTTTTATTCTTCGACTAACGCTTTCAATCGGTTCGCGTGAACACGTAGCGTCTTCCGTTTAATTTTGATTGTGTAATTTACGTCGTTGTGCTTTTCCAAAATTACATACGGTCCTACCCATTGCGAGTCGAGCTTCTTTGAGCGGCCTCGTCGTATTGTTTCGTCATAAAGTAGTACTTTATCGCCTACTTTGAAGGTTGCCTTTTTGCTTTTTTTATCGTATTGTAATTTTGATTTTGCTTTTTCATCTTTCGTGTTTTCTTTCGCGATTTGATTCGCTGCACGGATCCGTTCTCGTAGTTCTTTTGCATAATCTTCATATGAATATGTCAATTTCGGCGGTTTTGTTAAGGCCGTTGGTAGGTCAGGTCGGTGCCCGTAAACTAATTCAAACGGCGTGAACCCGGTAGTAGAGTGTGGCGTCGTATTATATGTAAACATCGCGTAAGGGAGCCATTCGTCCCAGTCGGTTTGGTCTTGATTTATATAATGTCTCAGGTATTCGGCGAGAGTGCGATGCGATCTCTCTAGTGCGCCGTTACTCTCAGGGTGGTACGCCGTTGTTTGAATCTTCTCAATTTTTAATAATTTGCACGTATTTTTGAACATTTCGCTTGTAAAGTTCGTGCCCTGATCCGTGAGAATTTTCTCCGGAATTCCGTGTTCTAACACGATTTTTGTTACGAATTCTTTGGCGATGGTTCTGGCTTCCTGATTTCCGATCGGTATCGCCTTACTAAATTTCGTTAAATTATCCTGAAACGTCAGAATATATTTATTTCCTTGATTTGTAACTGTTAACGGACCGACGATGTCGAGAGCGCATTTTTCAAATGGTCGTTCCGGCGTGTCCGTGATGACCATTGGCATCTTCGTTTTTCTGCTTAATTTATTTTTTTGGCAGTATTCGCATCTGCCGATGTAAGTCTCGACATCCTTTGTTATACCTTTCCAATCGTGTTGCAATCGGATTCGGTCTAAAGTGCGTGTGACTCCTTGGTGCCCTCCGATAGGCGAGTCGTGATACTCGTATAGTATCTGTTTCTTTTCCTCCTCCGAGTATTTTCGGGGCGCATCTTCTTCTTCTTGCTGTATCGTATGCACAGCTGACGCCTCTGTTATCGGGTTACGGCTCAATGCGTCGGCGTTTAGGTTGCTCTTCTCTGCCTTGTGTATGATTTCGTAATCATACTCCTCTAATTTAAGCCTCCATCTAATTAATCTTGAACCGGGGTCGGTAACATTGAATAACCAGATCAATGGTTTGTGATCGGTTATTATTTTAAATCTAACGCCATAAAGATAGGGGCGAAAATGCTTGACTGCCCACACGATGGCTAGCAGTTCTTTCTCCGTCGTATTATAGTTCCGTTCCGCTTTGCATAATACGCGGCTGGCGTACGCTATCGGTCGGTCTTGGCCGACTACTCCCTGTGAGAGGATAGCTCCTATTGCGAAATCTGACGCGTCTGTCGTCACTATAAATTCTTTATTGAAGTCGGGATAATTTAACACCGGCGCGGTTGTTAATTTTTCCTTTAATAATTCAAACGCGTTTTGCTGCTCTATTGACCAAATAAATTTTTCTCTTTTCCTAGTGAGCTTGGTCAGTGGCTTGGCTAGTTTCGAAAAATTTTCGATGAATTTTCGGTAGTACCCGGCTAGGCCTATGAACGACTGAATGTCTTTCAGTTTTTTAGGAGTCGGAAACTCCTTGACAGCTATTAGTTTCGACGGGTCCGGTGAGATTCCTTTTTCCGAAATCACGTGACCCAGGAACACGACTTCTTTACGTAGAAATGCACATTTGCTCGGTTTCAACTTTAAGTTGTATTTTCGAAGCCTGAGTAGCACGTCTATTATTCTTCTGATATGTTCCGTTAGCGTCGCCCCGTATATGACGATGTCGTCGATATACACGAAACATCTCAGCCCTAGCAGGCCGGCCAGCACCGCGTACATTAGCCGCTGAAATGCTGCCGGTGCGTTTTTCAGACCAAAAGGCATGCGATTAAATTCAAAGTGCCCATCCGGAGTGGAGAAGGCTGTTTTGCCTTTGTGGTCTTTATGCATGGGGATTTGGTGATACCCCGAAGCCAAATCTAAAACGGTAAAGTATTTCGCGTTACCTAATTGGTCTAAAATGTCGGTTATGTTCGGCATGGGGAAAGAATCTCCCATGGTGAGATCATTCATTTTCCGAAAATCAATAACCACGCGAAATTGCACTTTTCCGGATGCGTCCGGTTTTTTAAGAACGACTATTATCGGTGCGTTCCAGTGACTCGTGCTCGGGCTGATTATGCCGTCTTCGAGCATCTTTTCTATTTGCTTTTTCACTTCGGCCTTATGCTTCTCGGGTAACCGATATGGTTTCACATTCACGGGCGCGCTACCTGGCCGGATATTTATCTCGTGCTCTATTGCGGTAGTCGCGCTTAAATGGTCGCCGTCTATATAGAACACATCAAAGTAATCATCGCAAATTTGTTCTACGGCTGCTCGCTCTTCGGCGTTCAAGTGATCGAGCTGTACTTGCTCGCGTACTTTCTTTTGTCGTTCGGCGATGGTCTCGCGCTCGTCGCTCGAGCGTAACGAGAGAACGCTCCGCGGTGTCGGGCGGCGGCAGGTCTTCTAAAGTTACATGTGGAGTGAGTATCTCCACGGGCTTGTCCGTCACATTCAATACGCTAATCGGACATTTAAATTCGACGGGTTGCACTAGGCAATGCCCGATAAAGACCCCTGGGGCGGGTTTGCCGCTCCGCACAATGCCGACACGATTATGATCGGTGACGGCTTCCACGATTGTTTCGCTATGTGGCGGAAGTTTTACCTTGCGAAAAGGTCGGAGCTTAAAGGAAGCTGAGCCGATTTTTAATCGCTTTTTCGAATTTGAAATATCTGCTTTGTGTTTTGAGAGGAAGTCGTTTCCTAAAATGCCTTCGTACTCAATGGGAAAATTGTCTTTCACCACGTACATCGTGTGGCGAATTTTTTTATCTCCGAGATCCACAGTGGCTTTTATCTTCCCTATCGTGTGAATCTGGTGTCCGGTTACGCCGACTAGCGCTAACCGTTCTTCCTTCACCATCGCTTTCGCTTTCAAATTTCCCACTTTTATTAACGTGAGTGTTGCGCCTGAATCTAATAACAGGTCCATTTCTCCTTTCTCTGCCTCCTGTACGGGCAGCGTCACTAAGTCTAGCGGGCCTTCCTCGTGCTTCTTGCTTATCTGTGCAACACGATATGTCTCGGCGGCGCGCGCCTTATTCCTTTTAGGCTTCTCATCCTCCTCGCTGCTACTGCGAGAGGATGTTTCTTCGCTAGATTCTTGCGTCCTCGTCTTTCTGACGGTACTCACGGGCGTTTTCTTAACTGCTTCCGTTTTCGTTCGGCGCGGTCGCTCGGGTTTTGGTCGCCCGTTTAACGACCAGCATTCGTCGCGCTTATGCCCTGCCTTTTTACAATATGAACACTCTATCGTGTTAATGCCGCTAGGCTTCTCGGGTTTCGGCAACGCGTATCTGTTTGCTTGTCGGCCCGTACGGCAATCTCGCGCGTAATGACCGTTCTTTCCGCACGTGTGACATTGTCCTACGGTATTTCCCGCGCCTCGCGTATTCGCGGCGGGGTATTTAATTTTTGCCGTTGCTTGCGCGCTCCGCGGGGAGGGGCCTCTAACCTTTTCCTCCGCGCTGGCGCCGGTTATTGCTTCTTGCAAACTTGCGTATCGCTGCGCTCTTACTAACAGCTTTATATCGTCGTGCAATCCGATCTGAAAATTATGCAGCGCTTGAGTTTTTATGTTTTCAAGGATGGCCTTCTGCTGTTCCTGCGTGTGGCCTTTACCCTCTTCCATTGCTTCATACAATTCGCGCGCTAATTTCTCGACGCGCCTACCGAATTCTTGTGCGCTTTCGCCGGGCTTTTGCGCTAGCGAATTAAATTCCAGCTGCAAGTGCGTCGTGCAGCGTTTTCCTAAATATTCTGTCTCGAGTTCGCGCTTTAATTGATCAAAATCGCGGATATCGCGCGTGTCGAAATCTGTCATAGCCTTCCCTTTAAATTTCGTACAAAGAATGGCTTCGAGTAGCATTGACTCGTTGGTCGGCTGTATATTTTTCATGGCGTACGTGCTAGCGTTTATGAACTCTCGGACGCGTTCTCGCGAATCTCCATTGATCTCGGGTATCATTGCTCGCGCTTCTTTAAGGCTGAGGTACCCGGTAACTAGACCCGGTTGGTTCCGGACGTCGCTACGCGTTCGTCCGTATGTGATATCCAGCGGGCCCTGGCTGTGTACGCGACGGTCTCGCGTGTCGGAATCGTATGTGGCGGATTCCATCCGGCCTACGCGATTCTGCAATTCGCGAAAAGCGCGAAGGAGTTCGGCTGATCGGTCAAATTCCGTAGCCTCGATGCGGTCTATGCGTTCTTGCATGTCGCGCATTAGATTAATTAAATCGGTAATTACAACGTCCTGGGCTCTCAACTCGGATCGCGTCGGCTCTGGGGCCTGAGGTCGCCTGGCGGGCGGCCCATTTTGCGCCATTTCGGTGGCGGCCTGTTCGGACACTCTAGATGGGTCCGGATTTTCCTCGCGGTTCTCTCGGCTTGGAGTCGCGTTTCCTGTCTGACTCATTTTGAGAGCTTTAGGCGTATAGTCCTCCCCGTTAGGATCAAATACGTCGGTGTCGTATGAAGTGAGGGAAAATTCTCCTCGTTGTGGCACGTGGCTTGGCGTGACGTCGGAGACGTCTGTCAGTGAGTCAGTCGGAGTCGGTCGCTCTGTATTATTATCGCGGTGTTCGCGTTCGCCTGTTACGCTTACGTCTACTTCGTCGAACGGAAACTCGCGTTCTATGACAACGTTCGGAGATAGTACGGGCGTCTCTTCCTCGGCAAAACGCGAATCTAAATTTTGTCGAACTCGGTCTAATCCGTCTTGCTCAGCGGGCCGGTCTAACCCTTCGCTTTCAGCGGGCCGGTTCACCCCTTCGCTTTCAGCGGGCCGGTTTAACCCTTCGCTTTCGGATCGCGTCGCACTCACCGGGTTAACTAGATTACGCGAAGCGCGGTGCGCGGACTCGCTATGGACGAACGACGTTTGTCGGACGGGCGTCTGTCGGTTCGGGTCGTCCGACATCTACTTAGCGCTCGCGGATATAATAATTTTCGCACTTACAATATCGCCGCGAATCGCATGTTGCTGCCTGTCTGCATCGCCTGGTCGTCGGGCCGCTTCGCTGCTTGGCTGCGTCCCTGTCGTCGCTGCGTCCCTGTTGCGCTGCTATGCTGCTTCGCTGTGTCCCTGCGTCGTCGCTCGGGCCGGTGATGCCGTGCGGTAGGTCGTGGCCGTCTCAGGTGTCACTTCTGCACTCGCGGCTGCTACCGTCTCTTAGCTCGCGTCTTATCTGACTTTTCCTTTCCGGGATGCGTTGCCTCCCTTATTAATTGAACTTGGTCTGTTTCAGACGTGAGATGGCGATGTGGGCTGGTCCTTCCTCGCAAGATGGCTGAAACAATCCCACCGCTGCCACCAAATTGTTAGCCGTGTATCGGCTAAGGGGATCGAGTTCCGCTTGCGAGCGAGAAAGGAGTGAATCAACACGTCCGATTTCCAATTTATATCTTTATTGAATAAATGGGCTTGTTCTACACGAGTTGTCTCTTCTTGTTGAGTTCCCGCCTAGCGGTTCGTTTTCAGGAAATCGTAGGTGTTTCGACGCGACTGCTAGCTGTTCTTCGACCGACTGCCTGGCATGCCAATTCGGCGGTCTTTTATAGTCTTGCGACCGAGTCTTGTTGCTAACTCGGGGCTTCCGAGTTAGCGCGGAATTCTCGTTGCCGACGCCTCGCGATGGCCTTCGCGTCAGCGATTTCGGTCGCTCCGGAATCCGCGCTCCGGGTTCCGGTGTCGACTTGCATCGGATGATCGTTCGTCCGATGCAATCGTCAGGAGTTTCGGTGGAAATCATATTCGACTTCTGTCGCTACCTATCGAATTACCTAATCATTGCGCGCTCGCAACAGATAGATGTCGGAGTGGGGGTCGATATCGATGGTGGGGAGCCCAAGCAAGACGGGCAACTCGAGGCAGTCTCTCGGGGATCGTTGAAGATATAACACGTAATAAGCCTCGCTCTTTCGTTGTCGCGCTAAGTCCCGCGAACGTTATCCGAGTGCGCAAATAATTTATCGGAAACATCCATAACAACCGGGAACGCCCGCGGAACGCGTTAATTATCGCTTTTACATTGGCGAACGGCTAATTCGTGCCAAAATACTTCGTGCGTCGTAGCGAAACGAGGCGTGTGTGCCCACGTATACGAGCGCCCGACATCTTGTGTGACTTGAACTTTTGTGAACAACTATCACTGGAAATCAATAATATTGAATAAATTAAACATCCTTTTCATAAAAGATTTCAAAAATTATTTAATCGGACTTACCTTCTACTTACCTGATCCATTGGCGTCTATCACTCGAAGTCCCTCGTTGATCCTGGTAGACGGTGGCAGCGGCGATCCTGATCGGCGACGGCCATGATCCAGCAGTGGCAGGAACCTGAAAAGAAGATTACGTAGTCTGATTAATAGTTCGAGATATCGAAGATACTTACCTTCTCGGTGGTTCAAGGTCAAACCGAGTGGCGACCGTTGATTCCAAGGACACACAGCGTTGATTCGTGTTCCCCGTAGTACCGTTCGGTTACAACCTAACCTCAAAATTTTTAACAGTTTAATCCAACTGGAGCCCTTAGTTGGAGATACGTGATAGAAATATGCCGATCCCAAATCTCCTAAAAAGCAGTTTAATCATTAATTAAATGATTTAACCATGATTATTTAACCATTTACGTGATTTTATAATAATTATTGTTCTTATGCTATATGTTACAGTATTGCTTTCCATCAGTGGATGTTCATGCAGTCCAGAGCAGCACCAAGTAGTTTGATAGAAGAGCAAAAGATTTATTTATTAGATATGTAAGTAAGAAAAAGTTAAATTTGATATAAACCATACTTTCCAATATTAATCGTCAATACTGAAAATCCAAAGTATACGTGTAACATCAACTACAAATTTTCAGTATACATAGATAGTGAATATCACAATACAGATTCATACTTAACCTACTTTTATGTTTAAAATATATAATTAGATGTAAATAATAATTACTGTTTTTGTATTATGTTGCAGTGTTACGTTGCTCTTCATCAGTGGATGTTCACGCAGAGCAGCACCAAGCAGTTTGATTTCTATCAAACTTTTTTGAGCGACAGCTTTATTTATTAGATATATAAGTAAGAAAAATTTAAACTTGGTATAAACTGCGTTCCAATATTTTAATATCCAGTACTGAAAATCTAAAGTGTATGTATAACACTAACCACATATTTTCAGTATAGACAGTGAATATCGGAACACGTCATACTTAACCCCGTACTCTTGTGTTTTAATATGTAATTATGTATGAAATAAACAGGGTGATTTTTATTTCGTGTGCCAATCATCTCCGCTATAATTATCTCAGAAAGTATTGATTTATTGGAAAAATGTTTCAGATAAAAGTTGGAGAGTTCAAGAAGGACCAATAGACAATTTTATTAGATTTTGAGTCCGGGACCTGTGTTAAGCCTAATAGGATCCAAATCAAATTATTTAAATAGAAACCCTCTTTTTATGGTATCATCTTTTTCTACTAATTAATATGAACAACTTTTGTCTGAAACATTTTTTTATTTGCCTTATACTTTTTGAGATATTCAAGGAAAACTGGGTATTTTTTTCAATATTTAGTTTACAATATCTCAATAAATGTTTGTCGGAGTGAAAAATGGTACAGGACTTTTTGACTTGATTTTGACTTGGTTTCAAGAATATACTGTTGCAATAGTATTCTAATTTCTTTAAATAATTGTGTACACATGAAAGCTTCAAGAAAATGTATACACAAATATTTAAAGAAATTGGGGTATTATAGCCATAGCATATTCTTGAGACCACATCAAGTCAAAAAGTCTTGTATCATTTTTCCTTCCGACAAGCATTTATCAAGATATCATAAGCTAAATATTAAAAAAATTACCAAATTTTTTTTGAATATCTCAAAAAGTATCAGGCAAATAAAAAATGTTTCAGACAAAAGTTGTTTATATTAATTAGTAGAAAAAGATGATGTAATAAAAAAAGGGAGTTTTTATTTAAAAAATTTGACTTGGACCCTACTTGGCTCAACATGGGTTCCAGACTCAAAATCTAATAAGATCATCCATTGTTCCTCTATAAACCCTCCAACTTTTATCTGAAACATTTACAATATCAATATCCTCTTCTAAAAAGAGCATGTCGTAGGTATTGTTGTCACTTTTCCGCGATGCCGATTGGTTCTCTTGCTGCGCTTACTTCATTTGCAGCTGTCATTGTATATTTTGACAGTTGTGTGTATCAAGGGTTAATAGTGTAATAGTAATAGCATAATGTTAAAGCTAAATAGCGCGCGCGAAGCGCGCGTCTGTAGTGTCTAGTTATTTTAATATTGTATGTAACAATACTATTAAAAATAATTTAATAAAATTTAATAAAAATTATTAAAATGGTTTTTTAATTCTTAGCAATATTATACAAATATCACGCAAATATTATAGTAATTTTACCGTAATATTACTGATATATTGCAGTAATATTACCGCAATATTACTGAAATGAATATCAGTAATATTACTGATATTCATTTTTTCGGACATTTTAATATTACTGAGATATTGCAGTAATATTACTGCAATATTTCTGCTATATTTTATTGTAATATTGCAATGGAAAAATAATATTGCTGCAATATTTCTGCAATATTATTTGCTGTGTGGGAAAAGCAATATGTTATATTCACTTATATAGACTTATAGTACCACCTATACTATCGATTGTATGCTTTTTGTACTCAAGCTTCAGATATGTTCGGCGCTTTTCATATCTAAGGAAGTCAACAGAGTAACTGGTACATCATTAACGGACGGCTCGTCTAGTAAATCTATGGAATCCGTAAAGTGCGGCGCCGCGGAGTTGGCACTAAATTGCATTGCGTATGTACAAGCTTATTGCGAACTTCGTCAATAGATCTACGTCGTTTGGGCGTATAAACCTTATACCTCGGGACCGTGAATCTGCGTAACGAAAACAGCGGAACGCTTGTGATTGGTCAAGGCTCTCGTTCCGCGATTTTCTGCGTTACGCCGTTCCGCTGCATGAGTTTGCACCCTGAGCCAAATATTTCTAGGAAATTATTAAACTGCTGCTCACTGCTGCTGCATTTCACTGCCCATGAAAACCTACCGGGCTGCGAACAATGGCCTAGTTTACACATTCGTATGTATTTGACCGGAAATGAATGTCCGGGAAAGAATTTACCATATAAAATTGTTTGTATTTTGTATGAAGACTTTTGAAGTGCAATTGAAAAGGTTTGTGAGTCATTCGTTTAATTGTAATTAATTAATTATTTTTACACCATGCATTTAGCCGAAATAGATAAATTAATAAAAGTTTTTATACGGAATCGTTTGTATTTTGTATGAAGAGTTATGAAGTGTGATTAAAACGGTTTGTGAGTCACCCAGAGATAATTTTAATTAAATATTTATAAACTCGGTAATTAGCCGAAATATAGATTTTTAGTTATTCATGTTAAAAGAAGAAGACGCTAGTGTTCCCGAAGGTCCGTCTACAATCAGAATTAATATGAACGTTTTAAAAATTATTTTATACTGAAATAAATAAATATACAGGCTAATAAGCCTGTAGCTATAAGCGATAGTTGCTAATTAAGTTTGTCACTCATATTTCCATCTTGCAGAGGACCTCCGTAACGAGATCAAAGATGTACACCAGCTGTGCAGGGTGAAGAGATTATCTCAAACGCCCTTAATTGGGCCACAGCCCAATTAAGAGCGACTCAAATGTCATTACCGTTGAGAAGTACTTCTTGCCATTTGAGTCAGCATGTCAAAGCTAGTCACTACGGATTGTGGTGACACAGCACTGGACAGCCTGCAGAAGTTAATCGCATATAGCCATCTCACTGGCAATGTGCCTGATTCAACGGAGCCTAACAAGCTGCTGATTGTGCGCATTGTCGAGACAATTTGCGGTTGCTTCACCGGTCCACAGACCGATGAGAGTGTGCAGCTGCAGATTATTAAAACTCTGCTGACTGTAATGACAAGCCAGCATGTGGAGGTATACGAGGGTACGGTACTGTTAACAATTCGTACTGTTTACAACGTTTACTTGTCGTCGCGCAACCTGGTGAATCAAACAACAGCCTGTGCGACTCTCACGCAGATGATCAACGTGATCTTCGCGCGAATGGAGACTCAGGCGGAGAAAGAGAACGTGAGGGGGGGGAGCTTGATGGGGAACATCAGCAGGAGGGTTCTGTCATAGCAAACGGCAAAACTGAAGCTGAGCTAAGTCTTAGTTAGCTAAGTCTAATTAGCTCATCTTCATGAAACTTTACATTGCGTGCGTCTATTTAATGACGATGGATGTAGAAAGCTCTTCAAATCACTTTGAGAGGATTATCAAAAGCGATCTCCTTATATCGCATATTTAATCAGATGTCGTCAGGGATTGCTGTTGACATTAGCTCACTTAGATAGGTACTGTTTATATATAAATATCATCTTTGTAGGGTAGACCGGGGCACGTTGTCACACGGGGCACGTTGTCACATCGGCTTTATTTAAAAAACTAATAACCAGAGGGCAGCACCCATCATTCCCAAAACGTGTTAGTGTATGCCCATCTTTGGTGTGTTTACAGTGTTGAGATTACTCCAGCCGTGTTGACGTAAAATCAACTTGAAAGTTTTTTGCGACCGTAAGTAAAATTTTATTGTCTAATATTCAACGTACTAAACATGAAGCTTATGTTTTTTCAAAATAGACCTTTATATTTGATGGCGCAGAATAATCGAGGATATCTTTTCCAACTGATTTATTACGATAAAAGGTAATACAATAGGTCGCTGTTTTGCACGTTCAACGGAAATACGAAAAGTCTTGCAAGAAGAAGGCGGAAGCAACGTCCGGAAACATAAAAATATATAGAAGTGAAAGTCTCATGCTAGTGATTTATATTTCCACCAATCGTAATAGGTTAATCTATATAGCGCGCGCGTATCATGTAAGACATAGAATAAGTTTGTAACTCTGAGTTTAGAACATAAAACTAACAATATTATCTTAAAGTATGTACTTTTACCTACCGCGTGCAATACCTAACCTTATGAATATCTCAAACGTGTCGGCCATGAGGCTGTTTGAAGTAAAAAAATGCCCTCGGGGCACGTTGTCACGAATTTGATGGGAATCTATTGCGAATCTTCGGATGACGATAACAAATAAAAATATTTTATGTTTAATCACCGACATGATTATAAAAGAAAAAATATTTATCAATAAGTTGCGCATTCGAGTGGAATTCTTGTATTTAGATTAAGACGAAAACTTCGTGCTTTTTGTACTTTTTTGAAATAAAATAAATGTTTCTGTGAAGGATTTTACTTTTTTACATTGCAGTGCACTATAATATATTGATATTTACGTTAAATACAGTTTGGATAACATTTTGCATGCAATTACATTTGATGTGACAACGTGCCCCGGTCACGGGGCACGTTGTCACAAGCGACCTGTCGTTATTTATTGTTATGTAACAACTGTAGAGTAACAATCACACAAAATTCGATACTGTCCAATTGAAGCTGAGGGTTCTCTCGAAATTTTGGCACATCAAAGTACTCTTAAATATTGAATGTAAAAAATATAAAAAATATTGAACCAAATGTGTGACAACGTGCCCCGGTCTACCCTATGTAATGTATAAGTAAATGTAAGATGTTTAAATGTAAGATGTTAACTGTTTAATAATAATATTTTTCAGAT
This sequence comes from Temnothorax longispinosus, assembly GCF_030848805.1. Lineage (NCBI taxonomy): Eukaryota > Metazoa > Arthropoda > Insecta > Hymenoptera > Formicidae > Temnothorax > Temnothorax longispinosus. The sequence goes on along the minus strand of NC_092362.1, from coordinate 10,899,225 downwards.
TATGCGTGCGAGTTAAGTGCGATTGGGATGCTATCAATAATCATCTTGTATCCGTTTGTGAGGGTATTTTTGGAAAAAAAGAAGGCTTTCCTCCTGCGTTTCTGCGAAGAGTTTAAAAAGCTTACGCTAGCTGACGAGAAACGGGATCTCGTACGTGGATAATTTTCTAGGGAAGATCCACGTGGAAATGGACAACGATCCGATTTGGCAATGTACATGAATATAATTATTTATCTCGCAATTGATCTTAGCGGAGTGCTCAGAGACGTCTGAACTTACTTTTTACTTTCAGCGGCAAGCGTCAACTAGTTAGATTTGGCGAGAGTCGTGGTGGAAAGAACCGTCATGGCACGGGTATACCACAATGCGCTCTATCTAAATGAAGATGGAGATGTATATAGGGACCAGCTTTTTCACGGTCACATCAATAAGTTGGCAAAAGTCGTAACTCCAAATCACAGGGACCTACACATTTCAAAAGTTTATCATTACGAATGCCCCTGGTCATGGGCGCAGGCTGAATTGGCTGTGATATCGGCGTATAAAACTCCTAGGAATAAGTTGCAGTGTGTATTTCGTTGCGCGACTACCATCATGAATCTCTTCTCCATGGCGTCGGAAAGAGGCATACCTGCTGCCGACGATCTGACTCCCGTGCTGGTCTGTCATAATCACGGTCACACACAGGTCTGGAAACTCTAGTGGTGGGGGATGGTCGTCTTAGCGACGAAGAAAATAACTCGCTTTTTGACCGCAAGAGTCGCTGCCATCCGTCAGTGTATGTACTATGTGGTGGGACAAGGACGGAAATAGTAATTAGTAAATTCAAAATCGTGAGTGTCAGATAGGCAATAATTGAAGTTCCAAATGAGGAAAGGAATAATAAATAACTTTGTATTAAGAAAAAACGTTTGAAATCTTTTATTATACGAATGCGCAAATTAATAAATTGATAATTTATTCTTAATTTACACTATTTAAAGATGACGCGGTATGAGCGCGGTCGACTTGTATTAATTCTGATTCTTACCTTATGTATGCCTCGGTTTTATAAGATTAATTAAAAAGTTGAAGGCTATAAGTCTTTAGGAAGTAAATAATGAAGTAAATAATAACCCGTTTTGAAAATCCATAGTTAATTTACAAGTATATTCACAATATTTACATTCTCATTCCAAGAAATATCAATGCAGTTGTACACACAATTAAGGTCGATACTAACCTTTTTACTGTGACAGTTATTTAAAGAAAGAAAATGTCATATAAAAAAAGATTTACAAAAGAAAGATGTTATTTTCAATCCATGTCGCTGTCCATGTCCTCAAGAACTGAAAAAAGTCTTTCAACTTAGCTCAAAGAAATGTCATCAAAAAATGTCATAAAATGTCATTTTCAAAAATGCACTTGAATTAAGCGCAATTAAAAGATTGTTGTCACGTTACCATGGGTTACCATCTACACTTCGCGATGACAGCGATGCATGGTGACAACGCCGTGAAATAAATTGTTCCTTGCTAAAACGACCATCCCCCACCACCAAAATCGGTCTGAGTTTCCAGACCTGTGTGTAAGACCGTGGTCATAATCAAGGTATGCGATTGAAAAGAGAATTGTGATTTTAGTAAGAAGAGTGATTGTTAACGTGTGCTTAATTTCAGACTAATCCGTCATCGTTGTATCGACTGTTCAATATGTAGACAGCTTTTACGGGAATCGATTGGAGGGAGAGGAACAATATTGGTGGACGCAGTTCTGCGCCGCGATCGAGTTAAGACAATGGATTAACAGTTTCTCAAGAGTATCACGATAAATAAGATTAGATTTGATGCTGGTGATAATGTAGAAATGTATCATAATCATAATTTGACAATTTCATAAAAAAGAAAACCAATATCTTGTGTAAAGCTAGCTGAACAGTTTTATGCTTCCAGTATCAATTAAAATTCTTAAATAGTTTCTTAAATAGTCTAACTGTTAGTTCTTTCGCACGTTATTATGTAACATTAGCAAAGACTGAATCAGATTATACGTAAAGTGTGGCTTTATCTTTATTTGTAACTCTATTATACAATTTCACAGGACATCGAAAAAAAAGAGATGTTCTATAATTTATGTGTAAACAATACCCCAGGTAGCACAACGTTGTCAATTAGACGTCTTTTTTACGTACGCATTCGCCAGAACGTACGACAAACTGACGGTCAGTATAACGTCTAAATGACTCTATATTGACGGCCATTTGTCACAGCATAAGTGACGTCAAATTTACATCAGTATATGGGTGTTTCTACGTAAATAGCGTTTTTTTAGATTGCAAATCTCTCAATTTCAAACATACCTAAAAAAAATTTTTTTTCCCTGTTTTTGAGTGAAACATACCCTGAAAGCCAGCGTACTACAACATCAAAAACCTGAAAGTAATAGCTTATTCATCAGTGATCTGGTAAAGTGCGGTAATGAGTCGACTTTGCATGTCTAGTAAAATATTGAATTACCTCAACAATGAGTGATTTTGAGAGGAAATGTCAAAAAAATTCCTAAAATTACTTATTCCCGAGATAAATTCACAATTAGCAAAAAAATTTAATTTGATAAATGCCGGTTTACCATTTTTGACACATTTTCTAGAGCGACTCCACATCGTGGAGTCGCTTTTTTAACCATCTGTAAATATAAAAATCATTTTATTTCAACGTTTTTTACCGTGTTTGATTTTATTTCAACGTCAAACCCATGAATGCGAATGGCCAGGTGAATGACATGCCAGTAGACTGACATTTCATGGTTGAATTAATCTCACTTTCTCCTGAATTGACGTAAACCAATTTCCATTAAAAATCAAGTTTAGCCTACCGAATATCATCAGAATTTTACCACTAGAAGGAAAAATTTACTGCGATATAATAAAAAAAGATGTGCCAGGCAAATGACGCGTAATTTTATGACATACCTTTTCTCAAGTGAAATACACGATTACGATTGTATCACGCTCAAAACAACCAACCACCAACAATGTAAACAACACACCTGATGTCCAATTCTTGAAATCTCCACACCAGACTCCCATTGAATCGATGCAACATAGCGGAACCGCGGTAAAATTCAAAATGTGCAATTTTACTCTATATGTCCGGACCAAGTTTGAAGCCGGTTTTTTCGGTTCCAAAGGGAGATTTATGTTTAATAATGATGTTAAAATCTTAGTTCTATATTATGATTGAATAAACATGGGAAATTTTTAATTGAGTTTGCAATTGGAGGGAGTAAGTGTAACTGGAATAGAGAATTTTCGACAATGAACAGGCCAGGTAACTGACATTTTTAGGAGTTTCTGCATGTTTCCATTGGATAAGCCACTCCCCAATTAGCAGATTATTGTGCGATACTTCAAATACGATGCAGTAGTGAACTTTCACAACGCTTGCTTACCCTCCTCTCAATCATGAACATATAACAAGCTTGGACAGTAAAAAACGCTATTTACGTAGAAACACCCATATAACGTAAGTTTATAATAATTTTATAAATGCTCTAAAAATGACATAAATATAAGTCATTTAAAGGTATGTATATGCCGTTATGCTTTTGTGAATTAAGAATTTTAGAAAAACAAAAAAAAAGAAAATACATTTATTATGTACATGTCATGTGTGCATACAGCCGCGCGGTCACCCATCCAAAGTCAGTACCGCACTTAACGTTGCTTGACATCGATGATCGAACGGACTAGTGGTGATCCTTTGACTCTGGCGCTTCCTTGTTGCTAATACTCCTATATAACATATCTTTATAGTGTTCAAAAATTGTTTAATGATAATAACCGGTAAATATTAAAAATAATAACATAATTACAATTAATGTACAATAATTATTAATATAAAATTCGTATATTTAACATAATATAATATTAATATAATAATGTTAACAATATATGAGAACGCCTGTACTTTACCTGACAAAATAAAGAATTTTTTTAATAAATTGAATCAAAGTTGAAAAATAATTAGAAATCAAATTTGAAAAAAACAAATCTAAAAAAAATCAATCTTTACTTTATGTATGTGCATATATGTTCACGGAGTAAGTTATAGTACTATATTTTCTATTATTCTTATAATATTTCTGCAATGTTGTTCTAATATTTCAACGAAATGTTGCAATTGTGTCTACAACATTGCATTGCAACTTGTAACGTTCCTGCATTCTCTTGCAAGCTTCATGCTATAATATATATGGGTCTGTTTTAATTAAGAAAAACTTAAAAAATAAAAATAAAATTGTGTACCAAATTTGGTCTTAAAATAACGTCTAATTCATGTCCTTTTCATGACGTCATACTTTCGTCCACAATAAGACGCCAAATACACGTCATATAAATGACATATGACGTCTTGGACGAAAAATGACCTTAAATTGACGTCAAAAAGACCATGTGCGCTACCTGGGACAGAACTTATAGAGAATTGATAACCATTTAGCATTGCAGGATAAACTGTGTTGGCGTACTCTTTCTACATGCGCACCTTCCTCAAGAGCCGAGACTCGAACCAGATCCGTGAAAAATATCGTCAATTTCGTAGAGCTTTTGTACAGTTTTACTCTAGGAATATCGCGAGAGAAAGAAAGACTTCGGAGATTTTTATCTGAGTCGATCGACATAAAGAGAGAGCATAGTAAAGAAGCTATTAGCTTTTGAGAGGTTGAACGCATAATACTTTGTTATAATACTATGAGCGAATTAGTTTACGTCACTCTGTCAAGTTTTAATATTAAATTACTAATAATATATCGATATCGGTAATTTAATAATAATACATTTAAAAGCGCTCAATTTAAAAGTAGGGCAATCCTAATAAACGACTGTAAAAAAAATTCAAGGTGGAACGCAATGGACAATCCAGTTGCTCTGACATGCTAACTTAAATGGCAAAAAGTACTTCTCAGCGGTAATGACATTTGAGTCTCTTTTAATTGGGTTGTGGCAGGGCGTTTGAGATAACCTGCTCTTCACCCTGCACAGCTGGTACATCTTTACAAACTTAATTAGCAACTATCGCTTATAGCTACAGGCTTTATTAGCCTGTATATTTATTTATTTCAGTATAAAATAATTTTTAAAACGTTCATATTAATTCTGATTGCAGACGGACCTTCGAAAACACTAGCGCCTACTTCTTTTAACATGAATAACTAAAAATCTATATTTCGGCTAATTACCGAGTTTATAAATATTTAATTAAAATTATCTGGGTGACTCACAAACCTTTTTAATCACACTTAATAACTCTTCATACAAAATACAATCAATTCCGTATAAAAACTTTTATTAATTTATCTATTTCGGCTAAATGCATGGTGTAAAAATAATTAATTAATTACAATTAAACGAATGACTCACAAACCTTTTCAATTGCACTTCAAAAGTCTTCATACAAAATACAAACAATTTTATATGGTAAATTCTTTCCCGGACATTCATTTCCGGTCAAATACATACGAATAGTTTACACCGATCTTTTGATACGCGTATCAAATAGTATATTTGAACTGATCAGCCAATAATCAGACTTATTTACTAGTTATTTACTATTTAATACGCGTATCAAGTGATCGGTGTAAACGAGGCCTATGAAAGGAATAGGGAACCCGGAACAGGGAATAGAGAATAGAGAACAGTTTAATATTAACATATTTATTGTGCATATGGCATACAGAAATAGAATAAAATTTCATCACTGTTCCTTAGCGCTGTTCCTCTGTTTGTCTATTCTGTGTTAATAAATTACATATGTTAATAAATTTTATATATTAATATTGAACTGTTCCTTATTCCCTGTTCTCTGTTCCCTATTTCTTTCATTGTGCGCAGCCCCTAAGCGTAGCATAAAACCGCTAAACCAATGAGCATCCAGCATAAAGTCACCATATCGATTTACATAAGATGTTCATTGGTCCAGCGGTCTTATGCAATGCTTATGCAGCATATGCAATTTTGTGTGCGATAGCCCTTATCGCCCTTATTTATGCACATGTATGTACCGGGTGGTAAAAAATTATATGTCATGGCTTTGACAGATGATTCTCCAGATCGAGATCGGTAAAGATCTGAAAAAAGTTGCATCCGCAAAATTGATCTTGACCTTGAAATTTAAGGTCAAACTTTTTTATTGGCTTAAAAAATTCTGCTCATCAAGAAAAACAAAAGTCTTAAAGAGACCATAGGTCGCAAATAAACTCTTCAACCCAAAAGAAAACCATAAAGTTGAAAAAATTGGGATATGTGATTTTGTCGCGAATATTGATAAAAGAAGTTCTGTCTTTCTCTATCGACAAACTGACAAATCAATTCATGCTTTTCTTTTCCCTCAGGAACAGAGAAAACTCATGTTCCGCTACCAACATAAGCAGTCTATGTTAATATGTCTATGGTTTAAATCGATTTATTATTTATATCAATTATATTAATATATGTGGCGGCTGGCCCTATCGCGCCTAAGGGCCTTGGCACATAGAAAAACTTAAGCAGTAAAACTCAAGCAGTAAGCAAATCAGCCAATCACAGTCAAGAACTTAAGGCACGGCCCTAAGCGGTAGCGAATCCATACTGTTGATTTCTTACTGCTTAAGTTTTTCTATGTGCCAAGGCCCTTAGGCGCGATAGGGCCAGCCGCCACATATATTAATATAATTAATATAAATGATAAATCGATTTAAATCATGACATATTAACATAGACTGCTTATGTTGGTAGCGGAACATGAGTTTTCTCTGTTCCTGAGGGAAAAGAAAAGCATGAATTGATTTGTCAGTTTGTCGATAGAGAAAGACAGAACTTCTTTTATCAATATTCGCGACAAAATCACATATCCCAATTTTTTCAACTTTATGGTTTTCTTTTGGGTTGAAGAGTTTATTTGCGACCTATGGTCTCTTTAAGACTTTTGTTCCTCTTGATGAGCAGAATTTTTTAAGCCAATAAAAAAGTTTGACCTTAAATTTCAAGGTCAAGATCAATTTTGCGGATGCAACTTTTTTCAGATCTTTACCGATCTCGATCTGGAGAATCATCTGTCAAAGCCATGACATATAATTTTTTACCACCCGGTACATACATACATATATGGACTAATCAATTTCCTTATGCTTACGTTTATGCGCTATGCGAGTTTGTCTGGATAGACCTTAAGGTCTATCCAGACAAACTTGCATAGGTGCATAACCATATGCATAAAGAAACGGATTGGTCTATTTCCTTATGCACATGCATATGGACCAATCAATTCTCTTATGCTTATGTTTATGGGTTTATTCAAGTTTGTGTGGATATAGCTTAAAGCGGAGAGCACACACTTCTGCACAACGCATAATGCGTAAGCATAAGAAAATTGATTGTCCATACACATGTGCATAAGAAAATAGACCAATCAATTTACTTATGCTTACGCATTATGCGTTATGCAGAAGTGTGTGCTCCCCGCTTAAAACTGGATGCACAATGAAAAACGCAGGCAACAGGAACAGGCAATGGCTGCGTTCAGTAGAACGCAACAGTGGCTGTGTTCCAATATTCACTGCAAGTACTGAAAATCTATAGTTTACGTAACGTAGGCCGGTATTCATAGTCGGTTCTTATTTTAAGACCGGCTTAAGTAATGTTTTAAGATGCTAATACAGCTTTTGTGATTGGTTAATGACATCTTAAGATTGTACTTAAGACGGTCTTAAATATAAGAAAACCGACTATGAATACCGGCCGTATAGATTTTCAGTACTGACAGTGAATATCGGAACGCAACCAGTATAGGCTAGTCATATTGGCCTAGTTTACATCGATTACTTGATACTTGATACGCGTATTAAATATAGTAAGGCCATTGCACGTAACAAAGTTTTAGTCATAATTGTAAGGCCGTAAGAAAATAGACCAATCACAATCGATTATTTTTCGAGCTCAAGGAGCTCAAGGAATAATTATTTTTTATTAAAATTTATGTGATTTTTTTGCATTATTATTGAACCATAAGGCAAAACTGTTTTTTGCAATATGGTTCAATAATAATGCGAAAAATTACGTGAATTTTAATAAAAAATAATTATTTTAGTGTAAAACAAGCGTTATCTGACCTGTGCGCAATATTGGATAACTTTGCGCGTCAATAAAAAAATCAGCGTTGATCGTCGTACGAAAAAAATACAAGGGTTCTTTTTTGTTGCAAATTTTGTCCACAACAAGATGCATACAATAAAATTCGTCTCAAATAAATTCAAAGGCCTGAATAAAACAGCAAAAAATTAAGACTATTCCAAAAAATCTAAATTTTTTGCTTACAGCTAAACTAAAAAAAAAAGGTCTAAAGAATCGGTTACACTGTGAAAAGTATTCTTTGTAGTTCTCAGATGATGTCTCATTTTTGGAGGATTTTTAATTTTATTTTAAATGACGGAAAAAAATCACCGGCGCAACATAAAAAAACGATGAAATCGAAGGTTTTCGGGATCCAAGTTTTGGACTTTGACGGCGCGTGCAAGCTAAATGACTGACTTGACGATAAATGTTGTTCAGATCATTATTGTAGATAATTTTACGCTCTACAAAAAAGATCCGTATAGTTAGTTACCCTATCTTGCTTAGTTTTTGAGATATTTGAGAAAAAATAAAAATATCGCGTTTTTTGTTAATAATATTGTTAATAACTTTTTATTGCGCGTTAATTTTGCTTAGCAAAATAAATCCCACTTATAGCACCTCAAATCAAAACGATTCATGGTGGTTGCAACCTGGGAAGATTAATTGGAAGGTCAACCTCCTAAATTAGTCTAATATTAGACTAATGTACGTACGATAACGGTTACACTGCAGTTATATAACAATAATGCTTTAAATTATATTACTGCCATATAAATGTTATATAACACCGCTATATTTATATTATATAACTGCAATAATCCATGAGTGGGAAATTACAACTAACGTGTACATAACCTGATACAATTGTGTTATATAGCGTGTTACATTTGGTTATATAATGGCAATATAATTGTTATATATCTGTGTTATATATCTGGGATATGACTGGCCTAGTATTGCAACTGTTTTATGGCCGGTATTCATAATCAGGTCTTATTTCAAGACCGTCTTAAGTAATATTTTAAGATGCTAATACGGCTCTGTAATTGGTTAATGACATCTTAAGATTGTACTTAAGATGATCTTAAATATAAGAACCGATTATGAATACTGGCATATGATTCGCTGCTGAACGATTCTAAACGCACCTAAAGTCTCAACACGTTCACTCAGCAGTTGCCATGATTTTCAGCGAATTAAAAGTACGCAAAACGTCAAGCTGTTAAGTCCCCATCTACAATAGGTGTTTTAAGCCCTAAGCCTTAAGGATGTATCACTGGTACAATCTTAGACAAAAGTGCATGAAATTTGAAATACTTGAATATCTACGCCTAACGCATAGTAAATCTAGATGTAAGATACTCAAATGATAGTAGGAGTCTTATTTTTACTCCTACAAAGGTATTTTTTACGTTACAAATGTTTTTTCCAGTATTATTTGCAATTTTTGTAATTTATGAGCCTAAACTTTTGGCAGTAAAAATGCCCTGATTTCAACTTTATAACGTCAAATTATTAATAAAATTAATTATTAATTATTAATTAATAATTAATTATCATTAATTATTAATTTATTTCTTTAAAACGGTGTAGTGAAGACAATTGAAACTTGACAGATAGTTTCATCTATTTGTATACTAGATGTACAAAAAAATTCAAAATATTGGTAGCGCTCCTTCAACATTTTTTTAGCTGTTTTATCCGTCAAAATTGTCTCTTCCCATAAAAATACGTGTAAAATCAGTGAAAATTAAAATCGTTATATCTCAGCAACCGTTTAGTGGATTCGTTTCTACTTTTTTTGTAGCACATCAGGAAGACTAAAAGAACATTCTTACAAATTTTTATCCACTTGGTAGCGCTTTGAAAATAGAAATGTTTCTGAAATCTCAGAAATATTTCTGAAATGCTTCAGAAATATTTCTGAAATGCTTAAGAAATATCTCTGAAATGCTTAAGAAATATTTCTAAAATGCCTAAGAAATATCTCTGAAATGCTTCGAAAATATCTTTGAAATGTTTCAAAAATATATGGGAAATATTTCAGATACTTTTTCTCATACAAATTGTTTCGGATCACCCTGTATAGGGTCATCCGGAACAATTTCCTGTCCTTCGTAAAACATATTCTTGATCATAGTCATGATTTTGATTCGCCGGAGGCCTGTTTATATTAGATCCCAACTGAAATTTACTTGCGAGTTAGTCTTACCATTATGCGCCGCCTAGCGACGTCGTTGCATATTTCTCTGAAATGTTTCGTAATATTTCAGTGAAAAGGGTCATAAATGATTTCGATGAAACGTTTCAGAAATACTTCTGAATGATTTCAATGTTACATTTCAATATTAATTTCCAAGTTATCTTTTGGAAAGCTTTCAATGATATGATTTTGATGAAACATTTCGGAAATACTTTTGAATAATTAGCAAAAAAATTATGTTTGGCCCAACTATGTTCGTAGAGATGTAAAAATTGCAATGCTACGTTTATTGGGCAGACAAAAAGACATTTGTGCACACGTCTCAAAGAACACTAGAACGATATCAGAAAACCGGCGAGCAAGCATTCTGTAGTGAGTGAGCATTGAACATCCTATGGGCATGATTTCGATTGGGGGAAGCCAGAACTAATACATAAGAAGAGACAGATTAGAAAGAGGGAATCAGCGGAGATATTTTTTATTAAAAAATTTGCTGACACCATTAATTTACAAAAGGACACGAAGAATCTTAACGCTCTCTACGAACATATTATAAAAAAAACATAATTCTATCTCCTTCTTCTCTGTTTCCCTCTCCACGCTCTGGCTTTTAATATTGACATCATTAGTTTGTTTATTACTTGTCTGTTCCTCGTCAGTTACAATGTTACCACCGCACGGCTCTTACATGCCCTTTGACATAAATGAGTAACGAAAATGCCGTTTAAATTGTATTTTACTTCTGTGAATTTAACGCACAAATATGTAAGTTTTGATTTATATAATTATTTTTGGACTTATACTTATATTGTTGCGTGCCACAATTTTTGATGTTTAGTTTTTAGATTCGGCGTAGTTTGGACATTATGTCTGACTAATAATTAATATTAGTGTTTCTATACGCTTGAAAAGGACCGAAATCTGCGGTCGAAACGTAGCGTTTTGTGAACAATAAAATTTGCCAGTTGGGTCGAACATAATTCTTTTGCTAATTGTTAATTATTCACTGACGATTCAAGTTTTTACTTCTGAATAATTTCAATGTTACATTTTAATATTATTTTCCAAGTTATCTTTCGGAAAGCTTTCAATGATATGTATTTTAGACATTACGTACAAAATATTTCTCTGAAATATTTCGTAATATTTCAGAAATATTTCAGTGAAAAGGGTCATAAATAATTTCGATGAAACGTTTCAGAAATACTTCTGAATGATTTTAATGTTACATTTCAATATTAATTTCCAAGTTATCTTTTGGAAAGCTTTCAATGATATATTATTTTGATAAAACGTTTCAGAAATATTTCTGAATGATTTCAATTATACATTTCAATATTAATTTCCAAGTTATCTTTCGGAAAGCTTTCTGAAACAAGTTTTGCTGTGTGAGATTGGTCAATTTCTTAGGGCTTAGGGCTAAAAACACCTATTGTAGAAGAGCACTAAGCAAAATAACGTCATCGACATATAGTACCCAGTAAGCAAGGAACATTAAATTTACGTTTAGAAATATTGACTTTATGTGTATTTTTTAAACGTTTTTTAATAATATTATACACATATTTGAAAAATATTATTTCGTAATATGATTTTTCTGAATGTTGTTAAAATATTTTAAAAACGTTACAGAAAATATTTTTCAAATGTTACTCTGACATTTATTTGAGATCAATGCAACAGTTCAAAATTCCTTGTAATTTGGACTTGGAAATAACGTTGATAGTATATTAATTTTCTGTTGTTAGAATGTTATTGTTTCATATTGTGCGCAACGCTCATCGCGACAGACAACAGCCATGATGCGTACATTATCCTACGTACGATGCGTGAGTGCGTATACACGCGTGTGGATCGAGCAGTGCGGAGTGCTCTTTATTTACAGTATATTTATATATAAGTAAGTATATTAATAATAAGAACTCAATTAACCATACGTGCTATGAATAGTCGTAGCTGATATAATGATCTATAACCTATAATTTAGGTTAACTACAAATAACGTTCTTTGGGTATCGGTAGAAGCTATATAGTGGAATTATTTGCTATTTTCTTGCAATTTACTGCCGATTATTTTCAGCTGTTTGAGCGCGTCGAGATCATGAGCAGACGCACGCTTGTCGCAACAGCCAATCGGAAGCAGTAATAGTTCTGGAGACTGTAGTCGCATTATCTTACATATACGTATGATGCGTGAGTGTGTCATATATACGTATACGTTTGTGCTTGTGCTGTCGAGCACTTTTAATTGTATACAACATTTTTATATGGGTAATTATTATATTCTAAAACTTGCATATTAATGATAAGAACTCAATTATCTATATGTGCTGTAAATAGGTAGCTGGTGATTCAAGATCTATTTTTCGACCTATATATAAGAGAGAGATTTGCAGAAGAAAAGAAATATACCAAAGTATTAAGGATCGAACATATTTTTGATGTACTCGGACCGCGAGGCTGAACAATATTCTGAGGAAAGTATTATACAAGATACAAAGATTGGACAATATCTCCCCTTATCTTCCATTGACAATTTGAAGATATGCTAAAAACTGATCCAGAAGCTTTCATGCAAGTTGTAAGTAAAGCTGCTTATCACAATTATAATTAATTCTATAAACATTTACAAATAACATTTCGGGTTAGTAGTTACATAATCGTAGTAGATATAAATTTACACAATAAAATCAGACTTTAAAAATTTAAGAATTAAGAAAAGACTGTAAGAGATATCTCCTCTCCCTCTCCCTCTCTCTCCCTCTTTCTCCCTTTCTCTCCAAGAGTAGTAAATATAATATTTGCAATTTAGAGTCGACAAAGAGATCACCAGGACTTGTAATTTTTACCGATTTTTTGGTATTATTTTCAATGTAGTGCCTATAGCAAAGATAGTAATTGCGCATTATCTGTATCTACTATGTTTATAGTGATTTTGATTGTGGCGTAACATATGCATATATTTTTTGTTTATGACACAATTTATTACATGAAAAAATAGATGAAAACTCTAAAAGTGTCAGTAACATACAGACAAAATCATCCAAACGTCATATCAAATAAGTACTAACGCATTCACACTACATTGTTCAAGTCTTTTATGCATATAGATATTCTATATATAAATGTGTGTTGCTTTGTTTTACCATATTTAGCAGAAAGATTAAGTATTTATATATAAAAATCTTTTTGCAAACTTTTCGTATATTTTTAAGCTTTTAAATTTAATGGAAATGGTACAGTAATATTTTTTTACAATTTTCTTTAACGGACCAAACATACTGATAATATATAAAAGTTGTACAATTTTTGTAACAGATAAATATTTACATTGACAGCTCGAGATCTTTACTTTGAAATTTTTTAATCATTTTTGTGATATATTGAGCAAATGCTCTAATTGATTTACACCTATTTTTATTATGTAAAAGCATTTGTAATTCTATGCAACCAATGCGATATATGTAAATTTTCTAAAAGAAGGTAGAATTTTGTCGGTAAAGTTTTCAAATATGGTGTCCTTCAAAAATCAAAATGTATTTGTATTAATCTCTATAATGTATTCAACTGTATGTTTTATGTATAAAACGATCAAATAGAATCTTGAAGAGGAGCACCCAATGGGTCTAAAACCAAAAATGGTTACTCTGACTCTTTTTACAAACTTATATCTATAATATATGTCCTTTAATGTGTTCTATAATATCCCATAATATGTGTTATTATATTTTAAAAGTCTTCTGAATTATTTTCCTTGCAATTTATAATAATAAACTGCATTATATAGAATCCACTTTTAAAAAAGGCGTGTTACCTGAGTGAATTTCGTTTGTATCGTAAAATTGAAGCCTCCTTTTCCGCGATGCCGATTGGCTATCTCGATTGATTGCCGCGCCGCGTAGCTTGCTTCATCCCGTGAGGGACTGTCATCGCGGAGTGTGGCGAGTTTCGTGCGTGTAGTGCGTCGTGTGTGTCATGATGTGACAGCTCGCGTCGTGTCGCGAGGTTAATCGTCCCGCGTCGTGTCGCGATTATTATATAATAGCATAATGTTAAAGTTAAATGGCGCGCGCGAAGCGCGCGCGTCTGTAGTGTCTAGTTACAAGTATAAATTTTTCAGGTGAACAAGGTTATGTTAATTGGAGGGAAACATGAAAAGGATTTTATTAGAAAAAGTTTGAGTGCTACATTTTCTGATGTAAGTAAGTAATTTTTTAAGAGATGTATATATTACTTGCAGTATTAAATGCTATGTTTTATGTCTCAGAATTTATTAAAATTGTCTCCTATTTTTTTGTGGCAATCATCGTTAAAAAGCAGGACACACATACACGTTAAAAATTCTTACAAAATAAAAGAAAAATATATATATCCATAAACTAATACTTTTGATCGATTTAGTATATATGTAAACTATTCCGGAAACTTTTGTGTTATTTCAATAATTATCATAAGTTTTAATTGCCGTTAAATTAACATTATTTATTTCTTTCATCTAACAATAAATTGTATTGAATTTTTCTTATTCCAGAAGCTTTTAGAGCAATTATTCCCTCGGAATACAGAAAAAGATTTTGAACACTTTGTAATGGAGTGGTTCAGATTCGCAAACGTCCGTAAGGAAAGAAAAAAACATTAAAAAGGTAATGTAATGTATTTTGGTATATACTCTCTATAAAATAAAATTATTATAGTTTGCCGCGTTATAATTTATAAGTAGCTTTTTCACTAATTTAGTTCTACTTTTATTTTTCAGGAAGTGATAAATATATTATCTTACTTGCGTGGCTCCGCGCGAGTGATTATTATAGTAACAAATTTTTTTATTTGAAAGATGAGTTTTATCCCAAAACCTTACGCTAGGATCAGTGATCTTCACCAAAGATATTATTGTGATAAACTGAAAACTGTAATATATGGTATATATTATTTTTATATAAATAAAACTTTTTTATGATAATTAGTGAATTATTCCCTAATGCAGATTGGTATATAACAGGCCTGGGCAACTTCGAGCTCCGGAGCCACGACACTCCCCTACTTTCCGTGGATAGAAAAGAAGTGTCGTGGTTCTGGAGCTCAAAGTTGTCCAAGCCTGGTCTATAAAAAAGCAATCTAAATAATAATTAGACAATAAATATTGAGATATTTTATTACTATTGCATATTTATTGAAAACATGTTGCCTGTAATAGAAATAAAACATCAATAAGAACTTTAAATAAATGTTAGAATTAACATTACGGTAATCTTAATATAATATTGTAATAAAGTTGTAATAAAGTTGATAGTACGTTTAAATTTTGATCTCAAAAACATTACAGGAATGATAGAAAAACCTTAGCGCAATGTTATTTGCAACGTTATGGCACTCCCATTTCAACATTACTGAAATTTCGGAATCGTGGTCAAAGTATGTTCATAATGATGTTCTATACAACATTAAGAACTACATATTTAACAACATTACAAGTTCTAGAATATCGTTGCAATAACATTGTAATAATGGTTTTTTGCTTACTGGGTATGGACTACGCGATGTATAAATATGTATGGCCCAGATAACAAAATGCCCGCTAAGTGAGCTCACGACGCGTGCACGTCGTGCGGGTAATTTGCACGGCGTGAACTCATATAGTGCTAGACATATGCGTCCTCAAATAATGCTCATATGACTCGCACGCGTGAGTGCCGCATGCGTGCGGGTCATATGAGCATCAATTGCTCTCATCTTGTACCCTACTTTTTAATCTATGTAATATGTACTATTGCAGTTATAAAAACGTTAAATTAAAGAAACAAAATATATTTTATAAACATTTTTATTTTAAAATTTGCACACGTGAGTGTCGCATGCGTGCGGTCATATATGAGCATTAATTGCTCTCACATATGTATACATACATGCTCTCATATATATACGCTCTATATACATATATTACGCTCTCTTATAATGCTTCACGTTCTCTGGTGCTGATTTTGTCCCATTCACCCTCCTCGAAGGCTTTTTTAGCGGCCCTGATCCAGCATAAAAAAAAGCATGATATTCAGCTCTTGACTTCATTTTATAAACATTTTTAAAACATAAACGCTAAAACATAAATGCTATATATAATAGTAGATAAACGCGTTTAATTATCCGATTCGTATTCGGTCATCTCCTCGGATGTAATGTACACTCTTGATCATCATTGGTTCCATCATCTTCGGGATCCCCTGCTCTTCTGTTACAAATGCATTTTTTTAAATCTAGTACGGATTCTCTGCTTTGCCGCACGCAAAACCTCCTGGCGATGTCCATTTTAAATTCCATTTTGCTCTCTGGCCCTTTGAAGAACGGACAATTTTGAGCTGCAACTGAAAGATAAAAATAAACATTTGAAAGTTACACTACAAGGCTAATTCACCAATAAATTTTCGTATAGTCGGTTACCTTAGTTCCTTTATTGCTTGTTTACAAAAATCAACGAAAAAAAGAAGTGAGAAAACCGTATGAAAATTCATGCTGTAGATTTTAAAGAGTTAACCAATGGAAAATATTTTGGCACAACTCCAGTCATTTGCCATTTGGTATAAACAAATAAAAATTGAGTGGAAATTTTTCAATGAAAATTGTAGGAGAATTTTTGCAACGATTGGTTGTATATTATATAAAAAATGTCTTACGATATAATAAGATATGGACAATTTTTGTATCGCCAAAATTTTTTGACTCAGCACCACCAGACCACGTAAACTTATTGACCAACTCGTCGGTCATAATCTTTTTTAGAGAGGAATGTAAGAAGTCACGCAATTTTGAGCCTCCAAACTTTTCAAATAATATGATACTGAAATAATAAAATAAAGTATGTTTCAATATTGTATCCAAGTAAAATTCAAGTAACTAATAAATATCTATTTCATTATAGGGATAATAATAAAAAAATACAATAGTGCTGCCTGTGATCGGCCTCTGGTCGCACGGTCGCATAGGGAGGGATGACGCACACAAGCGAGCGACCGTGTGCGCTCGGCACTTCGGCCAGCTTCGGACGGTAGAAGATTGCGGACATATGTATGTACAATCTGCTGTCTCTTTCTTTCCCGCTATAGCTATAGCTAATGCCGCCAGCCGCGAGAATCGTACTCGACGCTCGTATGTCTCTTTTCGTACCTGTAAATAAATCTGTAAATGGAAATATATTCTGTACATAAAAAGATAAAATAATTAAAGAAACAAAGAACAAAAGAAGCATAAATGATAAATGAATATTAGAAATCCACTCTTGGCCAACATGTATATATGTATGTCTTTTCCTTGCAAAAGTTCCGTTGTTAAATTGGAAAAATAACTTATTGTTAGTACAATAAAAATTAAATTAAATGTTATTTGTGTTATAAAAATTATTCTGTTAATATACTTTTTACTTTTATAACAAATATAGTAAAATTAAAGGGGAAAAATTATTTTTGCAATAAGTTTTGGTGTTTTTCATTTTTACGAATGAAATTGTTGCTCGACAGAAACCGCAAGAAGGTGGTGGTCTTTTTCGTCATGAAAATTTAAACAATTGTTAAATCGACAATTCAATAATTAATTAATAAAAAATATAATTAAAAAATAACGTTTTATAATTGTAATGCATGTTACAATTATTATTGCATAGGAATATATATAACTACTCAATATATATACTCAAGTATTAATATTATTACAATATTAAACAATTGTTTATATTTCTTAATAGTATATAGTATATTGCAAAAGGAAAGTTATGCAGAGTGTCGCGCGATTACTTACATTTAATAAAGCGTTCATATTTTACGTAATATAATATTTAAAAAATGATACTTTCAGTAAAAATAGTTTGCAAATTACACCAGCATATGAATGAAACACACATTACATAAGTAATAATTTATTGAAAACAACAGATAAAATACAATTTATTTATCACGGATCGCTATGTATTTATTTTTCACGCGTAATAATCCGTGCAAAATAAATTATTTCTAATTATTTGCTGTTTTCAAAAAATTAGTTATGTCTGATATTTCTGACTTTTGCGATGTCTCATCGCGGTAAATAAACTGTATTATTAGGTTTGACTTTCGGATTGAAGCCATGTTCTTTTTGGTGTAGAATCGTACGTTTCGTGAACATTTCAGTTCACTTTAATAGGGTGACAAACAACTTGATATATTGAAATATTCACAGGATGTCGGATACTAAATCGAGTACAACGTAGCTCCAATCTGAAGCCAAATCTAGTAGTTAGTATGTTTACTTCGACAATTATAATTATTTTTGTTACTTTTTAATAACATTGTTCAAAAAAGTTGTGAAATTCTTTTATCTCGCCAACAAATGTCACATTTTTAATTATTTTAATGTGGGCAAAAAAATTTGAGTAATTTTAAAACAGCATTTTAAAGAGCAAAGCTTATCTTTTGAAGCGTTTTTTCAAATGGTTGGAATCTTTCTTTCCCATGAAACTGTGTATCTTATCAAATAAGGGATTCTCTTCCTGAAAAACCATTTTTAACGCATTTTTACATGAAAAATTTCTTTCGCGATATGCATTGCAACTATACGGAAAATTGAAGTTTTCCTTTTTTAAATATATTTTTTTTTTATATTTTGTTTATCAAAAAGTTATATGATTTTTAAGATACTTGATATTTTTACTAATATCACCGTACATCGCGTTATGATACATAACACTACGCCTAAAGATTAATCGGTCGTTTTATTTAAATGTGTGTGGACGAGAATAATAGTAGAAATAATAAATTTCTTTTGCCAGTATAGAATAACAATTCAAGTAATTTCTTTAAATCGACCGTGACTGGCAATATATAACGTCTTTTCGATATGAACATTGAAAAACCGTGAGCCAACTTGGTTTGTTGGATTCACACAGCACTTTTTTTCGGATCAATCATCGAGACATTATTAATTTCGACCATGGGTTTTGGTCAGTTGATGTAATTTCTAAATTAAATAGTTTTAAATTTTTATTGCGAAAAATATTACCCCAGTCAGGGTTTGAACCTGGAACCTCCCCGTATACCGTGCGGATGTCGTGCCAATTCGAGAATAATAGTGTTTTTTGTTTCTTGGATAAAACATCTTGCTTCTTTTACTAGTGATCTCGTCGAGTTAATATTCCATGTTCTCTCGAATCGCCTTCTCCCAAATTTTGTATTACGTTCCAATTTTGTGCAAGTGCTTCTTTTAATTCTACGATATTTCTGCACGATTCTTCTTTCTCCTCCTTTAATACCATTTTTTTCCTTGATACATATATCCAATGGAAAATCTAGATTATCCATAATATAATCTAGTAATGCTTTACTGTCGTATTGCTTGAAAAAATCGTTTCTTGAAGTTACCCTTGCTTTCCTGGATGATCAACTGTATCTGGAAGCAATATTTCACATGATCTGTGTGCAAATTATTGCACTTTTTTATTTCGGCGTTGCCCTTCGTTTTTTTTTCGAAATTCCAAGGTATAGTTGTTGGCCTTTGAGGTAATGCACATAAAATAATTAAAAGTAATATCCCCTATCGTTAACGATTCTTGAAGGGACACCAGTAGTGCGATTCTGTAACTCGTTATGCTGTCGTTATGTGTTTATAACGACAGTTGCGCAGGTATACTATATAAGAAAAAAGCTGCGCAACTGTCGTTATGAGCACATAACGACGCATAACGAGTTACAGAATCGCACTGCAGTACCCCTATTCTGTATCTCTTAACGACAGTGTTGTTATCGTTATGATGTCGTTGCGCGGGTATATTATATAGAAAAAAGCTGCGCAACGACGAATAACGATACCGATACTGTCGTTAGAGTTACAGAATAGGGCTACTGCAGTGCGGATTACGGATTGCGTGATTACACAAGATTCATCTGCTAAATCGTACAGAAGCAATCGGTGATATATTTTCGCCGATTAAACGCTGGCCGTTGCATGCCATGGTAGGCGGCAGTGGGGGACACATTTATCTCTTCTTTAACAAACTCTCCTTTAACATTTATTGTTGATGCTATACTGTTGCATTAAAAAATCAATATATTGTTTTGATAAAAGATTTACAGCAATATATTATATGGACGTTATGAACGCGTATTATACGCAATATATATAACTATCACCAATTTTCCAAGCATCTTTGCAGCAGATGGATAAAAGCAAAATTTGTCGAAGTAATTACGTTGACTGTGTTGTTATTCAGTCTATTATTTGACTGGATTAATATCCTGGGCAATCATACGATGATCAAGCGTTCTGTTCAGGATTCCCTAATTTTATACGTTAGGCATATATAAAATTCTTTAGATCGATATAACATTAGCGTTATATGCCATTAAGTTACGCGATCCGATTTGCGGGTTTGAATCTGCTGTACGTAAATCGCTTAAGTTCATGCTCACACGCTCCGATCATGTGGTTCTCTTGTGCTCCTGTCACACATCGCTTTCAAAAATTTCGTGTTTTGCTAGGAGTAATTCTCTCACGACTTACGGAAGTGTAACTCACCGATTTTAATGAAACTTGGCATACTTGTAGAACATCAAAAAATAATCGAAACGTATTTTTTTATTTCGGCAATGGTGCGAGTTTAAGGATAGAAACCATCCTTTGAACGTTAGGGGTGGTCTTCAAGCATAGACAGAAAACAATCATTTAATTTAGAAGAAAAAATACTTCTAGGGAGGTTTTAGTACAGCTGATTCAGAATCTGACGTCAAAATTACAAAATTTAAAATTGCGGATCCAATATGGCGATTAAAATTACAAAAATTCTTCTGGTTTGAAATGCTCTGCAGTAAGCCAATAAAAATTATAGTTTTCATGGTTTACTGCGAGAAGGTTGCAGACCGATTTTAAACCCCTTTCTGTACTTATTTTAATGCTTGATTAAAGTGAGTTCCCTCGCCTCTCAACGTACTATTCGGGGTGCTTGATTAAAGTGAGTCCCCTCGCCTCTCACTATTCGGGGTGCTTGATTAAAGTGAGTCCCCTCGCCTCTCACTATTCGGGGTGCTTATTTATAGTGAGTCCCCTCGCCTCTCACTATTTTAGAAATTTATATATCCTCAATTTTTATAATTATTAATTTATTGAGAATCAAGAGACACGGTAGTGTCTCGCGCCAAGTACACGCGGAGCGAGACCGACCGTGACTCTTTTACGCGACGCGACGGGTTGCGAGTACCCGAGATGTTGAGATCTCGATAACGAGTGAACGGATCGAGTTCTAAGTAGGCTTGATCGATAGCTTGGGGTCCAATTAGGGGGGGGGGGTTTCTCTCATAATATTCCGCTACGTGCCCTACGAGCGGAGATATTGCGACGCAAAGTCCAAATGGGAAAATTTATTTTTAAGATACTCCTCCTCCTCCTCCTCCTCCTCCTCCTAACGCCGACGTCTCAATATTATTATGATTATCACAGAAACGTCCCTTTCACTTTTTCGACGCTGGCGGCGCAGGTATCGCCAGTTTCGATATCGCGCGCGTATTTCGAAATTAGGTCGATAGACTTATCGGTCAGGAGGAAGATTTCTATTTAGGTAAATTAGGTAATATATAATATATATTGAGTCAACGGAAAAGAAGGTTCTCTACGCTTGGCAGAAAGTGCCGCTAGGGAATTTTTAAGTCGATTCTTATGAATCAAGCTTGATATATTAAGTCAACGGAAAAGAAGGTTCTCTACGCTTGGCAGAAAGTGCCGCTAGGGAATTTTTAAGTCGATTCTTATGAATCAAGCTTGAATTCGATGTCTAGGTATCCCAGGTTGCCGATGAGGAGGTCCAGATAGTGCGCTTCATAGTTTTCGGTGTCCAGGTGTAATAATACGTTGAATTCGATGTCTACGTGTCCCAGGTTGCCGATGACGAGGTCCACATAGTGCGTTCCGTAGTTTTCGGTGTCTACGTGTATTAATACCTTGAATTCGATGTCCACGTGTCCCAGGTTGCCGATGACGGGATCCAGATAGTGCGCTTCATAGTTTTCGGTGTCCATGTGTAATCGTACGTTGAATTCGATGTCTAGGTGTCCCAGGTTGCCGATGACGAGGTTCACATAGTGCGCTCCGTAGTTTTCGATGTCTACGTGTATTAATATATTGAATTCGATGTCCACGTGTCCCAGGTTGCCGATGACGGGATCCAGATAGTGCGCTTCATAGTTTTCGGTGTCCAGGTGTAATCGTACGTTGAATTCGATGTCTACGTGTCCCAGGTTGCCGATGACGAGGTCTACATAGTGCGCTCCGTAGTTTTCGGTGTCTACGTGTATTAATACCTTGAATTCGATGTCCACGTGTCCCAGGTTGCCGATAACAAGATCCAGATAGTGCGTTTCATAGTTTTCGGTGTCCAGGTGTAATCGTACGTTGAATTCGATGTCTACGTGTCCCAGGTTGCCGATGACGAGGTCCACATAGTGCGCTCCGTAGTTTTCGGTGTCTACGTGTATTAATACCTTGAATTCGATGTCCACGTGTCCCAGGTTGCCGATGACAATATCCAGATAGTGCGCTTCATAGTTTTCGGTGTCCAGGTGTAATCGTACGTTGAATTCGATGTCCAGGTGTCCCAGGTTGGCGATGACGAGGTCCACATAGTGCGCTTCGTAGTTTTCGGTGTCCAGGTGTAATAATACGTTGAATACAATGTCTAGGTGTCCCAGGTTGCCGATGACAATGTCTAGATAGTGAGCTCCGTAGTTTTTGGTGTCTACGTGTATTAATACCTTGAATTCGATGTCTAGGTGTCCCAGGTTGCCGATGACAAGGTCCACATAGTGCGCTCCGTAGTTGTCGGTGTCTACGTGTATTAATATCTTGAAATTGATGTCTAGGTGTCTCAGATTGCTGATGACGAGGTCCAGATAGCGCGCTCCGTAGTTTTCGGTGTCTAGATGTAATAATACCTCGAATTCGATGTCTACGTGTCCCAGGTTGCCGATGACGAGGTCCACATAGTGCGTTTTGTAGTTTTTGGTGTCTAGGTGTATTAATAACTTTAAATCTGAATGTAGGACACGTAGATATTGAATTCGAGGTATTAATACACGTAGACACCAAAAACTACGGAGCGCACTATGTGGACCTCGTCATCGGAAACGTGGGACACCTAGACATCGAATTCAACGTATTATTATACCTGGACACCGAAAACTGTAGAGCGCACTATCTGGAACCCGACATCAGCAACCTGGAACACGTGGACATCGAATTCAAGGTATTAATACACCTGGATACCGAAAACTATAAAGCGCACTATGTGAACCTCATCATCGGCAACCTGGGACACCTAGACATCGAATTCAAGCTTGATTCATAAGAATCGACTTAAAAATTCCCTAGCGGCAGAATCAAGAGACACGGTAGTGTCTCGCGCCAAGTACACGCGGAGCGAGACCGACCGTGACTCTTTTACGCGACGCGACGCCGACGGGTTGCGAGTACCCGAGATGTTGAGATCTCAATAACGAGTGAACGGATCAAGTTCTAAGTAGGCTTGATCGATAGCTTGGGGTCCAATTAGGGGGGGGGGGGTTTCTCTTATAATATCCCGCTCCGTGCCCTACGAGCGGAGATATTGCGACGCAAAGTCTAAATGTGAAAATTTTTTATTAAGATACTTCTTCTATCTACTTCTAACGCCGACGTCTTATATGACACTACAAAAAGGCGTGATATCCGTACAAAATTACCTTTTTCAAAAAAAAAGGTAAAAAAATGCGCCAAGTACACGCATAGTAGTATATATGTATTATGTTGTTACCTCGAAAAAAACAAAGTGGTAGTATTATACCTCAAAATAACACCCTGTACATATTGTTTATACAATGTGTAACACTACAAAAAGGCGTGATATCTGTACAAAATTACCTTTTTTAAAAAAAAGGTAAAGAAAGGCGCCAAGTACACGCATAGTAGTGTATATGTTGTTACCTCGAAAAAAAAACAGTGGTAGTATTATACTTTAAAAAAATCTAAGTAAGAAGTGGTAGACGAAATCTTTGTATCTTGAAAAATCTCGAAAAAACCTAAACAGTAGTATCTTCACCTCGAAAAAAAAAACAAAGTAGTAGTATTATACCTCGAGAAAACCTAAGTAACAAGTGGTGGACGTAATCTTTGTATCTCCAAAAATCTCGAAAAAACCTAAGCAGTATTATTTTTATTTCCAAAAAATTATTACTCAAGTGATACACATCACAAAATTACGTTACCTTATCAAAAAATGAGTCGCGCTTCAAGTGATCTATTATTACAATTACAAAAAAGAAATGATATCTCTTTTTAAATTACAGCGCCAATTACAGAGAACATATATTTTTCGAGATACAAAGATTACGTCTACCACTTGTTACTTAGGTTTTTTCGAGGTATAATATTACTACTGCTTTTCTTCGATTAGAATAAAAAATTGAATCATGAAGAATTACACAGAGGTAACAGTACAAAATACAAATATTTTATTAAAATATTTAAACCCAACAAGGAAATACAAGGTATTTAAATACAAAGTTTATATATGTATTTTAAAAGATTTAATCGCATCGCAAAGAATTACAGAGGTAACAGTACAAAAAATAAGAATATTTTATTAAAATACATAAATTTTTCTTGTCAAAAAACTTGGCGCTGCTAGAGAGAGAGAGAGAGAGAGAGAGAGAGAGAAAGAGAGACCTTTTACAAATGTAGATATTATATACTTATTCTATACTTATTCTATACTTAATTCTAATCGCTTTAAAAATCTAAACTTATCCTAACTTATCCTATACTTAGTAATAAGCCGCATTATTCACCGTCACACACACACACACACATACACACACACACACACACACACACACACACACACACACATCGCCCACACCCACTCGCTCGCTCGCACCAGGCTGACCTAATTTTAAGGTCTAGCAGCGCCAAGTTTTTTGACAAGAAAAATTTATGTATTTTAATAAAATATTCTTATTTTTTGTACTGTTACCTCTGTAATTCTTTGCGATGCGATTAAATCTTTTAAAATACATATATAAACTTTGTATTTAAATACCTTGTATTCCCTTGTTGGGTTTAAATATTTTAATAAAATATTTGTATTTTGTACTGTTACCTCTGTGTAATTCTTCATGATTCAATTTTTTATTCTAATCGAAGAAAAGCAGTAGTAATATTATACCTCGAAAAAACCTAAGTAACAAGTGGTAGACGTAATCTTTGTATCTCGAAAAATATATGTTCTCTGTAATTGGCGCTGTAATTTAAAAAGAGATATCATTTCTTTTTTGTAATTGTAATAATAGATCACTTGAAGCGCGACTCATTTTTTGATAAGGTAACGTAATTTTGTGATGTGTATCACTTGAGTAATAATTTTTTGGAAATAAAAATAATACTGCTTAGGTTTTTTCGAGATTTTTGGAGATACAAAGATTACGTCCACCACTTGTTACTTAGGTTTTCTCGAGGTATAATACTACTACTTTGTTTTTTTTTTCGAGGTGAAGATACTACTGTTTAGGTTTTTTCGAGATTTTTCAAGATACAAAGATTTCGTCTACCACTTCTTACTTAGATTTTTTTAAAGTATAATACTACCACTGTTTTTTTTTCGAGGTAATTTTTACAGTAATGATCTTCCGTAAAAAAGTGTATGATGCATAAAAATTTCTTACACTACGCACACCTTATCACGGCAATAACTGTGCACAAATCGCAAAATGCTGCACAATCTTGGAAACAAAATTTTACGGGATTTTCAGACTCAGGTGGTTTTTCTTCTAAATAACCGCTTTTGTACCACGCATAACTAATAAGATTTGAAAATCCCGTATAGTGAGAGGCGAGGGGACTCACTTTAATCAAGCACCCCGAATAGTACGTTGAGAGGCAAGGGAACTCACTTTAATCAAGCATTAAAATAAGTACAGAAAAGAGTTTAAAATCGGTCTGCAACCTTCTCGCAGTAAACCCTGAAAACTATAATTTTTATTGGCTAACTGCAGAGCATTTCAAACCAGAAGAATTTTTGTAATTTTAATCGCCATATTGGATCCGTTATTTTAAATTTTGTAATTTTGACGTCAGATTCTGAATCAACTGTACTAAAACCTCCCTAGAAGTATTTTTTCTTCTAAATTAAATGATTGTTTTCTGTCTATGCTTGGAGACCACCCCTAACGTTCAAAGGGTGGTTTCTATCCTTAAACTCACACCATTGCCGAAATAAAAAAATACGTGTCGATTATTTTTCGATGTTCTACAAGTATGCCAAGTTTCATTAAAATCGGTGAGTTACACTTCCGTAAATCCCCTCAGTGGGCTCTGAAGTCTGATTCGTGGCGCGAGTCAGCCTTGCCAGCTGATCTGAAACAAAAAACACAACAAATTTATTAAACTAGACTAAATTTGGGGAGGCCTTATAGTTTTCCGATTTTTAAAAAACCCCCGGAAAACAAAATGGCAGCTATTTGAAAAAAAAACCCATTTAACGGAAACAATGGGTTTTTTTCAAATGGCTGCCATTTTGTTTTCCGGGGGTTTTTTAAAAATTGGAAAACCATAAGGCCCCCAATCTAGTTTAATAAATTTTTTGTGTTCTTTGTTTCAGATCAGCTGGCAAGGCTCAGGAGCGCCCCGCGCGCATAAACTCACGTCGTTTGTGGCTTCATGGCGTGGAAGCGAGAGCCGCCATTTTGACATAAAAAAATAAAAATTTCTTATGTAACAGTACAAGAATAAAACCTCTTAAAAGTTTTTTTCAAATTCATTTATTTTATATTAAAAAAATTCCTGAAAATCATGCATTTTTTAGGCCTCTGAACGGTAACCTCCCCTTAAGTTGCCCTAAACAAAATTACTATTGTTCCGGTGACAGCAACATGATGGCAACTGAAGGGAAACTTGTGCCAAACAACCATTTCCTTTCTTATGCTAAAGAACGCTTTGCTATCTGGGACGTTTATTTTTTTATGCAAATACGAAGTAAAAAACATTTAAACGTAAAAATATTTATGAGAAATAAGACAATGTAAAAGTAATCTTTTGAACAATGTTTATTATATTAAGAAATACAAGACAAACAAATACACATAATTTACATTTATATAATATGCATTTTTTATATCGGCAGAATTTAAATTACATGATTATTGTTATGTGCAATGTCGATAATTTTGCAATCTTACCGGTAACGCATTCACGTTTCGCGCGATGCGATTTTGTTTATCCTAGCCTCTTTGCCGTCTTGCAAATTGCCGTGTACAAAGGTACAGAGATATCTCGGTATTCCTAGCGATTTTCAAGGTGAAAGAAGATATTTTATTCTCTTTTTTGCATTCTTTTCGCAAGCATTCATCATTACTTACTCTACGCACACATACACGTAAATAGAGAGGGTTTGGAGTCGGTAATTACTGTGGGAGTGACGAACCACGGGGTCCTGATCTCTATTTGCAACACACACTACACACATAAATTTCTTTTTACTTCTTTCATTTTCATTTTTTCTTTATTCATTTCTTTCGCTTTTTCTTTTTATTGCTTTGTTTCCGATATGAAAACGTGTGATGCATTGCCCAAAAAACCTAATCGACGTTTTGTAGAAGCTTGGCGCTTATTAGTGATAAGCGTTAATTATAAAGATTGGATACGTAAAGTATCATCTAATAAAAGTCTTTTTATTTTTGTACTGTTTGCAATAAAAGTTTTTCCTGCAATGCAGCACATGTTAACAGACATGCAGGTTCTGCGTGCCACCGAAAGAATTTAAAAGAAAATGTGTCATTATCTAATGATGATGACGTAGCTGTACAACATAAAACACCGAAAACGTCAGTGTTTAAAATCGAATGGTTATATATTGATGATTTTAAGTTATGGTTACGTGAGGTTCCGCATGATAACAAAATATGTTTTTGTGCAATTTGCGATTAATATTTTGCTGCTCATTTATCGCATATTCGTCGGCACGCAGAATCTGAAAGTCATTTAAGCTTAATCTCCTTTGTCGTTAGATGAGCGTACAAAATCAGTGAAAATAAAATTAGCCGCTTTTGTTGCACAGAAAAATATTCCTCATCAGACGACACAAGAATTTCTTCAGTTTTTTCAACACATAGGACAAGATCCTGAAGTGTTGTAAAAGATGAGGATGGGTCGAACGAAATATAAAAACATAATTTCTAACGTTTTGTATCCAGTTGAGAATGAACATGTCGTTCAAAATCTTCAGAGAACACAATTCTCCGTTTTTGTCGATAAGCATCTAATATTTGCAACGAAAAATGGATGACATTTTTTGCTCGGTATATTGATCCCGAGACATTAGATGTTCGCTCGCAATTAATGAAATTAATCAATATTTATGCGAGAGATTCGAGTGCTGAAAAGTTATTCAATGCATTTAAGAGTGAAATGTGTAAGTTACAAATTCCCTTCTTAAATATTGTTGCCCTGTCATGCGACAATGCGTCGGTAATGACAGAAAAACATTTATCGTTTAAAACGAAAGTATACAACAGATGTGCAAACATCTATTAACATTTCCATGCCCATGCCACTCAGCCGCGTTAACTGCGCACGCTGCATGTGCGAAAATACCTTCATTTTGTGACGAATTTATAAAAAAATAGCTTCTTACATTAATAGTAGCTCGAAACGTACGGCAATTTTTCATGAGTTTTGCAATTGTTTTCAAGACAAATATCGCAAAATTCTAAAATTGAGTGAAACGCGCTGGCTGTCTCGCCACGCATGTGTCGAGAGACTTTTAAAATCATAGGATAGGATCCATTATTTTTTATAGGAAATGGTTGTGAGCAAGAAGTCTGGAGAACATCTTTTGTCTATGATAGATAATTTAGAAATAAAGGCTTATCTTCTATTTCTTAAATATATATTAAATTTCTTTAATGCATTCAATGCATTTTTCCAATCGGAACAAACAAGAATTCATTTATTGCAGTTAAAATCTGCAAACTTTCTCTCCCAAGTCTGCGAAAACTTTGTTAAAAACGAATTTCTCTAAAAGACGTAGCCACAAATATTAATTTTTCACAGAAAGAAATTTAGAAAGATATAAATGAAATTTTTCTTGGAACAGATTGTGAAGAGTATCTTAATAATCTAATGATAGAAGGTTATGTATATAGATACAGTTGCAATCGTGCGACAAAATTGTTTACAATTTTACCTTACTGCTGCGGAGGAAATACGTAAAAGATTGCCTATTACGAATGATTTTTTGACAAAATTACAAGTTTTTGAACCATCTACAGCTTTATTCTGTATAGTAATAGGGAATCTTCATTCCAGCATGTTTCTTCCGTTGCCATTTCTCTCGGTGGTTTCGATGAAGACTCCTTAAGAGAAGAGTGGCTTGCATTATCAGCAGATTTTACTGTTGAAGAAAAAGAGAATTTGTGCACATTAAATTTTGATAAGATGTGGAAAGAAATTTCAACGCCACTTGTTGAATAATACTTACAAGTATCTCAATTTGAGGAATCTTCTGAGCGCTGTTCGATATCTTCCCAATTCAAATGCAGATCCAGAGAGAACGTTTTCAGTTTTAACTGATTTAAAATCTCGACTGTTAGGTGGAACGCTCTCGAATAATCAATCCGTTGGTGAAACTAATTATATTTCACATATAAGTTATTTAGCAACTTATAAATTGAGATTAGAGATTTTACAATGACCAGATTTCGGCCAGGCAACAATGGCTTAAACGACGAACAGCGAAACGAAGATCTTGCCCGCGCACGGAAATCTTGACGCGCAAACGGAGATCGTGCCAACGATTAATCCAACCATTAATTACACAACAGTATCCACGATTATGGCTTAGCAATTATAACGATATCGCGACGTAATTGGTAGGTGCGTTACTCGCGGCGAGCGCCCCGCGCGCATAAACTCACGTCGTTTGTGGCTTCATGGCGTGGAAGCAAGAGCCGCCATTTTGACATAAAAAAATATTTAAAAGTTTTTTCAAATTTATTTATTTTATATAAAAAAAAATTCCTGAAATTCATGCATTTTTTGGGCCTCTGAACAGTAACCTTAACGGTAACGGTAACTCTTGCGATCATTTTTTAAGGTATGACAATTTATTTTTGTTTAATTTAATTCTTCGTATGGAATTAAGGTAACAGTCACGTTGAGGATACGAGATCCACACTCTCATAATCGGAGAGCGAAATAACTGCATTTTTGACTACTTGTGACCACTGCATTTCACTCGACCAGCTATATGTACTGAGAAGGGTCCAAACCAAGGACCGAAACGTTTACTTTGTTATATATATATTTTATTCAATTTGTAATATTTTATTACTGTCGCCCGTCTATCGTCGCGAACGAGCTCTCATTTGCCTTGTTTTGTTTATTTATTGACAGTATTTTCGTAAGCTGGAATAATTTACAGGATTAAACTATAGTTTGAAGTTAAAATGTTAATTTTCTTAATGCAAATTGAAGAAAAACAATAGAAACAATTATGTAATGCAAGGCAATTACGCTATGCAAGATTATAATCTTGCATAGCATAATTTTCTTGCATTACATAATGGTTTCTATTGTTTTTTTTTCGTGTTTCTCTGTATTTTTATTTTTTCTATGAGCTTTGTCGTAGCTGATGTTCGGTCGCTACAACACTAGCGGCGAGTGAGTTTCCGATATGGTTCATTATATTTTTATTTGCACTTGTAATCGCTTTGCACTTGAAGCTGCGTTTTATAGTACATGTAACGTGCACTATAGAAATTCCCAGAAAACAGCTACTTCAGGTGGAAAGCATTATTGACCGCGACTGTACATCCAAATGTCTGGTAGTATAGATATAATAAAAAATTCAAACATTTTTATGAAAGCATGGTTAATAAAGTCATATTAAAATGTCATCTCACAGTGTACACTTTATGCCAATAAGTCATACTTTGCAATGCATATCCTTTTTGTACGGAGACTGCAATAGCTTATACTTTATTGTATATGGTTTAATTTTCTTCTTGAAAACTACTTTCTTTGCATATATTTTTGTATTTCAAATTAAATCTTACTCGTCTTTAATATTTATATAACATATATTTTACTAATATAATATATAGAGAATATATACAGCATAAAACCTGCGCTTCACAGTTTAGTGCATAATGTTTTAAAACAGTTTATACATTTACTGAATACCAAAACCTAGTTGTATGTTAATGTAGTCACTTATATTAATTTTTTTTATAACAGATCTGAATCTAATAATTTAATAATGAAGATCCAGTTTGAAGCTTTCAATTCGCGCTATTACAAGCCTCTTCATGCGGTATCGAAAAGACAACAAAGATTAAGATTAGCCCGCCGGAAGCAAATTATAAAAAAAACAATTGGTGTGACAAAATCACTTTTGATAGATAATAGTCTGATTTGTCCTGTAAATACTTAGCGTGAAAATATTACTTACTTAACTGAAAATATTATGAAACCTCAAAATTTTGAAGACTGCAACGTAAATTATTTTGTACAAGAAAGGCTTGCTCCGGTTGCACACCTTCCTTCAAATGAAGAATTTCCTTTATGTACAAACAACGTAGGTAGGGTAGACGTTATGCATAGAAGTGATGAAGCAATTTTTCAGGAAAACAGATGTTTTAGTCGATGCAAATCACGTTCTTGGTAACCATATTTTAATTGTTCTAAGAACTCATAATTGCTTCACATTTCTACCTAAAGATATACGAATGCTCTTCACACCACAAATTCGCCTAATTCTACATAAAATTGAGCCAGGAGAATATTTACATTTTGGGATAAAAAAATGCTTAGCCCGAACCTTTGAATAGATAAATTTTTCATCAATTCCAGAAGTTTTTGAAATTGACATTAGTACGGATGCACAATTGCACAGAAGTAGAAAACATCACATCTGGCCAATTCAGTGCAGAATTGCTAATATTCCAAAATCTATTCAAGAAACTATAAGGGTGTACAAAGGTCCATAAAACCTAACAGTTTACAAGAGTTTTTCCAGTATTGTAACTCAGATTTACATGAAATTTTTAATAGGGTGGTATCATCTTTAAAGATAGAAAATTCTCAATAAAATTGCGATGCTTTATCGCAGATGTGCCTGCTAGAGCGTTTAATTTAGGGCATAAAAGTCACCGTTCTTCCTGTCCATGCTCAAAATGTACAGTTCACGGGTTTAATATTGGAACCCACACAGAACCAAATATCCATTGGACGTCCATAATTGGTCCATAGGTCTGCAAAACGTCCACATCCACGATGGACGATATATGTATGTCATTTAAACGTCTACAGCAGGCTCTTAGTTGGATTTGTCTCGATGAATAAAAGCGGGACATCTATTGCACATACATGATACGTGCCGCTTTGAACGTTTATAATGGATGTAAAATGGATGTCCATAGGACATCCAGAAGAATACCTTGATTAGCTGCAACTGTAGTACTCTAACTGGACATCTAATAGACGTTCTAAATCCGTCTTCAAGGAAACGTATTTGATGGACGTGAAGGGAATGTCTATTGGATGATCAATCCAGGATCCTAAATGGACGTTATGCAAGACCGTAAAGTGGCCATACACCAAACATCTAGAAGAATACCTCGATTAGCTGCAACTGTAGTACTTTAACTGGACATCTAATAGACGTTCTAAATCCGTCTTCAAGGAAACGTATTTGATGGACGTGAAGGGAATGTCTATTGGATGATTAATCCAGGATCCTAAATGGACGTCATGTAGGACCGTAAAGTGGCCATACAATAAACATCCAGAAGAATACCTCGATTAGTTGCAACTGTAGTACGTCAATTGAACATCCAATAGACGGTCTAAATCCGTCTTCGAGGATACGTACTTTATGAACGTGAAGGGAATGACTATCGTATGATCGATCCAGGATCCTAAGTGGACGTCATGCAGGACCGTAAAGTTGCCATACACTAAACATCCAGAAGAATACCTCGAATGGATAATTTATAGACGTTAACTAGACGTGTTTAATGGAGCTTGGTGGATATCTAACGACGCGACCGCGAGCGTTAGTAACGCGCACTGCCGCGACGCGGCTACCATGCGCCAGTACTTTCTCGTAATAAAAAAACATCACGCGCTAGTATAAGAGGCGAGCCGAGCCTGTGAGAGACCTGACTGCGATAATTCTTTGCTGCAGATCATCTAAAGTGATACCTCAGGTATCACATAGCAGGGGTCTGCAAAGCAATTTTTGATAATTTGTTGGATACGACTTATAAATAAATATCTAATTTGTTATATCTATCAATACGTCTAATGGAGGTCAAATGGAGGTGTGAAATGCGGAACTATGAATGTGCAGTAGACGTCCGTGGGAAGTTACATGGATGTCTAATGGAGGTTTTTAATCTCCATGATGGACGTCTAGTAGACGTCTATTAGAGCTTTTTGTTCTGTGTGGGGAGGACATGCATAAGCATCTATCAGCTATCTACAAACACTGGTAATAAGCACCAATTCTATGTAATGTCGTCGTCCTTTGGACATACCGGTAGATGTTTATTAGATGTACATTCTACGTCTGTTGAACGTATAATATTGAACATCCATGAGACATTTGATGTACGTCTAATATATACCTCGCGGTACGTTCAAAGAACGACCACATTACATAGAATTGGTGCCGATTACCACTTTCTGTGAATATGTAGTGGATGCCCACGGATGTCCCCGGGACGATTGATTCATCCATCATGGATGTTTAATATTATACGTTCCATGGTCGTTATGTTCTGTGTGGGAAGGTACATGGTACTTAGAGGTATTGAGCATAGGCATCGCACAAATGAAGATTACAGACGACAAATAGATGAGGAGCATCATAAATGCTCAAGTCCATTATCTCATTTACCCTTTGATATGGTCAAAGATGTTGTTTTCGAATATATGCATAGTGTTACCTAGGAGTAATGAAAAAAATAATTTTAACATGGTTACGCGGAACTTATACAAAAAACACTAAATTAAGAGGGAGTCAAATCCAAATTATTTCAAATATTGATGATTGAAGGTTCTGTCAAAGTACTGCCCACGAGAATTTGCACGCCACGTTGAATCGCTTGATGACTGTGATCAATTCAAAGCCACCCAGTGGCGTTTAATTATGTTATATGTTGGAGTAGTATGTTTCAAAGAAGTTCTTAAAGATTATGTATATGATCATTTTTTGCTTTTTCACATCTCCATGCATATTTTAGTATCGTCGGTATATAATACAAATAGAAATCTTGTTTTTTCCAAAATGGCTATCAAAAAATTTGTGTTACTTTGTGAAGACATTTATGGATCAACTTTTTTATCATACAATATGCATGGAATTATACATTTAGTTGAAGATGTACTCCGATTAGGCCCTTTAGATAGTTACTCAGCATTTCCATACGAAAACAACATGGCTTATTTCAGAAGAATGTGTAGAAAACCACATCTTTCTTTGCAGCAAATTGCTGCAAGACGTGCAGAGCAAGAGCAGTGCAAAAAAAGAACTATTGTACAACATAATTATATTAAAGTGTGGAAAAAACACGAACAAGGTCCATTACCTTTACAATAATTTTAGAACGTATGACCAATACAAATTTTTAAAAACTCCGGATATGACAATTGGCGTTTGTGTACGCGACAATTGTTGTATTTTATCAGACTTAAGTATATGCTGCGTAAAAAATATTTTACAATATGAAAATAATTATTTCATTGTCGTTAAGAAATTTCTGCAAGTAGTAGATTTTTATAGTATTGGCATCAGCTCATCTTCAGTCGGTATTTACAAGTGTTCTGAATTAGCTCATGATTGATATTATTCCATTAGAAAATATTAAAGCTAAATGTTTTAAAATGCCTTATTGGACTTGTCTCTCTGTTTGAAGTCAACGTATAAAGAGAGAGAGAGATTGTATAAGTACAGCCATCTATGGCATTCGTCTTGCGGTAGGTCAGAGAACGATAATGTTTATGCGAAAAATAGGTCCCGACGCGTAGTAATCCAGGCGTTTGAGAACGGCCGAGCGCGGGCTTCCCGCGCGCTTGCGTAAGGATATTGGGAGGGGCGCGCAGCCCGGGCGAGCGAGCATTCGTTACCCAGATCTCGTGCACGATACATCGTGCGTTATATCTAAATTTCGATACGTAATTGCGTCATCTTTTCGCGATAAAGTTGTGCGGTCGCTGAAATCTGCCTATTTCGTGTGCATTAAGAAAATATAACTATTTATCATACATCAATTAACGTGGTTGATACGGACAACTACGATCGTCACCGAGAGGAATCCAGGGATATCCGTCCCAGCGAGCCATGCCGGCACGTGGAACGAAGGAAGGCAGCCATTTGCTGCAACGTTCGAGAGAGCCTTTTCGACAGGAATCACGAGCCCTTTCGAAGTCTTGGATAAACGAGAGAGATAAGGATTGAGCCTTTTTGATATATACTCATTGTGTGAACATCCTAGGTGATGTTATCGTCTATGAAAGGTAAACTGTTTAAATATACTCGAGTGGAAACGTTAGACTTTCGTCTACCGTTACAGAGAGGGAACGTTAGACCTTCGTCTACCGTTACGAGAGAGATAATCAATCCTCTCAGAGATCACGAGAGCAAGTGAGAGGAAAACTTCCTCGCCTTTTGAAAAAGACAGTAAAAAGTTATCTCGAGTCTAATTATAATACTGAGCTCAGTCTAAAGTAAAGTAAATAATTAATCGTTCGGTTGCAACCATTTTCGTGACAAGTAAAAAACTTTATTTCTTTCTTTTGTGCGTCTATTTCATTATAATTGATTATACAATATCTCTTATTGTTTATTACGTTACTTTGCGAACATTCTTTGCATTCACTTGTAATACGTATTAAATGAAAATGCGTTCCTTGCGAAATATATAAATCGTCTCTTGCGTGATGATAAAACTACCGAGTATTCGTTTCCGTGCGTTGCTATAAAAGTTATTTCTCATTGACTTGATAATTATTCTACTAAGTATTTTGCGAATTCTGACTTATTGAATGTTATGTTCATACTAAAGTGAATTAATGTGTCAATCGAAAACCTAAGGCCTAAGAATATGAGAAATTGAGAGATTCTTATACTTTATTTTCTTTTACTGAATACATGATTTTGCTGAAAATGAGTCATTCGTTCAAGAACAAACAGTCTATATATGGTAAATCGTAAAAAGCCAATTAAAATTAATTATTATAAAAATTCAAAGATTGATACATTATTTTAGTGATTATTTCAATTATGTTTGAAGTGAATTTTATATTCTGATTGATTTGCAGGAATAATTGAACAGTCCTTTCTTGATATTACGTGATTTGTTTTATTTTGACTACGTCAAGAGAAATTATGAGCTTACATATTATTAATATTCCCTTGATAATGAACCTTATTACATAACAAAGAAATGCATCAGTGAATGCAATTATATTTTGCCATAAATAAAAGGAAAGGACTGTACTATAATAACCATTTATTTGTATCTTTTATGTGTTTTATACATTTATTGTATTTCTATTGTCTTTTATATTACTTATGTATAATTTTGTTCACGAATACTGGGAAGGTTTTCGGGCAGTTTCCCTTCTCCTATGCAACAAATGTTGGTATTCTTTGTATAGTTCTGCCCACTCTAAACTTCTTCTTTTTTTGAATTACATATAAATTACGAAACGCAATCTCTCTCTCAATAAACGGATCCTTTATTATTTGTTCCTTCCTCATCTAATTCTAGAGTTCAGGCTTGTGCGCAGGCTTGTGCAAACACTCTCTAGTAACGAAGTAATGCAAGATAATAAAATGGTAAAACACGAATTTGTCGTTGCAGTAATGCAATAATAACAAACAAAACAATTTATAATGAGTGAAATAGGAACGCGATATGATATACAATTAATTAAAGAAAATGCCTTTTACTGTCAAGACTGAATCTTGGTTGCCTAATACATTATTCGCGTGATTTTTATGCACAATTTTTAGCCTTAGGAAACCACGCCCCGTTACTAACGGTCTTGAAAGATCTGAAGACATGTTATCTATTCTATACATCCGTACTTCCCTTATCGTATATTTCTAATATTCTAATGATTTGTGTTAGTGTAAATTAATTATTAATTAAAAAATGTGATTTACACTGTTCTGGCTTTAGTTAATTAAGCCTGCGTTTCACCGTTAGTAACGGCGTATAGTTTTCTGGGACTAAGAATTGTGCATAAAATTTACACAAATAAT
Organism: Temnothorax longispinosus; assembly: GCF_030848805.1. Taxonomy (NCBI): domain Eukaryota; kingdom Metazoa; phylum Arthropoda; class Insecta; order Hymenoptera; family Formicidae; genus Temnothorax; species Temnothorax longispinosus. The sequence continues at coordinate 10,861,590 of NC_092362.1, read as the reverse complement.
ATTATTAGGCAGCCAAGATTCAGTCCTGACTTTAGAAGGCGTTTTCTGTATTGATTGTAAAACCATTGATTTTGTTAATGTTGGTATACTAAATAAAGTCTGCGTAATATATTTATGTAAATAATAACAATGAACATTACGCTATCAAAAGTGATTGTAAATATTTTTTGCGTCATATCACGTATCCTCACATCGACCATTTTTAAGTAGGGGAGACCAGGGCTATTCGTGACACTGCTGAAATTTTGTTGCAAGCCTAACTTTAAAATACTTGCTGCTAGAAACCTATATATAATATCAATCACAGATGTTCCTTAGTGTCCTCTAGGTACCAATGGAATGGCATTTGCGTGTCAACCATTTTTCTCTCTCAGTGACAGAAAGTTTGATTTCAAGTGCTCAAAGTAAATTTTTTCAAATCCCAAAAATTTGTTTTCTCGCCGAATAAAATAATAAGAGATCCGAAACGGTAAGTTGTATTCAGTCACTCGACTTCACTAAGCATAATGCATGAGTAGATTTTATGGTATTCTTTCTTATCTGTAAGTCACGGATCATGAATAAGGAAAAATCACGCCGGGGCATTTCGTGACACGAGCAATCGGGGCAACCAAAAACGCCACGAATAAGCGTTTAAAGGAAAAACCAATTCGCAGGGGCCGCGGACGCCTTCGAGAAGTGGTTTCCCGTAATCGAATGTGAGCAATGAAGGCAATTAATGGAACAAGCGTTACATTTTTCCTTATAATTTTTTATACATATAATATGTAAACTCTGACAAATAAAGGCTTTTTCAAAGTATAAAGTAGATAAAAATTGCAAAAATAAAAGAAATCTATATAGTTTGTTCAATCAGAGAAAGTGTTACGCATTATCCCGTGGTTTGTCACGAATTACCCAGGCTTCGGAGCAATTCGTGACACATGACACAGCGATACATTTCTTGATATATTTCGAGACTCGTGCGAGAAAAACCTATATATATATATTTTTTTTTTAACTAGAGAGATGGACGATTACATCGCACTAATAAAAATTTTTTAAACATTTATACAAAGCAAGAAAAAAATTCGAAACAAAAATGTGTCACGAATAGCCCTGGTCTCGCCTATTTGAAGGTTTGTAATTGTAGAATTTCTACTTTTCACGACGCATGCATTTTCACGTTGTATTTCAACTCCTGTAATGTAACACGTAAATTGTGAATAAATCTTTTATTCACAAGTGTACAAAGAAAAAAATTTATTTTTACTTTCTACACGAGAATATGATTCTGAAGTATGTCATTGTTAACTTTGAAATAAGTCCTGTACGTTGCCCTTACGGAAAAAACACCCAATTTTTGGTGTAAAAATACTCTCAAAAAGACCATCAAAGGTTTGGTGTAAATTCGGATCAATTGACGGTCAACACCGAAATGAGGGTTAACCACGAAAAGAATCCTCAAATAGGGTACTCTCAAATAAGTGTAGCCCCCAAATAAGGTACTCTCTAATGAGGAAATTCACCCGACATAAAGAATTATATTTATTTTTATTACTACTTTTTAACTAAATTTGTTTCTTACCCTTATGGAAAAATACACTCAACTTTGGTGTTAACCGTAAAAAAAACACCATAAAAAAACTCTTAAAGTTGGGTGTGATTTCGGACCGCCAAATGAAGATTAACCATCATTTGAAGGTTAACCTTCAATTGGCGGTCCAAAATCACACCCAACTTTAAGGGTTTTTCTTTGGATGATGGTTAACCTTCAAGTGATAGTTAACCTTCAATTAATGGTTAATCCTTAAAAATGACGATATAAACCTTAAAAATATGAACCCTCAAATGAAAGTAACACCCAAAGAGAAATAAACCCCATATTTAAATGTTCTCAATTTGCTTCCGCCGATAATACATACCCGCAAAAGAGAACATCACCACACACTATGCAAAGTTTAATATATCTGAGAGAATTGGTGGAAATAATTGGCACACGAAATAAAACCTTACAAATTCATGAATTTTACAACTGCAGTTGCAAAGCAGCTTTCTGCTGAATACAATTATAATTAGTATAATTCCTGTATATAGGTGCCTATATAAAAACTTTTTTACTTTCTGTCTTTAATATTTATTTATAATTATTTAATTTTTTTATTTAATTTAATTATGTTTAAAAAGTAATGGCAAACACGGCAGGTTTGTCTAGAATTCTTAGATAGGTGAGCGACAGAAAGAGAGTTCCTTTAAAGTCAATTTTGTCTTTATTATGTGTAGTTATCTTTACAAAAAAAGAAAATATGTTGACGTGAAAGAAATTGAGAGTAACTAAAAAGTTTTTATATTAGTTGAAATAAAAGTAAACCAAATCAGTAATCTGTCCTGAAGATGGAATAGAAAATAAATGAACTAAAATAAAAAACCAGATCTTACAGGACGGAATTAAGATGTTTGGATTACTTATTAAAAATGTGAGTCCAAATGTTTACTGAAACGTAATACCGATTATGAAAAAAAAGAAAAAAGAAAAATGAAAAGAGAGGGGGGCCTCTGCATTAATGTCTATCTCTATAAGATCGGTTCTTGGGCTAGAATTTCAAGCCAGAGCCATAAGAATGAAAGTAATTCTCAGATCTCAAGACGAATATAAACTTTAGCAGAGGCCCTTGTACTTTTTTGACTAATGTCTGTTTTCAAATGAGAAGGCGTCTCAATGAGAATCTCTTAAGGGCCCCGCTCGCTGGACCGGACTTCTCGCCTCGATCCTCCCTCTCGGACGCTAGCTGTCGCAGCTCTCCCTTTCCTGGCGGTGAGCTTTCCCTGGCGATCCGACTCTCGCTCGGTTGGTCTCCAGAACACGTCTCGACACGTTCGAAGAAACGCAAGCAAGTGCGGCCATGACACCTAACGAGTGAGGAAGGAGGCGGGGGCTTTTTAAGAGTGGCGACTCGCGCGTGGCGCCATTTAATGTGAAACGATCGGGCGTTGTAAAACGCGAAAAGAATTCGAGCGCAATATCTGAACAAATTATTTAATTTTTAATAAGTCCAATTATTATTATTTATTTTCATAATTCAACTTATTTTTTATTTTAATAAATGTAAATACAAATATCTTATTGTATTAATATTTAATATTAAAAATTTAATTAGTTGCTTAATTTAACTTCTTGTTTAATAAATGAGCTGATGTAGTACTGAAAATGTATCTATTATATAATATTTTAATTTTCAAAATTGTCAAATTACAAACAGAAATTTTGTTGTGACTTTTACAGTTATAAAGTAACTATTAAATGGAAATGGAAGCCTTAAAAAATTAATATTGTAACACAATTATTATAATGCTCAAATCATAAAATATTTACATTATCCATGACTGCCAATACAATATAATGTTTTATTCATATTGCATTCTATATAATGGCAATATGTTATTATATATTTGACAGGCAAATCAAAATAGCTTCGAATCGATATCGAAATGATGAAATATATCGATGTCTTAACAGAAAATACATTATTGCCTGTTTACAGTCCGGCGCGATAAATGTATGTCACAAATAATCTCTTTTTTTTTTAAATGTCATAAAGCACAAACATCGAAATAAGCTTCAAATTTCGAGCATCGATATGATGTAATATCGATGATTTCGACGTTAATTAGACGTCGATTCGATGGGTCATTTCTTGCTGGGTAAGGCTTAAGTTAAATTTTTTAAATGAAAACTCCTATTTTTTATTGTACCATCTTTCTCTATTAATTAATTTAAACAACTTTTGTTTAAAAAAATTTTTTATTTGCCTAATACTTTTTGAGATATTCAAGAAAAACTTGGTAACTTTTTCAATATTTAGCTTATGATATTTTGATAATTGTTTGCCAGAGGAAAAAGTGGTATAGAGGACTTTTTGACTTGATTTTGTTTTAAGAATATGCTGTTGCAATACCACTCCAATTTTTTTAAATATTTGTAAACACTCCAAAAAGATGCATACACAAATATTTAATAATAGACAATATTTATAACCATTTGTAACATTAATTTTAGAACTATTATTCATTAAATATTTATAAATTTTTAAATTATTAAATTAAAAACAGTTTATTTATTTGATAGCTTATTCCCAAAAATTTAAAATATTTTTATAACATTAAATAATATTATTTCATATAATATTCATATAATATTATCAGGAGCGGACATATAACCATCTATTAATATTACTAGAATTTTGTATTTAATGTTCTAAGATTACGCCTAGAATATTACTTAATATTAAATAATATTATATACGCGCTTAGAGGGTTGGGATACATCTAGTTCTAAAAACAAGCAAATTTATTTATTTTATAAATATGTAATTTGCAGAAAAATGTATACTCTTAGTTTATCTTCATACTTTCTATTATTTTACTGAATTCCAAAACTTTTTTGGAATCGCCTTCTATCTATTTATCTTCTCTGAGAAAAAATCTGTGCATTAAATATGCCAAGCAGGAATTTTGATGTCAAAGATTTTACTTGTAAGTTTTACAATTTTACAATGCTTCCGAAATATATCATATTGCTAAAAGCTAGGATGTTGCGAATTACTGTATACCTATCTTTGTAATGACTTTATAATATATTACATTGCAATTTGCAACGTTGCAACGTTGTTGCGATGTCGTTGCAATTATGGTGGAAAGCACTTTCTTTCCCAGATGGACGCAATGTTTTAAGTGGATCTTATAAAGCCGTTTGTAACTAATTTGTAAAATATACCAAAAATTCTCTTTTTATTTTGTTATTTAATAAATAACTATATATCTGCAGATACAACTTATGCACAACCAAAAACGAAATGAGCTATGTTTACAGCTAAAGACAAATTAATAAATATATATAAATAAAATATATAATTTAATTCCTTCCCCCGAAACAAAAAGATAGTTTTTGGTATATTTAAACACATCAACTGTATGTGTCCATGGTGCATAAAAAAACGTGAATATGAGCAAATCAAATTTTTTTTAAATTACAATATATATGCAAAATAATTAAAAGATTCTAATTATTACGTATTGATAAGCACATTTATGATCAAAATTACAAATGACTGTTATATAGACTTCCTTTAAATTATTAAATTTTTGTTAGTTATTGCTTGTTTTATCATAACATTTACTTTATAAGTTTTAGTATTTTAATAACTTCTTGAATGTGTACGTACTCATGAAGACTCTGGATTATTGTGTCATGTTTTCTATTCAAATGTCGTTTTAAATAGACATAATCCTTTACATAATGATATTACTGTACCGCATTCATTACATTTTGCCTTATGTTCTGGTAAGTCCGAGTAATATTGCCGTAGCTTTTCAGATAGTGTGAGGTCTTTATCGGGAAACATTCCGTGTCTACTTAAGTGTGTCCTTAATATGCTTTTCATGTTACCTTCCTGAGAGATCCGAATTTTTTTTTTATATTCTCTGCACTTTACCAGTAAATGTTAAATTCTAATCGATCGAAATAATCCCACAACTCCCTGCTTTTTGGCCGTTTCCCCTGAGTTTTATTAAAATCGAAATAGTATTACAGTTAAGAAATATAAATAATAGACGATACGAGTCAAGCGCGGTACGTGGTGCGCAAATAGAGAATTAATAGTTACAGAAGTAACGAATTAAAATGTATATACGCGTATATACATATATTCCAACTTAATAAACTGCGCGCCGATTATTTGTCGGACTTGAAACACAGCTATCGTTGGAACATTAATATTTTTCGCAATAATTTCTTTACAGTTTTTTAAATAATTAAATCGTGTAGATTTAATTCCGGGGAGAGAAGAGTATTAATGTTCCAAAGCTATGTTTCAAGTCCGACAAATAATCGGCGCGCAGTTTATTAAGTTGGAATATATGTATATACATTTTAATTCGTTACTTCTGTAACTATTAATTCTTTAATTTGCGCACCACGTACCGCGCTTGACTCGTATCGCCGTCTATTAATTTATTGACATTTTCACGAGTCTAATGATATATTTATATTCTAAAAATTATATTTTTTACATTTTTTGGAAATTTTATTGTCATTTTAAAATTAAAATTATTTATATATTTTTGCTTCCTCATAGAGGAAGCTTTGTTTCCGTGAATTTTGTATATGAACCTTTGATTGCGTATAAAGTTGGGTCTAGTCAACCAAATTTAAATGAATTATATATGAAATAAGGGTAGAAGAAACTAAAGAAAAGATTGTTTTTTGAGTTTTTGATGCCAATATGTTCAGAGTGTTTTAAAATGTCGAAATATTGCATTAAAATCGCATGTCCGTGCGTGCGTGCGTGCGTGCGTGCGTGCGTGCGTGCGTGCGTGCGTGCGTGCGTGCGTGCGTGCGTGCGTGCGTGCGTGCGTGGTGCGTGCGTGCGTGCGTGCGTGCGTGCGTGCGTGGTGCGTGCGTGCGTGCGTGCTGGGCGTGCGTGCGTGCGTGCGTGCGTGCGTGCGTGCGTTGCGTGCGTGCGTGCGTGCGTGCGTGCGTGCGTGCGTGCGTGCGTGCGTGCGTGCGTGCGTGCGTGCGTTCGGGCGTGCGTGCGTGCGTGCGTGCGTGCGTGCGTGCGTGCGTGCGTGCTGCGTGCGGCGGCGTGCGTGCGGCGTGCGTGCGTGCGTGCGTGCGTGCGTGCGTGCGTGCGTGCGTGCGTGCGTGCGTCTGCGGCGTGCGTGCGTGCGTGCGTGCGTGCGTGCGTGCGTGCGTGCGTGCGTGCGTGCGTGCGTGCGTGCGTGCGTGCGTGCGTGCGTGCGTGCTGCCGTGCGTGCGTGCGTGCGTGCGTGCGTGCGTGCGCGTGCGTGCGTGCGTGCGTGCGTGCGTGCGTGCGTGCGTGCGTGCGTGCGTGCGTGCGTGCGTGCGTGCGTGCGTGCGTGCGTGCGTGCGTGCGTGCGTGCGTGCGTGCGTGCGTGCGTGCGTGCGTGCGTGCGTATGCAGATTTGATGTCTGTGGTTGCTCTAACTTCGGCAAATATTGAGATATCGGGCTGTTTTTTTTTTTTTTTTTTTTTTTTTTTTTTTAATCGATAGAGTATCATTCAAGGAAGGTTGGTATTGAATTTTGCGATGATCGGTAAAGTTCTTTTTTAAAAAAATTTTGAATTTCTTTAGAAATGTCCGTGGTTGCCCTAATTTTTTATATATTTAATTTTATTTTCTTTTATGTGGGGGGCTTCGCTCCCCACACCCCTCTCCCAGGGGCTTCGCCCCTGGACCCCACCAGGGGCTTTATTCCTGGACCCCACCGAGGGCTTTACTCTTGGGCCCCACCAAGGTTTCGCTTCTGAACCACACATCACTCTCTTTTTCTCTTTCTATTTAACTACACGCGCGTATAAACTGTATGAATGGAACATCAAACGCATACACTCTACAGGCATTCAAAAGTCGAACATTTCCGTAAAGAGGTGTTGTGAAAAATATCGTGTGCACCTCGGGTCGAAAGCTTTTTCAGACTCGTGTGATTTGCCGCCCATTCTTCATACTCGTCTGAAAAACGCTATTTTCGCCCCTTGGTGCACAATATACTATAGTGACTGGCAGTCCATACTTCTATAGTCAAATGTCGAACCATTTTAAAGTTCTCGGACGATTCTGTATATATTAGTGTCACAAATATTAATATTTTTGTCGTTTTGATAGGATTTCGATATCTCTAATACGCGAAAAAGAACGTTATCTAGGTGAGCTTTTTTTAATGCAATAAATACTTGACAATAACGATGAATTATCGCCAGAGATATATACTTTTTTTTAGATCCGTAAATTTTCTCTGGATTTCGTGTTCTTATTAACCATTTCTATGTCGAATCGCACGGAATTTGCTTGTGGCGCGAATGATTCATTGGTGGCCGTGTTACAGCCAACGTAAGAAGAACGAAAAGACAGACAGATGTGAGAAATGCGAAGAGTAACGCGAAGGGATTTGAACTAGAAAGATTGAAAAATAGGCGAGACGCGGCCGTGCAAAATGAGAATGTGCAAGAAGCGCATCTCGGTTTGAGAGAACGACACGCTAACATCAACTCGCAAGATGAAATCTGTTAAGATTGTATCTCTTTTATTTTACCATAACGCTTTTTATTATTTTATTTTTCCTTCTTAGGTTATTTACTATACATACGTATGCGCCACTTTGCACTAGAGGGCCTCTAGATACGAGGGGCGCAAACTGATTGACTTGAAATTGCTGCACAAAAGAATAAAGCATGCAACATGGCGATCAATACCCAGTAAACACAAAGTAACAATAATATAATTGTTAATTATTATTAATAATTAATTAATAATAATAAAAATAAAGATAAATAATAAGAGTAATAATATTAATAATAATAATAATAATAATAATTATTATTATTATTATTATTATTATTATTATTATTATTATTATATTAATATTTTATATATTAGTTTTTTATATATTATATTAGTTGTTGTTTTACTATTTATTTATTTACTTATATTTATTTAAAATATTTATTTATTTAGTAAAAGCAAAGGAGATAGTTTACCTGACAGAGATAGGAATTAATAGAAAATTTGTAGTTTGACCTATTGATGTTCAAAATCCATAATTTTTGAGTTTCAGTGTTAGAAGGAAACCTTTTCATAACATAACTGTCTGATCTATTTGAGCAGTTTAATGCACAACACAATGCCATGATCAGGAATAGTAGGAATTACTAATAGGCAAGGAGAATATAAATAGATTACGGAAATGTTAAAATTAGAGAATAAATTTAGATTACGGAATGTAAGATTAGAGGATAGATATAGGATAGATATATACTTTTTAAAAAGTTTTTAAACTCCAATGAATAACGAAAACAGAATATGTTTGTATCGATTTGTGTCGCTTGCTGAAAAAAATAAGATATGTATATATGTAAGATATAAATAAAGACAAAATTGACAAAATATAAATATATATAAATATATATATTTATTACAAAATAAAATATTACAAACATTAGAAAATGTTTATATTGCACCTTTTCAGGAGATTACTTTCTAACGCAATAAATCAGATAATTTATAATTCACTGTTTGACCATTTAATTTGTTCGTGGTATTCTTGATTTTTCGTTCAGACTTTCTATGTCCCTATTAATATAAAATAATCATATTATTTAAAAATATTTTCAAAAATACATAAATAGATATTAAACAAGTTCAAATCATGTTAGACAAAATCTAATACAAACAAAAATTTACCTCTTCCTTTTTCCTCAATCTTTTTCGTCGTATCGTTTTCAATTTATATAGCAAAAAATATATTTTTTTCGTAAACTTGCGGTTATGCCTGTCATACTGTCATCTTTTTATGGGCTGACGTTATGCAAGTATGTATGTGCTTATGAAAAGAATAAAGCATGCAATTCACGCGAGCCAATCAGCACTTAGATCAACTGTTGCGCCCCTCGTATCTAGAGGCCCTCTACTTTGCACGGCCGCGTCTCGCCTATTTTTCAATTTTTCTAGTTCAAGTCCCTTCGCGTTACTCTTCGCATTTCTCACATCCAACTCACATCTGTCTGTCTTTTCGTTCTTCTTACGTTGGCTGTAACACGGCCACCGATGAATCATTCGCGCCGCAAGCAAATTCCGTGCGCGGATACGGACGATTTTGATTTCGAAACAGATTTAAGGTGGTCCTTTCGTGAGAACAAGTATTAGATAGATACCTAAATTTGATATATGTTAAATATACAGTAATAAGGGGCATGTGTACGAAAAATCAAGTAAGGTTACCGACACTTTACAAGAAATAAGTCATTCTAAATGTGCGTTCGCGGAGCGTGCCATTGTCATTCTATCCTTGTTTACATCTAATGAACGAGAAAGATAGAATGATGCAAATCGCCACGTCCGAGGTTTTCAACGAATAATACATGTACTTAGCGATCAGATGAATACATTATTCATGTCTTAAAATATTCCCTGAAGTTTCCGGATTTCGTACATACCTTGAAAATAAGGGCTTGCCGAATGTTTTGCTCTGATATATGAGGTTAAATAAGTAGTGGTCCAATCGCATATTGCTTTACTCGTACTGTCATGCCTGACCTAACCTAAATCGAGTCCAACCGCACTACTATTGTGATATTTTTTTAATTAGTAAATAATTAAATACGATTAAATCGTGCGTGTAAAATCATATTATATTATTATAATTATTGGGATGTTGTGTAATGTTTGTCAATATGTTTGTTTTCAATTACCTCATGACGGACTGTTACTTGACTAGCTGGGTCCGCGAAAGGACCACCTTAAGCGGGATTCACGGACCGTCCGTCGAGGTTGTGGCAAAAGTGGACGCGCGAGATTTACGTACTCGCCAGGTGCGTTTCTAGTTTTCCCCCTTTTTTTTAATTTTTTATTTTTTGTTTTCCAGTGTATACAGATGTCGGGAACAAAAAGCCACTGCGCGTGTTTGCCGAATAATTTATAGTCGTGCCACGTTGTTGCATTATTTGAATATATCCTCGCATGTGGCGCATGGGGTGAATTTCTACCGGCTGCTCCGAAATTACTATCTTCATGACGTTGCGTTCTAGGTCCAAAAGACTGGTTTGAATGGCCGTCACGCTTCACTATGTCGTTCAGCCAAATGTTCGCATTGTTGGAAATTTCATGTTAATCGACGAGAAATAGCTTTCGCGTCCACTCGATCGGCAATCGTTGTTGGAATTTTTTCGCCTGCCACGTTGCTGTCTAATTGATCGAATATGCCATCGCAGCTAAAGGAATAAATAAATACAATAAAATTAACTACCGTGACAGCGAATAAAGTATATGCCAAAGTTAACATCAGACCGAAGTAGAAGAAACATTGTGCGGACTTGCGCAAAGAATATTTGAGAAGTACTACGCGGGATGTATTTTCGCGCGCTACTCGTGAGAAATCAACCTTCGAGCAGGCGTTTATTGATATTTATATGCCAACTTTTCCGCAACCGAACCGGTACACAATCGCCGCGGGTACTTCCGAGACGATATTTTCACTCCTATCTCGTCGAAACTTTTGTCCGGGACTTCGCTGTCACATAGAAAAAAATGGTGCAAATTAGAAATTTGCACTTGGCTTCCTCATAGAGGAAGTGACGTCTTAAGATGCTAATACAGCCCTCTGATTGGCTGATGACGCCTTAAGACTATACTTAAGACGATCTTGAATATAAGACCCGACTATGAATACCGGCCTTAAAGAATTATATAAAATAAAAATAGAGAAGACTGAAGAATATAACAAAATTAAAAATAGACCGATATCTTAAAATTTACAGAAGTTAAAGCTATTACAGACATTTTTTCTAAAAATTAGGGACCTTTGATCGCGTATAAAGCTGAGTCTAATCAACTAAATCTTAAAGAATTATATATGAAATAAGGGTAGAAAAGACTGAAAAATATAATAAAATTAGCAATAGATCGATATCTCCAAATTTGCGGAAATTAAAGCATAAACAAACATTTCTGAAAAAATTCAAAATTTTATTAAAAAAGAACCCCTTGATTATTAGCAATTTTTATTAATTCTATTATATTCTTCAGTTTTTTTTACCCCTATTTCATATATAATTCGTTAAGATTTGGTTGATTAGTTCTGGACTTATAGAAATTTCGGTAAATTTGGCACATACACACACACATACACATACACACACACACACACACATACACACACATACACACACACATACACACATACATACATACACACATTTTTTAAAATTGCAATTTTTCGACGTTTTAGAACATTCTGAACACATTCAAAAAAAAATTTTTTTTAACGAAAACAAAGCTTCCTCTATGAGAAAGCAAAAAAAATTGGAGTAATACTATTGCAACAGCACATTTTTGAAATAAAATTAAGTTAAAAAGTCATTTGTACTACTTTTTTCTCTGGCAAACCATCATCAAGATATCACAAGCTAAATATTGAAATAGTTACCAAGTTTTCCTTGAATATCTCAAAAAGTATTAAGCAAATAAAAAAATTTTTTCAAGCAAAAGTTGTTCAAATTAGTTAATAGAGAAAGATAGTACAATAAAAAATAGGGGCTTTTATTTAAAAAATTTGACTTAGGCTCTATTGGGCTCAATACAGGCCCTGGATCCAAAATCCAATAAGGTCGTCTATTGGCCTTCTTTAAACCTTTCAACTTTTATTTGAAACACTTTTCCAATAAACCAAGCCGTCAATTGACACTTAACGAAGATTAACATAATAACATTTAAACGACACCCAACGATATAAAGGGATTATGGCGACACTGATTAAATCGACATAGAACATTAAAGGTTAACACCCTGTTAACACCAAACCAACATCCAACGACGAGGATCAATCTCCAACCTACACTAAACATTGAGGCTTAATTCCCAACCTACACTTATCATTGAGCATAAACTCCTAATATACACTCATCATTGAGGATTAAACCCACAACTTACCTAAACCTTAATGGTCAACATTTAATTTACACCTAAATTTAAGTGTTGACACTTAACTTTGATGACAAACACTAAACTTACATTTGAGTGTTAACCATCAAAGTTGAGTGTACTTTTTCATAAGGGTAAGATGCAATCTATGATTATAAATATTTTCTCGTACTTGAAAAACACACTTACCTTGATGGGATTCGAACTCGAGACCTCCCTTTATATTATACGCTTACATGCGTGAGCGCACGTGAACAGGAAGGCTTTTCCCCCCTGCACTCCCCCTCCATTCATGTACTTTATAATTTCGCTTTACAACTTAGCATGTACTTTATGTTGTAAAGCGTGGTCCACGCTGCCTACCAACGGGGTGGGTGCGGGGGAGGGGGGCCCCCCGCACCACCCCGTGTGTGTGTGTGTGTGTGTGTGTGTGTGCGTGCGCGCGCGCGCGCGTGTGTGTGTGTGTGTGTGCTTCCCACGCATAATTAAACTAATGAAACTCCCAGCGTGAGACCTAACTGCTTGAATCGAGATGCTTGGTTATTCTGCACGATTAATTCATTTAAAATTGGCGCAGTTTTACATGCGCGTGCGACTGAGCATGACCATTCAGATTTACCGTATTTCTGAAATGTTTCATCAAAATCATATATCATTGAAAGCTTTCCAAAAGATAACTTGGAAATTAATATTGAAATGTAACATTGAAATCATTCAGAAGTATTTCTGAAACGTTTCATCGAAATCATTTATGACCCTTTTCACTGAAATATTACGAAACATTTCAGAGAAATATGCAACAACGCCGCTATGCGTGTTTTAATTAAGAAAAACTCAAAAAAATAAAAATAAAATTATCGTGTACCAAATTTGGTCTTAAAATAACGTCTAATTTATGTCCTTTTCATGACGTCATACTTTCGTCCACAATAAGACGCCAAATACACGTCATATAAATGACATATGACGTCTTGGACGAAAAATGACCTTTAAATTGACGTCAAAAAGACCATGTGCGCTACCTGGGAAGTTGCTACAGAAGTAACGCTCGCATAAACGTAGTAGTAGGGCTACGTCAGTTAACGTGTAGCCCTACGTGTACTTTCCTTCGCTGAATACTTTAACATGAAATAGTGACAGTTGACGTAGTTCTACGTTGTGCGGCACAGTTGTTACTGTGCCCGTTTATTTTTTTAGTTTTCGATTTTTTTTTTTTTTTTTTACAATGGTAAAATAAATAAAACAATTTTTATTAATTCTATTATATTTTTCAGTTTTTTTTTACCTTTATTTCATATATAATTCTTTAAAATTTGGTTAATCAATTCTTGATTTATAGAAATTTTGGTAAGTTTGGCTGTTTTTTTAAACAGAAATCGGTAACCCCTTTATTATTATCAATTTTGCATTTTTTTTTTTTTTTATGCGATATTTCGACGTTTTAGAACATAAGAAACACATTGGCATCGAAAACTACGCAACCGGTTTAAAAAAAATCGGTATCGAAAAATTAACCCCACCACCGCCATTCCCGGAAAATTCTACCTCTGTTTCATATATAATTCTTGAAAATTCTTGAAAATTCTTGAAAATTTATTAACAAATGAATAGTTCGCAGAAAACGTTGCAAGAAAAAAATCGGTAACCCCTTTTAAAGACTTTATAGACTTTAGAAAGAAAATGAGACTATATAAGCTATCAAATGACAACTTATTTAGGCAATTGTAAAGAGAATATATGTATATTGCTTTGAAAGATAATTGTTATGCAACTATACTTTAAAGAAATAAAACCCAAGTGGTATCTTCGTATTCCTATTCAAGGGTCTTCCTATTCTAACCCAAGTGGTAATAGCTTCTTAATTCTCTTTAACAAATTTTTAATATTACAAAGAATCATTTTAATTACAAAGAATTAAAGAAGTAACAGTACAAAATAAAAATATTTAATTAAAACAAAATAAATAAATTTTTCTTGTAAAAAAACTTGGCGCTGCTAGACTTTAAAATTTAAACATTAAAATTTAAACATTAGTACTAAGATTTTTGATTGAATAAAAAAACAATAAACATAATTTAGGGAAGAATGCGACAGGAGTAAAAAAGCATAGCCAAGTTTTTTTACAAGAAAAATTTATTTATTTTGTTTTAATTAAATATTTTTATTTTGAACTGTTACTTCTTTCATTCTTTGTAATTAAAATGATTCTTTATAATATTAAAAATTTGTTAAAGAGAATTCAGAAGCTATTACCACTTGGGTTAGAATATGTATTTCAAAAAAAGATGTGAAATCTTTAAATTAAATTGCGCCAATTGTAAATCTCTCTGTGTAAAGAAAATATATGTATATTGCTTTGAAAGATAATTGTTATGCAACTATACTTTAAAGAAATAAAACCCAGGTGGTATATCTTCGTATTTCTATTCAAGGGTCTTCCTATGCCACTTGAGTTAAGTTAAGGCCATTGCACGTAACAAAGATTTAGCCATAATCGTAAGGCCGTAAGAAAATTAACCAATCACAGTCGATTATTCTCCTCGCGCTCGAAGAATAATTGAGTGTGATTGGTCTATTTTCTTATGACCTTACGATTACGACTAAAACTTTGTTACGTGCAATGGCCTTTAGATAATATAATTTTGTGAAAAAGAAAAGAAAGATTTCATATCTTTTTTTTTTAAATATATGCCATGTGACCGCAGCCGGGTGCCGTCCCATGGCGCGTATCGGGCGTATCGAACCCTGCGACCAATCACAGACGATCCGCCGTTTTTGATACGCTCAACAATCCGCTGAACATTATGTATTTTCCACGTAACGCATATCCGCGTAACCAAATTAGAAGCGTTTCGCATTTTCGGTTACGCATATTTGCGCTTCTGATTGGTTACGCGATACGCGTTACGCGGAAAATATCAGTCCATATGTGACCGCACCCTTTTAAGGACATTCAATTCCGCGTAATAAAAAATGCGGAATGTCTCTGATTGGTTACGCGGTTACGCGTTACGCAGAAAATACATGCCATATGTGACTTCAGCCGCACTTCCGGCGCAAATTTTTGCTGCTCGAAATTCGGGCTCAGGGCCATATTCACCAACCACGGTTAGCTTAACCGACGGTTAAAGTTAGCAGGATTGACCAATAGAAATGAATCCACCCTGCTTTCTATTGGTCAATCCTGTTAAAGTTAACCGTCGGTTAAGCTAACCGTGGTTGGTGAAATTGGCCCGAAATTGGCCCTTCAGTATTGGCTGTATAGAATCAATTTCATAAGCAGCAAAATTTTCTGCCGGAAGTGAGCTAAACATTTCTAGGAAATTACTAAAATGCTACTCGCTGCTGCTGCATTTCACTGCCCATGAAAACCTACCTTTAGGGTGTATCCCGATGGAGAAGGAATAGCGAAACGGAACAGTAAGGGCTCAGTCACAATGAGAGGAATAAGGAATAAGATAAAGGAATAAGGAATAAGGGAATGTCGCATCTCACTTCAGTACACGTACATTAAAGTGAGATGCAATATGCCTTATTCCTAATTCCTTTATCTTATTCCTTATTCCTCTCATTGTGACTGAGCCTTAAAGGCCATTGCACGTAACAAAGTTTTAGTCATAATCGTAAGACCGTAAGAAAATAGACCAATCACAGTCGATTATTCTCCTTGAGCTCGAAGAATAATCGAGTGTGATTGGTCTATTTTCTTATGGCCTTACGATTATGACTAAAACTTTGTTTGTTACGTGCAATGGCCTTAAGGGCTCAGACACAATGACAAAAATAAGGAATAAGATAAAGGAATAAGGAATAAGAGAATGTCGCATCTCACTTTAGTACTACATTAAAGTGAGATGCAACATGCCTTATTCCTAATTCCTTTATCTTATTCCTTATTCCTCTCATTGTGACTGAGCCTTAACGGAAAAGAGACATGGTGGGGGTTAACCAATCAGAGTAGTTCCGTTTCAATTCCGTTCCGTGATGATGGCTGGATTCACCCACAAGCTCCCAGCCAGCGACCTCTACAGTAATGAAACTTACGATACATGAAAAAAATCTGCTTAATTTGCTCCTTCATAATATGCATGTTTCATAATTTGCTCCATTTTACTTTTTTTATAAATAAATGATAAAGTTAGTAACAATGTAAACGTTAATATAAGCGAAAATCATTAGAATTTGTAGATTCGCAAGGTACAGAAAAATTGCTCCCTTTTCGTTTGAATTTGCTCCACCTTTACAAACTAATTATCTACAGTATTTATTAAGAAAAACGTAAATAATTGCTTTATGCAGTTCGGAGGTTATCAAGAAATTGTGCGCATGCGCAGTACTTAGCGCCTGCGCAACAGAAATCGAGCGCGCCATTTTTTAAATTATTCATTTTTCTTTAATTTGCTTTATACAGTTTGCGGGATATCAATCATTAGAATTTGTACATTCTCAGTGCACAGACAAATTGCTCCATTCTTGTTTCAATTTGCTCCGCCTTTACAAACTAATTATCTACAGTATTTATTAAGAAAAACGTAAATAATTGCTTTATGCAGTTTGGAGGTTATCAAGAAATTGTGCGCATGCGCAGTACTTAGCGCCTGCGCAACAGAAATCGAGCGCGCCATTTTTTAAATTATTCATTTTTCTTTAATTTGCTTTATACAGTTTGCGAGATATCAATCATTAGAATTTGTACATTCTCAAGGCACAGACAAATTGCTCCATTCTTGTTTCAATTTGCTCCACCTTTAAAAACTAATTATCTACAGTATTTATTAAGAAAAAAATAAAAATTATCGTTTTATGCATTTTGCAGAATATCAATCATTGGAATTTGTACATTCTCAAGGCACAGACAATTTGCTCCATTCTTGTTTCAATTTGCTCCACCTTTACAAACTAATTATCTACAGTATTTATTAAGAAAAACGTAAATAATTGCTTTATGCAGTTTGGAGGTTATCAAGCAATTGTGCGCATGCGCAAAAGTATTTAGCGACTGCGCAACAGAAATCGAGAGCGCCATTTTTAAAATTGTCATTCTTCTTTAATTTGCTTTATGCATTTTGCGGGATATCAATCATTAGAATTTGTACATTCTCAGTGCACAGACGAATTGCTCCATTTTTGTTTCAATTTGCTCCACCTTTAAAAACTAATTATCTACAGTATTTATTAAGAAAAAAATAAAAATTATCGTTTTATGCATTTTGCGGGATATCAATCATTGGAATTTGTATGTACATTCTCAAGGCACAGACAATTTGCTCCATTCTTGTTTCAATTTGCTCCACCTTTAAAAACTAATTATCTACAGTATTTATTAAGGAAAACATAAATAATTCCATTATGCATATTGCGGGATATTAAGAAATTGTGCGCATGCGCAAAGGTATGGGCTGCGTTCAGCAGAAGTCAGCGCTTAGTAAGCGCTTTGGGCTGATTGGATTAAATTTGTAGATCCAGAAGAATAGTCCTATCTCAATTAAGATGTAAAAAGGTTTGTTCGCGTCGCATGCCCCACCATGCTCCTACTCACTCCAACGCACTCCAAAAACTCATCTGCTCCAATCGCAGCCTTTACTCGTGATCCAAGTGCTCTCTGGTGTATATTGGAGTATGCGACGCGAACAAACCTAAAGTCTAAAGGTGAAATTTCATGGGCAGTGAAATGCTGCAGCAGCGAGCAGCAGTTTAGTAATTTCTTAGAAAATTCCTAGGAAATTACTAAACTTCCCTAGAAATTATTAAACTTTTCTAGAGATTACTTAGTAATTTTTAGGAAATTACTAAACTACTGAAAACCCACAGTCCGTATACACTAATAGCTGTAGTAAGCCTCAAGATGTAAGAAATTGACCAATCACAGTCGATTATTCTCCTCACATTCGCCTGTAATTGGTCAATTGCTTACGGCTTGAGGCTTAAGCGGGGAACACAGACTTTTGCATAACACTTAATACGTAAGCATGAGAAAACTGATTGGTCTATTTCCTTATGCACATTTGTATGAACCAATCAATTTTCTTATGCTTACGCATTATGCGTTGTGCAGAAGTGTGTGCTCCCCGCTTTACTACACCCATTGTACCCATTGTAGATACGGACTTAAGGCCATTGCACGTAACAAAGTTTTAGTCATAATCGTAAGGCCGTAAGAAAATAGACCAATCACACTCGATTATTCTTTGAGCTCAAGGAAAATAAACAACTGTGATTGGTCTATTTTCTTACGGTCTTACGATTATGACTAAAACTTTGTTACGTGCAATGGCCTTTAGGCCGGTATTCATAGTCGGTTCTTATTTTAAGACCGTCTTAAGTAATGTCTTAAGATGCTAATACGGCTTTGTGATTGGTTAATGACATCTTAAGATTGTACTTAAGACGGTCTTAAATATAAGAACCGACTATGAATGACCGGCCTTAGGGTGCCTCCCCATGCAGGACGACATTTCGGAAAACGGAATCTCGGAATCATTCAGATTGGTTAGCCTCATGAGACTAACCAATCAGAATGATTCCGAGATTCCGTCCTGCATGGGAAGACACCCTAACGCCTTGTGTCCTCCAGCTCGAAGAATAATCGACTGTGATTGGTCTATTTTCTTACGGCCTTACGATTATGGCTAAAACTTTGTTACGTGCAATAGCCTTAACAACAGAATAAAAATATAGAATTATGATTGGTTGATACCTATATGCGTTATGCAAAAGTCTGTGCTTCAGCATTCAGTTTGTTAATTTTTTAATAAAAATGCAATAAATCATTAAAGTAATGATGGAGCAATTAAGGAGCAATCGTTTTATGTTGGATATACTTGCAGAGAACTATAGGAAATATGTTATTCCAAAGAAATAAGTGGTTTTTTGCTAAAATATCATTAAAAATTAATTATACGAATGGAGCAATTGAATATCCCAATAGAGCAAGCGAGAATCAGTTATTCTAGCAAAAATCAATAGGAAATATTGACTAAATTCTTTGAGATATAGTTATAAACAATAGAGCTGTTATATTACGTTTGAATATTTCCGCCAAATTGTCTGTGCCTTGAGAATGTACAAATTCCAATGATTGATATCCCGCAAAATGCATAAAACGATAATTTTTATTTTTTTCTTAATAAATACTGTAGATAATTAGTTTTTAAAGGTGGAGCAAATTGAAACAAGAATGGAGCAATTTGTCTGTGCCTTGAGAATGTACAAATTCTAATGATTGATATCCCGCAAAATGCATAAAGCAACTTAAAGAAAAATACAATTTTAAAAATGGCGCTCTCGATTTCTGTTGCGCAGTCGCTAAATACTTTTGCGCATGCGCACAATTGCTTGATAACCTCCAAACTGCATAAAGCAATTATTTACGTTTTTCTTAATAAATACTGTAGATAATTAGTTTGTAAAAGTGGAGCAAATTGAAACAAGAATGGAGCAAATTGTCTGTGCCTTGAGAATGTACAAATTCCAATGATTGATATTCCGCAAAATGCATAAAACGATAATTTTTATTTTTTTCTTAATAAATACTGTAGATAATTAGTTTTTAAAGGTGGAGCAAATTGAAACAAGAATGGAGCAATTTGTCTGTGCACTGAGAATGTACAAATTCTAATGATTGATATCCCGCAAAATGCATAAAGCAAATTAAAGAAAAATGACAATTTTAAAAATGGCGCTCTCGATTTCTGTCGCGCAGTCGCTAAATACTTTTGCGCATGCGCACAATTGCTTGATAACCTCCAAACTGCATAAAGCAATTATTTACGTTTTTCTTAATAAATACTGTAGATAATTAGTTTGTAAAGGTGGAGCAAATTGAAACAAGAATGGAGCAAATTGTCTGTGCCTTGAGAATGTACAAATTCCAATGATTGATATCCTGCAAAATGCATAAAACGATAATTTTTATTTTTTTCTTAATAAATACTGTAGATAATTAGTTTTTAAAGGTGGAGCAAATTGAAACAAGAATGGAGCAATTTGTCTGTGCCTTGAGAATGTACAAATTCTAATGATTGATATCTCGCAAACTGTATAAAGCAAATTAAAGAAAAATGAATAATTTAAAAAATGGCGCGCTCGATTTCTGCTGCGCAGGCGCTAAGTACTGCGCATGCGCACAATTTCTTGATAACCTCCGAACTGCATAAAGCAATTATTTACGTTTTTCTTAATAAATACTGTAGATAATTAGTTTGTAAAGGTGGAGCAAATTCAAACGAAAAGGGAGCAATTTTTCTGTACCTTGCGAATCTACAAATTCTAATGATTTTCGCTTATATTAACGTTTACATTGTTACTAACTTTATCATTTATTTATAAAAAAAGTAAAATGGAGCAAATTATGAAACATGCATATTATGAAGGAGCAAATTAAGCAGATTTTTTTCATGTATCGTAAGTTTCATTACTGTAGAGATCGCTGGCTGGGAGCTTGTGGGTGCTGGATTCGGGGAG
Source organism: Temnothorax longispinosus (assembly GCF_030848805.1). Lineage (NCBI taxonomy): Eukaryota > Metazoa > Arthropoda > Insecta > Hymenoptera > Formicidae > Temnothorax > Temnothorax longispinosus. The sequence goes on along the minus strand of NC_092362.1, from coordinate 10,840,656 downwards.
CGCGCTATTAGCGCTATTTCCTTATTCTATCCTTGTTTTACATCTGATGAGCGATAAAGACAGAATGATGCAATAGCGCTAATAGCGCGCTTCTCGAATGCAGCCATATAGCGTTTTCGATTTGCGACTCAAACCGACTCGGGTCGCATCATGTATACAGGACTCTAGCATCATTGACGTGGAATACATACATATCTATGTATGTATTTCACGTCCATTGATGCGACCCGAGTCGGGTCGAGTAGTAAATCGAAAACGCCAATAGTGTGAGTGGGTTCCCCATGGCACAGAGCTGTTACGGAACGGAAAAGAAACGGAAAAATTTGTAACCTATTCTGTCGAAAGTTTGCGAATAAGTGCTTGGCAGTGGATCGATCGCTTTGCAACATATTTTTGCAAATAAAGAGCAATATATCGTCATTGCTAAGTAATATATGTGAAAATAAAATATATATGTTAAAATCCTATGTTAATATGTTAATGCGTTATATGTTATATGTTAATATAAAATTAATGAAGAAAGAAGACATTGTCAAGGAGACAGCAACAATTTAATTAATGAAATGGCAAATAATGATTCCTTAATTTTATATTAACATATAATATATAACATAAACATATAACATATAACATATAACACCAAGAAATGCAGATCTTAATTTATGTGCTATTTCTTTCTATTTTAAAGGGTGTTTTTTGGCGTTTTTCACTGTTTGAGGGTGGTTTTTCTTGCGATCCTTTTTTGTACCTACAGAATTTTGACTTTATTTCAAAACGTATACATAAACTGAAGGTAAACAAAAAAATTCTCCCTTTTGTGCTCATTTTTCATTTTTTCGTAATTTTGGCACTTTTTGACAGGGTGTGTAGCTGAAGGGTTGCTACCCTCAAATTCATATGAATTTTTATGGAAAGTATGATTTTTTAAAGTAGGTTTACATATCGATGGGCGGTGGCACATTTTAAAATTGAGGTATAGAACTCGACATTATATATAGAGAGTTATATCTTTTTTCAGCCATTTGGGATGGATTGGACAATTGGGAGCGAAAGAATTCGTTCAAGTCCAAAATAAGCGCGTCTAATATAAATATAAATATATATATATATATATATATATATATATATATATATATATATATATATATATATAGTGGAGGTACTCAACAGGGTGCAAGGTATCTCCCTATATTAATCTGCCGCGCTCGAGTAAATCGCCATTTAGCCTTCAGGGGCTCACCTACTACTACACACTTTGATCGTCTACCATTTTAAATTGACAAGTGCAATCAGCTTGAAAAAATTTCCAGATGTACTTGGAACATTAATTGTTAAATCAATTGATATAAATAAAAAGTGCCGTTGGAATTATTTACATATTTAAAAAAATTTAAAAAAAATCATTTTTTTGAAAAACATTTTTTTAATTTTTGAGTTTTTTTTAAAAAAAACGTAATTTACGAACAAAATTTTATTTTTTTTATTAAAAAAAAAACAAAAGCAAAAAAGCAGGGTCAAATTGACCCAATGTGTTCTCGGAGGGATATGTATATTATAATTATCTGCTTTTGACAGATTTTGTTATCAGAGGAAATGTATTTCTTAAGTATAAGTATTAATTATAAATGTTCGTGTCGTGATCGCAAGAGCGAGGGTGTCGAAAAGTTCCAATAAAAAAAGGATTCGATTAGTCTCGTTTCACTGTCTTTGTTGTAATATTAGAAATAAATATTTACAAGTTCAAAAATTTCAGACCAATCTATAGTTACGACTGAGCCCGGAGTTTCCGATACGCGATCAAAAACTCGCAAAGACGAATTTGCTCGCGTTAAGCGCGGATCTTTATCGCGAACACGCACTGCGCGAACGGATCGCAAATCGCAAAATGATTAATTATAATTCTCTATTCTACAAGCCGTGAGACTGCGAATGGCGCCGGAGCTCGGAGGCGCAAAGGCTCGATATATATTTTATTTCCTGGGATTTTGAGAAAATTCCGGCCTTCGCTTCCCCCCCCCCCCCGCCCGGTAATAATTATATTACACCAATAATCGAGTTGACGAGCAAAGAAATCTAAATAAAAACAAAATTATATAATATAATATATTATCCCCTATAAATAATATGATAATAATATATGTTATATGTATATAACATATTATATATATATATATATATATATATATATATATATATATATATATATATTATATATATAATATGTTATAATATTATTATATAATATAATATTGTGTGATAATATTCATAAATAATTATTAATTATTAGGTATATATTTATTATTATAATATTATAATAATATATTAATTATTTTTATATTTTTTATTTAATATTTATAATAATATTATTTTTGGATAATTATACAGTTTAGGGGCCTCACCTCAAATATCGATGAATTTATGCTCAATTAATCGACGCGTTTTTGCACGAAACGAAAGAATCTGGCAGAAAAAAGTGTCGCTCTGCCCCGCGACACGAAATATTAATTTAGGTTAGGTTAGGTTAGGTTATATATTTATATATATATAATATTTATATTTGTTATCATTATTATTATCTATATACATTTATTATACATATTTTATATTATATTATATCATATATTACATTTTTATTTTTATTTCTTATTATATTTAAAATAAGAATTTAAAGCATTTATAAATATCAGCGTAGCCGCTGTTCTGCCGGTAATGCTCTCCAATTTCTCTTATCTAGATGAGGTCGCATTATATCTAATAATTTATTAAAAGTAAGGAGATTCATCCTTGTGTATTTAAAAAACATAATTGCGTCTTCTTTTAATTCTTGAAAAAAATGTTGGAAATCACCAAATTGTGGTCGACGTCTGTATATGGATCGTACCCATAATCGTTTCTTCTTAAATTGTTTGCGCCTTCGCAAAAGTACGTAACTTGCAGCTATTTAGCACAGCGTAAATTATGCAGTCATCCGTGTCCATTTTGACAAATTTGACACATATTAATATTTCGGTTAGGAATATATGTCAATTATTTTTCCTCAATTCTGATTGGCCAAAACTTATGTCTATGCACATTTGTGTAGGTTGCATATCTATGCCATGCTTATGCTATGTTAAGGCTCAGTCACAATGAGAGGAATAAGGAATAAGATAAAGGAATTAGGAATAAGGCATATTGCATCTCACTTTAATGTACGTGTACTGAAGTGAGATGCGACATTCCCTTATTCCTTAATTCGTATGTATTTGACCGGAAATAAATGTCCGGGAAAGAATCTATCGTATGAAATCGTTTGTATTTCGTATGAAGACTTTTGAAGTGCAATTGAAAAGGTTTGTGAGTCATTATTCGTTTAATTGTAATTAATTAATTATTTTTGCATTTAGCCGAAATAGATAAATTAATAAAAGTTTTTATACGGAATCGTTTGTATTTTGTATGAAGAGTTATGAAGTGTGATTAAAAAGGTTTGTGAGTCACCCAGATAATTTTAATTAAATATTTATAAACTCGGTAATTAGCCGAAATATAGATTTTTAGTTATTCATGTTAAAAAAAGAAGGCGCTAGTGTTCCCGAAGGTCCGTCTGCAATCAGAATTAATATGAACGTTTTAAAAATTATTTTATACTGAAATAAATAAATATACAGGCTAATAAGCCTGTAGCTATAAGCGATAGTTGCTAATTAAGTTTGTCACTCATATTTCCATCTTGCAGAGGACCTCCGTAACGAGATCAAAGATGTACACCAGCTGTGCAGGGTGCAAGAGGTTATCTCAAACGCCCTTAATTGGGCCACAGTCCAATTAAGAGCGACTCAAATGTCATTACCGCTGAGAAGTACTTCTTGCCATTTGAGTCAGCATGTCAGAGCTAGTCACTACGGATTGTGGTGACGCAGCACTGGACTGCCTGCAGAAGTTAATCGCATATAGCTATCTCACTGGCAATGTGCCTGATTCAACGGAGCCTAACAAGCTGCTGATTGTGCGCATTGTCGAGACAATTTGCGGTTGCTTCACCGGTCCACAGACCGATGAGAGTGTGCAGCTGCAGATTATTAAAGCTCTGCTGACTGTAATGACAAGCCAGCATGTGGAGGTATACGAGGGTACGGTACTGTTAACAATTCGTACTGTTTACAATGTTTACTTGTCGTCGCGCAACCTGGTGAATCCAACAACAGCCTGTGCGACTCTCACGCAGATGATCAACGTGATCTTCGCGCAAATGGAGACTCAGGCGGAGGAAGAGAACGTGAGGCTTGATAAGGAACATCAGCAGGAGGGTTCTGTCATAGCAAACGGCAAAACTGAAGCTGAGCTAAGTCTTAGTTAGCTAAGTCTAACTAGCTCATCTTCATGAAACTTTACGTTGCGTGCGTCTATTTAATGACGATGGATGTAGAAAGCTCTTCAAATCACTTCGAGAGGATTATCAAAAGCGATCTCCTTATATCGCATATTTAATCAGATGTCGTCAGGGATTGCTGTCGACATTAGCTCACTTAGATAGGTACTGTTTATATATAAATATCATCTTTGTATGTAATGTATAAGTAAATGTAAGATGTTTAAATGTAAGATGTTAACCGTTTAATAATAATATTTTTCAGATTATGCGTGCGAGTTAAGTGCGATCGGGATGCTATCAATAATCATCTTGTATCCGTTTGTGTGAGGGTATTTTTGGAAAAAAAGAAGGCTTTCCTCCTGCGTTTCTGCGAAGAGTTTAAAAAGCTTACGCTAGCTGACGAGAAACAGGATCTCGTGGATAATTTTCTAGGGAAGGTCCACGTGGAAATGGACAACGATCCGATTTGGCAATGTACATGAATATAATTATTTATCTCGCAATTGATCTTAGCGGAGTGCTCAGAGACGTCTGAACTTACTTCTTACTTTCAGCGGCAAGCGCCAACCAGTTAGATTTGGCGAGAGTCGTGGTGGAAAGAACCGTCATGGCACGGGTATACCACAATGCGCTCTATCTAAATGAAGATGGAGATGTATATAGGGACCAGCTTTTTCACGGTCATATCAATAAGTTGGCAAAGGTCCCGTAACTTCAAATCACAGGGACCTACGCATTTCAAAAGTTTATCATTATATACGAATGCCCCTGGTCATGGGCGCAGGCTGAGTTGGCTGTGATATCGGCGTATAAGACTCCTAGGGATAAGTTGCAGTGTGTATTTTGTTGCGCGACTACCATCATGAATCTCTTCTCCATGGCATCGGAAAGAGGCATACCTGCTGCCGACGATCTGACTCCCGTGCTGGTCTACAGGTATGTCATAATCAAGGTATGCGATTGAAAAGAAAATTGTGATTTTAGCAAGAAGAGTGATTGTTAACGTGTGCTTAATTTCAGACTAATCCGCCGTCGTTGTATCGACTGTTCAATATGTAGACAGCTTTTACGGGAATCGATTGGAGGGAGAAGAACAATATTGGTGGACGCAGTTCTGCGCCGCGATCGAGTTAAAACAATGGATTAACAGTTTCTCAAGAGTATCACGATAAATAAGATTAGATTCGATGCTGGTGATAATGTAGAAATGTATCATAATCATAATTTGACGATTTCATAAAGAAGAAGACCAATATCTTGTGTAAAGCTAGCTAAACAGTTTTATGCTTCCAGTATCAATTAAAATTCTTAAATAGCCTCTTAAATAGTCTAACTGTTAGTTCTTTCGCACGTTATTATGTAACATTAGCAAAGACTGAATCAGATTATACGTAAAGTGTGGCTTTATCTTTATTTGTAACTCTATTGTACAATGTCACAGGACATCGAAAAAAAAAAAAGAAACGTTTAGATATTCTATAATTTATGTACAATACAGAACTTATAGAGAATTGATAACCATTTAGCAGGATAAACTGTGTTGGCGTACTCTTTCTACATGCGCACCTTCCTCAAGAGCCGAGACTCGAACCAGATCCGTGAAAAATATCGCCAGTTTCGTAGAGCTTTTGTACAGTTTTACTCTAGGAATATCGCGAGAGAAAGAAAGACTTCGGAGATTTTTATCTGAATCGATCGACATAAAGGGAGAGCATAGTAAAGAAGCTATTAGCTTTCGAGAATTTGAACGCATAATACTTTGTTATAATACTATGAGCGAATTAGTTTACGTCACTCTGTCAAATTTTAATATTAAATTACTAATAATATGTCGATATCGGTAGTTTAATAATAATACATTTAAAAGCGCTCAATTTAAAAGTAGGGCAATCCTAATAAACGACTGTAAAAAAAATTCAAGGTGGAACGCAATGGACAATCCGGTTGCTCTGACATGCTAACTTAAATGGCAAAAAGTACTTCTCAGCGGTAATGACATTTGAGTCTCTTTTAATTGGGTTGTGGCAGGGCGTTTGAGATAACCTGCTCTTCACCCTGCACAGCTGGTACATCTTTACAAACTTAATTAGCAACTATCGCTCATAGCTACAGGCTTATTAGCCTGTATATTTATTTATTTTAGTATAAAATAATTTTTAAAACGTTCATATTAATTCTGATTGCAGACGGACCTTCGGAAACACTAGCGCCTTCTTCTTTTAACATGAATAACTAAAAATCTATATTTCGGCTAATTACCGAGTTTATAAATATTTAATTAAAATTATCTGGGTGACTCACAAACCTTTTTAATCACACTTCATAACTCTTCATACAAAATACAAACGATTCCGTATAAAAACTTTTATTAATTTAGCTATTTCGGCTAAATGCATGGTGTAAAAATAATTAATTAATTACAATTAAACGAATGACTCACAAACCTTTTCAATTGCACTTCAAAAGTCTTCATACGAAATACAAACGATTTCATATGGTAGATTCTTTCCCGGACATTCATTTCCGGTCAAATACATACGAATTATTCCTTATTCCTTTATCTTATTCCTTTCCTCTCATTGTGAGAGCCCTTATGTCTATGTTCTATGCATTTTGTGTGCGATAGCCTTTACTTCTAGGGATTTTAAAGGGTGCATCGCATGACGCCCTCTCGCGCGAAAGAATTGAGTGATTGTATGCGTCTCTTCTACTCTAGCGCTTCTCACTTCGCACTGCTTCATGCTTACAGTGCTTGCACTGTAAAATCCATGTAAAATCCATACAACTTTAAATACTTTTATAGTTTTTCGTCTTTTCTCTGTACTCCGCTTTGCCTCGTACGTATGTGAAATCGTCGACGGCTGCGAGTAATTACAATCGATGATCTTATTTCGACTGTGCAGTTGCGTTAACGACGATCAAAGTACGCGTATAGGGATCGTTTCTGCAGCTGTGATCGTTATGCTTTTAGGTTAGGACGTAATAATCAGAGAATGTGTATTGCATTGGAAAATCGTCGAGTGAAAGTGCTTATTATCGGAAATTTTTTATTGAGCAAAGGACTGACAACGTTATTCTTGAGCGTCCTAAAACAGACAGCATTCTAGAAAATGTTTCGTAAAAAACTTCAGCGGAGGAATTGGCGGTTTCTCCGTGGATGAATCTTCTCTAGCATTCATCGCTTCTCGGACAAAAGAAAATGTCATAAGTGAGATCCGCAGGTTGGTGTAATTTTAAAGCTATATATCTTTTTGAATTGTTATACATGATTTACCAAAGGTAGATTGTCTGAACAGATCAGTAATTTATAGATCCGTTTGTCTTGTTGATTGTTATATCTTGCAAAGTTATAGGAGGCAAAAATAAAAAAAAAGAGTTTAAAGAGCACACAAATATTACCAACATATTTATCAATTTTTTTTATTTTGAAAAAGAATAGATTGTTTCCTGTACATTATTAACTATATAAAATGATTGTTAAATGTTAAAGTATCTAAGAAAGAAGATAAATAACTGGAGTTGAGATTAAATTTCACTATGTATTTGAAAATCCGAGTCAACTCCAATAATTAAGTTTCATTTTCTAGGATTCGAATAATATTTAATATATTATATATATATATATATATATATATATTTTTTTTTTTTAATATTCGCTGCAACTTTCTATATCTTAAATGGCTACTTAAAAGCTGACTACACACACAGATATATATCAAGAAACGGTATCGTGACACTGTCTCATGAGACATGTCTCATTGTGTCTAGGTATGTCTCCAAAGGTTTCATGCGGTACTTATCAATAAGTATCAACAAATATCGATACATGAATCTAGTTTCCCGCTGTCGATGGAATACATAGGCCTAGTTTACACCGATCCCTTGATACGCGTATCAAATAGTATATTTGAACTGATCAGCCAATAATCCGACTTATTTACTAGTTATTTACTATTTAATACGCGTATCAAGTGATCGGTGTGAACTAGGCCATAAAGACTGAAACAATGATACTGAGATAATGTCTCAGCTTGTTTTCGAGTGTGTATGGTAATATCGCGACAGATCCCCGCTAATCGCCACCGTGAAGTTGACACCTCACTTCCAAAAATTATGTACTCAGTACTAGAGACAAAAGATACCTGCTACATATTGCGGTGTGTGTATAGTGCATACTGAGACATGTCTTATCGAGTCGGTATCATGATACTGTTTCTTGATACCTACATATCTCTGTGTGTGGAGCCCGCTAAAGTTGTAATTTGAAAAAAAAAATTATTACAAGAGACATAAGATTAAATAGTAAGATCAAAATCTTCGAAGCACTCTCCCATAAAATCATATCTTTTGATTTTTATGTATCTTTTACTTAAGAACACTCTGAATCAATTTTGATAATTTTTTTCTTATATCTCTGCAAATATATGAACTACGATCTTTCGATTTTAGAAAATTCTTATTTTATCAAAAATTACAAGCGATCAATATTATGGGCTGCGTTCCAAAATTTACTCTGAGTAACTAAAATCTATAGTTTACGTTATGTACACTATAGCATTTTAGTTAACTGAAGTTAATTTTGGTACGCAGTCATGAAACACTGATATTTTTTTGAATAATTAAAATTAAAAACAAAAATCTTATTTAAAAGAAAGCATGCATCAAAAGATAGCCAATTATGATACTATAAGAAAAAGAAGAAAAAAAAGATTTGAATATCTTATTTTAATAATGAGAAAATGGAATTCAAAGATATGTAGTTTTGTTCTACAATATGTAGTTTTGCAACTGAATCCTTTGCTTTAAGGATTTCTGATATTTTACAAAGGTAAAAAAGGACTCCAAATACATAAAACGCATTTGAAAGTGTATTTGCAATAAGAATTTGTCAAAAATCTATGCAACAAAAGAGTATAGCAATGTTTACTAATTTTAAAATTATTTATCAATTTAAAAAATTCTTGAAAAACCTAAATATTAATTGCTTAAAAATGGATGTATAATTAGTGGATATGCAATCAACTTGATCATATCCTATCTTATTATAATTGATATTATTTGTCGTATTTTGCGCAAGTTGTAAGAGATAAGAGTCAAAAAGAAAAACAAAAAAATGTTTAAGTTGTTTAAGTGGAGATAACACCTTTGAACACGAGAAAAGATGAGTGCGGTAAATTGCTTACACAATTACTCAGCAAGTATAAATAACTTTTTTAAAATAGTTTTTCTATACATTTAAGAAGAAAATGTAATGTCGAACATGTTCGGCCATGTAAAAATGTTTGTTTATTAAATAATACAGGCTGAAAGAAAATCTTTTTTGTCATGTAATGTTGTGTCAATCTGGCATCTCATTTTGCGGAAACTCACAAACTATTGAGAGTTCTGGCTTCCTTTTTAATTATAGTTTCAATTAAAGTTTCCGATACGTTATAAACAAATAGTTTTGCCCATCGACCTATACTTTATAGTAGTCTATAGTATGGACTTCGCGATCTCTACTTTATTTGCATACGAAACACGTTCTAAAATTGAGTTAGATACAGCACGTGTGCGGCCAATCTCTGTCTCTTTTCGACTAATATTACAGTGTTGTGTAGAATGCGATAGATAATGATCGCAATCGCCTGCTGTCCTTCTTGTACATTGATACACACTTTCGACTTACATCATGCAGTCCATACTATAGGTCGATGGTTTTGCCTATTAAACAGAAAAAATGGGGCCGGACAAACTGAGACGCCAGGTTCACACAGCTCACTAGCAGTCTCACTTTGTTCTACACGAGTTTCGTCACTATATCTTGTCAGATTTTGCGAGATCTATAGTTCTATACGAATTCTATAGAGTTCTGCCATATAAAAATAAAAAAATTAATTATAAGGCAATAAAGACAAAATTACAATATAATAAGCATACTAAGTTGAGATGCTAAATCTCGGAGGTCCGGCTTATATAATTTAATATTTTTCGTATAGTTCTGAGCATACATAAGTATTTTCTATAGAATAATAATTTAGGACTCTCGAAATTGGAAATTCGTAATAGGATGGCTATGAGAGTCAAACGCAGTTGTCTGTGCGTAGATGATCAGAATCACTGATTTATTCCAAATCCATTCAAAATGAATTACGATCGAACGTTTCAGCTCATAGATCGAGTCATCTTCAACGATATCAAACGACGATAAAATTAAAATATTACACAGTTCTCCATTCTAAAGTGGTAAGTTTTCTGCTTGGAGATTTCAAAAACGAAATTGAAAAAGATTACTAGATCCATATCTGTAAAAATAGTTACCTTATTACACCAAGTATTAATTTAAAATTATATGGTAATTTACCAAGTAGTCTGGAGAACAAATGCATCAGAATAAGCCAAGCAAGGCGGGTATATAAATGCGGTGTGAACATCACAGAGAAAAATGTATAATCTGCACAAGGGATTCTGAGATCCCGACGGCACGACGCACGAAACGGTATTAACAGGAAGAGGTCTTAAGTCAAATTATACAACGTGTAGGTCAAATAAGTAAGAAATAAAACTAATAAATATTCGGTGTATAAACAATGAAAATTGTAAACGTGTAGGTCAAGTCAAATTATAAAACGTGTCGGTCAAATAAGTAAGAAAATAAAACTAATAAATATTCGGTGTATAAACAATGAAATTATAAACGTGTAGATAAAGCCAGTAAGAAATGAAACTAAATATTCTATGTATAAGCAATGTCAGGCGGTACGACGCAAATTGTTTCTGGGCATGGTTTACAATTTATTTAGAATAGACACGTATGCATGGCGCATGAACTCTGTATCCGTTTGCAAGTTGAGACTATTTTTTTGTAGCTTGATATGAGACATCTCTGAAACAAGTCGTTTTCCTAAATATCGTTCCCTATCTAGGATTTCAACGTTTTCCCAAATTCGTGGTCGAAATTAATTTTATGTTTAGTAATAACAGACTAGGTTGTTGTATTTCTGCGAATATGGTTACGATGTTCCGAAATTCTCATTTTTAATTGCCTCATCGTCTGACCAACATATGACGCGTCACAATTTTTACATGAAATTTTATACATTACATTTTTATTTGATTGGATAGGGAGAATGTCCTTCTGCACTTTAATAAACTTATCAAGTTTATTCAGACCTCGATTCAGACTATAGAACGACAAGTTAACATCTGTAATAACTCTTTTAAATTTTTCGGATATATTAGAGACATATGGTACTGTAAACCATATAAGTTGTCTCTCTTCGTTTGTTGATGAAGGTTCATTCTGTTTTCGAGTGCATTTGATTAGCAGAGATTTAATTCTAATATTAATAGTGTTAAAAATGAATGTCAACGGGTAGTCATTCTCTAAGAGAGTGTCTATTACGAATTTAAGATTTTTTAAATGATATGTCGGATGTGAAAGTAGAAATGCCCTATCGACCATGCCCATAACTGTGCCTCTTTTTGGGAAATAGGGTGCTGCGATAAGAAATTAAGATAACGGCCTGAGAACGTCGGTTTATGAAACTAATCAAATTCAAGAGTATTATTGTTTTTTATCATTGTTACATCTAAAAAGTTTAATCTGTCACCTCCTATTTCATAGGTAAATTGTAACCTAGGGTGATAAGAATTAAATACCTGTAGTATTGTGTCAATCGAATTAAATGGTACAGCCATAGCAATATCATCTACGTATCTGAAGTAAAACGGTAAAAACAAAGTAAGTGATCGCAACACCCTACTTTCCAGATCCTGCATCACCATATCGGCAGCGATGGGAGACAACGCTTTGGAATAGAGAATTGTGCAATATTTTAATTTTATTCGTCGTTTGATATCGCTGAAGATGGCTCGATCTATGAGCTGAAACGTTCGATTGTAATTCATTTGGAATGGATTTGGAATAAATCAGTGATTCTGATCATCTACGCATAGACAACTGCGTTTGACTCTTATAGCCATCCTATTACGTATTTTTTATAAAGTTCCGGGCAGTAGCATTGTTGTATGATTTCTAAATAAATTAATACCACCTGAGAGCCGAGTACTTGAAGAAAACAGAGTGAAACGTTGTGCGAAATCTCGGAGTTCCGGTTTATGTAAAATGTTTTTCAAATAGTTCTAAGCATACTGAAGCATTTTCTAAAGAGGTCCCGGCACTATCAATGCTGTATGATTTTTTAATAAATTTATATCGCCCGAGCGCTGAGTATTTAGAATAGAGTGACACGCTGTGTGAAATCTCGGAGTTCCGGATTATGTAAAATGTTTTTCGAATAATTCTAAGCATACTGAAGCATTTTCTAAAGAGGTCCCGGCACTAGCAATGTTGTATGATTTTTTAATAAAAATATCGCCCGAGCGCCACGTACTTAGAGATAATGGAGTGAGACGCTGTGCGAAATCTCGGAGTTTCGGATTATATAAAATATTTTTTGTATAGTTCTGAGCATACTGAAGCATTTTCTAAAGAGTTCCGAGCGTTAGGATCTTTGTGTTAATTTAAAAAAATTAATGTTATCCGAAAAGTAATCATGACGGAACAAGGTTTCCGTCGGAGTTCTGGTCCTCCTAAAATTATTCTCGTATAGTTCTCAACATATTTATGCATTTTCTAAAGAGTTCCAAGTGTTAGCACTGTTGTATAGATATATTTAGAAAAACCAGAACTCCGGTATTTCGACCAGCATTTCATCTTCTTCTGACATAATGATACTTGTCGGATAATATTAATTTTTTTAAATATAACTCAAAGGTCCTAACGCTCGGAACTCTTTAGAAAATGCATAAATATGTTGGGAACTATATGAGAATAATTTTAGAAGGACCAGAACTCTGATTTTGACCAGCGTCTCACCTTGTTCCGTCATAATGATTGCAATATATAGACATCGGATTTTTTTTATATGCAGGTTGGAAAGAGCAATTAATAACTAAGATTACGTTATTTATAGTGTCCAACATATTTATACCTAGTTGCATACATAAGTTGCAGTGTAAAGATGTTAGGCATTATAAATAACATAATCTTAGTTATTATCTAATCGCTTCTTTTCACCAATCTGCATATAACAAATTTTTTTTTAAATAGAACCGAATAGAACTAACTTAAAAAAGCTTTAAAAAGTATAAAATAATACTTTTAAGAATTTCTTTCAATTTTTTGAAGTCGGCGCCCAATTAATTTAGTAATTATTAATTTGACGCTGACCTCAAAAAATTGAAAGGAATTCTTAAAAGTATTATTTTACGTCTGTGAAGTTGGCACCTCTTTTTCAAAATTTGAAAAAATTTATTAGTTCTGGATACCCCAGCAAGAGTTCTAGAGTTCTCTATCGATTTTAGAAAGAGTTCCGTCATTTAAAGTTAAAGTGACGAAAACACTATTTTAAAAATGGAGGGGCTAACTTCACGGCACCCTCATTTTTGAAAAAATAAATCTTTTATGGTAGATTCGGAAAGATTTCGATGAGTTCTAGAGTTTTCTATAGGTTTTAGTAAGAGTTCCGTTCAAATAACCCTAAAAATCGATGGTAAAGTGGAACCAATAATTTCCCCATTTTTAAAAAAAAATCAATTTTTTACGGTAGATTCAGAAAGATTTCAATGAGTTCTAGAATTCTCTATAGGTTTTAGTAAGAGTTCCGTTCAAATAACTCCAAAAATCGATGATAAAGTGGAACACATAATTTCAAAGTTGCACTAATTTTCAAAAATCCGCAGTTTCTGCGGGTGCCAGTTCAAAAATCCGCAGTTCTGGTAGCCCCCCGAAGAGTTCTATCGATCAATATTATGACCCAAAGCACTACTAATAGGGGAGACCGGGGCTGTCTACACTTTATGCTTTTTTCAAGTTTACTAAAAAACTAATAAAGGTATTTGGCTAAACATTTTAATGGTGTAGCCTTTCAACCTTGTTAGAAAAAAAAACAATTAGAATTATTCATCTTTTATTATTTTAAGGAGGTTCGCCTATTAATCGAAAGTCAACTTAGAGTTTTATTTTTTTTATATGATTTACATAAACACTTTACACAAATAATCCAAATTATTCAGAAGTTTACCACTTTGAGCCTATCGCCTCATGAGAAACGGTCGCTCTGAGGTAGATGATTACTGATTTAGTACACACTTAGGCAACTTAGGACTTTGAAAAACTAGCATTTGACAGATGGAACATCAAGGATTGTGTAAATTTAAAAATCGGATTTTACCGTGTAGATTTAAAGCTTTATTGTCACAAAGTTTACTTTTATTTCGCGGATTGAATTAGCAGTGACAGACTTGGCAACGCCGCAGCGCAACACCTGATACGAACCCAACCTCACAAACAATGTTTAACTATATACTAGTCATGAATCCACGACACGCAATCATTAATGTATTAATCATTTTAAGTCTTTAGTATTCTCTGACGATGATTTATACCTATAGGTTTTTATAATTATTTGTGATTTTTTTTACTTTATAGTTGGATAATAAGTACCTGACAACGATTCCCGAGTCGTTGACGCTCTCATACTTCGGCATACATTTGTTAATATTCTAATAATTTACACTAATAAATTATACTAATAATTTACAAAGAATAAAGTACATAAGTAACATTCACAATTTATTATACTAATATTGCATATAATTCGAGTTTGCTGTAATGACATTATTTTTCAATCGCATTTTTGACTCGAGAATAGTAGGCGAACCTTCTTAAAGAGGTAAATTTTTTAAGTAGGCAAGTCAAGCGTAGACAGCCCCATGTGCGGGGCTATCTATCCATATTCGAGGGGCTATCCGTCCACGTAATAAAAAACACATTATTTATATTAATTTTTATACTTATATTTTTATATTTATAATATTATTTATTATTAATATATAATATTTAAAAAATTGCTTAGTCGTAGTCAGAGCAATAGTAGGCACTTTGTGTAGATTTTTTGACAGGATTCCTGCGTGGAGCTGAACTTTTCTTTATATACGGTGGCATCAAACTGATTTTGAGTCTGTTGCAAAAGCAATGTGATGAGTTTCTTTTGTCCCTTTAATTCTTTAATCTTTTTTTTTATTTGGGGCCTTTACTTTATGCTCGGTAGCTCGCTCGGTAGCGTTTGAAATAGAAAATACTTAATAATTTAAGACAAACTCATATATTTAACTTAGCGTGTATTTTTAAAATAAAAATTGGGTAACGATTCTTGAATTGCAGGATCAAGTAGCTGCTCATAGGTCACTTTTTTACAGTAGCGAGTGAGAGCCCGAACATTTATTCCAAAGTCTAACGCTGTTTTTACGAAAAGATTCTCGCTCGATTTTTATTCTTTTAATTGCTCTAAGTATAATTTTATTGGATGTCTACTTTATCCGTCTTAAGGAAAGTCTTTATTTTGCAGTTACGCACCATTATCTATTTAAAAGAACAATTTGTCATTGAAGTGTGGACACATTGCCCCATCAAAAATAGGACAGATAGCCTCGATGACGTTTTTCAGTTTTTAACATGTTGTCAATTTTAAATTATGCAGAATTAAGATCTGACGCTTCTCACACCTGATAACTATATATTAATTGATAATATTATGAACTGTTTACTTCAATTTGAGTTAAACTACTGTCGCACAGCAAATTTCTCGACTGTCGAAAAATGTGAATAATTGTTTTTGCTTATTTTTTAACATATATAGCGTCTGCGAGAAGCATCGCTAGAAAACAAACAACGTTTGAATCTCTTATGTAGAGCACTTTTGAACTATTTGTTAAAATAGTAGAGACATCTGTCTCTTAAAGCCTCAGATAGCAGTACTGTGGACACATAGCTCCCGTAGACAAAGATATCCCCGGTCTCCCGTATAGCTGGTAAATTGTATCAATTATTTTTTCTTTAGAACTTTTTCTATTTTGGCAGTGTGCTATGAAAGATCACAAAAAACTCCGTATTTATTTTTCTTCTATAAAATAAGTGAATTACCTGATTTTATTCTGGCAATACAAACATTTTGGATCGGCCATCTTGAATCCGCCATGTTAGATTTTTCTATTTAATTAGTTATGAGATTGCTCACTCTTTTTTCTTCTAGAACCTTAGACTTAAGAAACATAAAGCCCCAGGGATCTCTGTATTAATTAGAGAAAAAAGAAAGTCATCAGGGGGGGATACAGGAAAATGAGGTATATTAAGCTATTTAATTGTAACTATTGTAAGTCAAATTATCAGAACACAATAAATTTATATACACAATTAATTTGCTAATTTTTGCTCATTTTTGCTTTTAAAAGGAATTTTTTTGCTGCAACTATTAAGGAGGTTGTAAGGAGAATGCAATATGTTCAGACTGGCAACTTTGTGATATAATTTTATTTACAAATAATGGTTACATGTGAATTTTTACCTCTATTAAGCTGGACACCCCACTATCGCAAATCAAGTTTGCACTAGGTTAAAAATTTAGTACTATTTAGGTGCTAATTAAGTGCCCTAGGCCGAATTTTTGTGCTCAAACCATTTAGTAGGAAATCGCGTAAAAAATGGGAGGATCCAGTTTGCCATTAAGCTGGACTCCCCTATATCAGAAAATTGTCCTATATAGAAGATAAGTATACTATAATTTAGTGCTAATTAGGTGCTCTAAGATAACGATAACATTGACAGAATATAACATTTTTTAAAATATACCACTATATACTGAACACAGCACCGTCGCGTTCGACACCAACACTTAAAAAACTTGCTGCATGAATATATTCGTTACTAAAATGATCTAGAAAACACATATTATTAAAATATTCCAAGATCTGAGTTTATTGCTAACAGTAAAACAATTACGATAATTAACTTCCAGCCGTTGGCGCCGAGCACTAAGTTCCGTCACCTGATTGTCTACGAATTAAGCCCCTTGCACAATGCCAGGCAACAGGCAATAGGAACAGGAAATAACCAAAAAATCGTTAATTACAACCTAAAAAATTTGAATGCTATGATTGGTCGGCAACAGACAATAGGCACAGAATTTCCAACGTGACGGAAACTCTGTGTCTATTGCCTGTGTCACTGTTTTTTTCTGCGTTTATACATGATTTCTGATTTCTATTCCCTGTTCCTATTGCCTGTTGCCTAGCATTGTGCAAGGGGCTTTAAATGCTCGCATGATTATAGTATTAAAATAATTCTCAGACACCGTACTTTCAAAAAATATGATTGGAATTTAGTGCTAGCTGCATCACGATTAAAATGGCTATCGGTTATTGAAATAAATTTCGCATATCTCTATCCACGCACGCACGCACGCACGCACACACACACAGGCACACACCAGCATGACCAGCATGACCGTACACATCAAGGACTACCATGAGCCGATGACCTATTTTTCCGATGTTTAACACTCTGTAACTCGAAAACTGTCCATTTTTGGACTTCATGCCCATAGACACTTTTCATAGACATCATAAACTACATCATACTAAATTTTCAGTCAATTTGACCGGGATCCATTTTCCCGTGGTTTTTTGCGGGGTCCTTTAACAATGTGATCAAGAGATCAGCGATTGAAAAAACGCTGCATTTAATGTAATGAGCCTGGAACTAACAGTAGAAGTCTCAGTTGATAATATAATCATTTTTTATCATTTTCTTGGCATTTGGCCGCTATTTAAATTCCGTCATTTTGAAATTTGATATTTTTAGTGCAAATTCGTTACCAGGGACGAAGAAAACATTGTATCACTGGATTTCATAAAAAAAAGCAACCGCTTTAGTACGCTCTAATGAGCGATATTGCTTTTTAAAGTTCAGTTTTTCCAGGTTTTGGCCGCTATATTAGGTCCGCTATATTGTTTTTTAAAAAGGCCTGAGTTAAAACAAAAGTACATGCATATAGCAATAAAATGAGCCCTAAAAGAAATTTTTCGTTGGTGGGGAGAAGAAAAGGTTAGGAGAAGTGATCACGTGGTTATTGACGCCTTTAATCTTGCTGCGGGAAAAATATCATCGTGCAATACATTGTGCAAATACAATACTCATAAAAATACATGTAAAAATGGTTTGGTATTCAAGAATCAGACTTTATTTATAGTGATACACAATGACAAACTCGTATATGCTCTTAATAGTTATTCGTTCATAATGTAATTATTTATTATAATTAGTTCAACATGTAACGTTTAATTATAATTTTTTAAATAAAAGTATTTAGTACATATGAATAAAATTAGATAAGCAAAATAACTTGTTGCACATGTAATTAACGTAAAATACATGTTTTATCTATAAAATATATAATATATTATATTCAAATATAATATCATAAATCTGCAAAAATGTAAACAATAATATGTGAAAATATAATTATTGGTTTTGAAAAATAACAATTCGATTGTGAAAACTTCTTATTCGTTTTACATTTTCACTTAAAGTTTTGCCTTCGTGATATAATCTTATAGAAAAATATTTTTTCAGAATATTATTTAATAATTCGTCTTTATGATTATTAATAAGGGATTTTTCAATTAGAAAATTTAACTTTTTAAACATATAAATGACAGTAATAATTTTTTAGCACAAATCATTAATTTTAGCAGCACGTTCTTTGTAGATAAAAGATGTTTTACTTCGCAGTACTTTTTCTGCAGTTTTGCAAATTTTTATTACATCAGCAGATGGTGACAATAAACCTCTTCTATTTTTCATATTATCTAACGTAGGTGCTCTATTTTTAATTTTTTGAAGTTCAGAATAAATTATATCATTTTCCAAACATTCTATACAAATATCACATTTCAACGTTTTTTTTTTTTAACTGTTTACTACAGCACCAGCAATGTACATTAGCCATCTAATAAATATGTTTTTGGATTAAAATTTTTTTTTCTCAGTGTACGTATAATAACTGGTGTTGGAACGAATATAATTCTGAAGTAGTAATGTTGTTCTTTCAAATAAATATTTTCTTTATCTTTAATTAAACTCCCCCCCTCTAAAAAAATTTATTTGAAAGAAAAACATTGATATTATGGACAGGTGCAATTAGGAATGGCAGTGCTCAATTTAAAGTCAACTTTGTTTGTAATATATTCTGCTTTTGATAAAAATTTATTTATTCTAAGGGTAAATCGAAATGAAATATTTCTTACCACAATGTTAAAAAAATTTAAAAAAGTATACTATGGCATTATGTTGCGTGAAATCTGTTTAAGAACTAAAAGTTTAATAAAAGATACTAGTGAAAACATTAAATCATAGGATTATAAAAGAGTTAAAAGTTATAAGATATAGAAATGATTAAAGGTTATATAAAAGATTATATACAAAAGTTTTCAGAAATAGAAAAGGGTTAAAAGTTATAAGACATAGAAAGTCATTAGCATGATGTAAAAAGATAGGTGTAACATTGCGCATGATCGGACAGCCAATAAGAAATTGGTCGCAAATGCAGCCGCGAAATTTGAATGTAAGATAAATTATATATACTAAAAATGTAAACTATAAAATTAAAATCTGTTAAAATACAATGCAAAAGCGCGGCGAATAATGAAATTTGTAAGATTATTGTTTTATACATACATAATATCAATTTTGTTGTTCTTATTAGTGATAAAACAAAACTGTTCCAGTGAAATATATTTGATTTCCACAGTCATATATACATGAAAATGTATATAAATATATAAATAATGAAAAGATTAAATTTATTAATTGTATTTTTAAATATACCATAAACATAAACATGTATTAAAACTGCTAACTATATGACATTGTTTTAAACGTTGTACATATATTTTACTGTAATATTAGTCATACGTAATGTTTACTATAGAATATAGAAAATATGCGCATATGCGTTTTACAGAACCCAGGGATTGTAATAAACAGAACTTTGTAATTTTATGATATTGTAGATGTTATATGAAGTAATCTTTTTCATTCCTGGACTCCTGTTATTTGTACTATTTTATCACAAGAATATTAAATTCTGCTAAACCGAATGAAAAAAGAAAGTAGTATTAATTTGGGTTTATTTATTTTAATGACTGCACCTTATTAAAATGTTGTTTCTGGTTATTTTGTCACATATTTACAATCAACTCTTTACATATAGGCTATTAAAAATATGACAGGAGTTTGATATATTATGAATAATTTCTTTATTCCAATTGATGGGGATTTCGAAGGTCTCTCGGTTAGATTTCCGTCTCGTATGGTATAATCAAAAAGCTAGAGTATATTATAGGTAGATTAAAGGTAGACTTTCTTAATCATAAATCAATCACAATCGGACAGATTTCAATATACAACCACAGTTTATTGCCAGACACAAGTATAAAAAAAATATCGCGACGCATACAGTACTCACAACAGTATAGCAATAATAAGTTTATCAAGCAAGTGTAGTCAAGCAAGTGGACTCCCTCAGTTCCGCCTCCCGCAGACCAAGCTACTTGATCCCAGCCGCGAGATACGGGTGTTGAGGAGAGACCGCTCCTATGGATCGCTCTTTAATATTCTGCGACCAGGGTAAACATGAAAATCATGATTCAGCATTCGCAAGGCTAATCTTCGGCGTTAATCGGCTTCAAAATGGGCGATAGATTTGTTGAACAGTTGCTCATTAAATTGTCCGTTGTGTGTCTCTTAAAAAGCTGAGTCTTCCCTGAAGCAAGATCGGATTGAGTTTCTAATCCGACAAGGCTAGTTTCATCCGCGCCTCTGATGCTAACATGCTATCATCGCCACCTGAAAACAAAGTATTCAAGATTATATGTTCAAATAATTTGCTAGAACCAAATATAGATGTATTATAATATTATAATACATCTATATTTTTTGTGTCTAAAAAGTTCTATTGTTATGTCCTGTAATAATACTACACAACACTACATTAACTAACACTACACAACACTGCACACAACACTACACAATAGAACCCCAGGTAGAACAGCAAATCACAATAAAGTCAAAATGATATCAAAATGACGATTTTTGGTCATTTTATCATTTTGATGTCATTTTGACTTCATTGTGACTTTCTGTTCTACCTGGGACACTACATTACACTTCACAATACTTCACTTCACTTCACTTCTCTTCACTTTACTATTTTAATAACTGTTTAGTGTTTATAACTTTTCCCGCTTTATTGCCCGAGAATGACAGCTAACAACAACAGCTGTTAGCAGCCATATTGCTTTTTAGCATTTGCGACCAACTCCTGATTGGTCCATAACTTTGGACGAGTGCGCATCCACGGGAATGTTACACCTATCTTATTACATCATGGTCATTAGATATAGGATTATAAGATATAGAAAAAGTTAAAAGAATGAGTATATATTTATATTAATGTTAACATGTTAATGTGATACAGTTTATTTTAAAAGTTGATATAAGATGATATATGTTTAACATATAAACTACTTGCTGTTACTCATTAGGTGAAATAAAATAAAAAATTCAACTGCCAAATTAAATTTTCGAGAGATAAAATCGAACATTTAAATTACGATTAACTTTACTTTTACAACCGCGAACTGAACACTTAATTCTGCTCGTAAATTTACAATGCGGAGAAAATTCCATATTAATAAAAATACAAAGCCCAGTAACGCAAAGCCAGTATGACCGCACGTCAAGCCTGTACAATGCCACGAACCCTGTTACCATTCACTGCTTTCACTTTCGACCACCAGATGTCATGGCGACGAATGTCAGATCCCAATTCTGTAAACGTTAACGATATTCGTTACGTGCTTTGCGCTTCTTTCCCATGGCATATTACATCTGCGCAAAACACACATAATTGATATTGTTAACGTTTACAAAATAGGCCTTTTAGTTTAACGTTAGTTACAATACAGTTACACACGCACACACACACACACACACACACACACACACACACACACACACACACACACACACACACACACACACACACACACACACACACACACATATATATATATATATATATATATATATATACGCGCGCGCGCATATACGCATATAAGCATATACATGCGAGTGCAAACATACATGTAAAAATCGGCTCTTTTAAGGTATTCCTTTTATGACACCAAAGTCTTAAAAATTAACTGATTTTTTGGTACGAAAGAGTTAAAATGCATATCTTTACGCCAGAAAAAAATTAAACCACATTACCGAACATATAAAGAAGAATTATGACTTTGAAAATTCGATATTTTATATGTGACGTTATCGAAAAAGTCGATTTTCTACATTTCAATGTAATAATTTGTTTATCAAATATTTTAAGATATTAAATATTAACTGCGCTACATATTCGCTAAACTCTATACTTTCGATAGTGCCGATAAAAATACAGAGTCACCGAATATTTAAACAAAATATTTATGTTAAAAGTTGACTTGAAATGTGGTTTATAGATGAATATTTTTAATGGCGACTTTCAAGGAATTATTTGGCAACGCTGCAAGCTGTGCGCTCATATCACACTTCAGTTCATCACGTACGGTTTATTATCAACTTTTATTTTCACAAATTGTCCCTTATTTTTGCCCACATTACTCCTCACTTTATGTTTCTTATCACTCATTATTATTATAAAATCTCTTTTTGATAAAAAGAAAATGTCACAATATTCTTTGATTAATGAAATTGACACTTACATTGACACTTTTGTTATCAACTTCACATTTTACAATCGGCGCCTTAAAAAGCGCAGCGTTGCCATATTGTTCTGACAGTAAAATTTACCGAAAAATGAAAAATTTCTAAATACACATAATATTTTCACTTTTTTCTTATAATTAAACATAATAATCAATTATAACTTGATTTTATATAAGTTTAATGCAATATACAAGAGTTTTCTGAGGCCCTGCTTAAGCGCCTACAAAATACGCTCCTCCGTGAAAGGAATATCTTAAGGGCCAAATGATGTGCGAAGTCCGATCACGCAACCTCCCCGCGGTGCACATTACTGCACATTGGATAACGCCAATGCCGACAGCAAAATACGCACGCTTATACGCGTACGTACAGTCACGCGAATACACTCATACGAACACAAACATAACACAAAATATAATACATATATATTTTTATTTACATTGTATTATAGGTCAGACATACAAACACAGACACACGCACGCATGCACACACGCACACATACGCACTTACTCAAATACTTTTAGTTGCACAATAGACCTGGTGATGTTGTTGCTGTTATACTATAGTTATTAAGGGCAACGGCTTATGGAGGTTAAAAGATTGATTTTTGGGGATCATGCTTATGATGATTTTTGATCAGCATCACATAAATTATCTATTTCCAAAGTTTCAGTCAATTTCACCGAAATCCACTATCCCACAATAGTATTGAAATAACACTTTATTTTGAACAATAATAGCATCTAAACGGTTGATTTTTATTAATATTGCTCTTGTGACTTTTAATCAGTATCACATAAACTATTTATTTCCAAAGTTTCAGCTAATTTCACCGAAACCCAAAATACATATGATTATGGCAGGGTCCTTTGTTCTAACAAATAAACATCGTGACTAGCATCATGTGCACCTTCAACAGGAAGTGATAGCTCCTCCGCGAGAGTAGTTAACGTACATTGTCCTTTTTTCGTTTTTCCGGAATCTGATTTCTAATTAATGATAGAGTATTACAAAAACCGATGATAACATCACTGAAATCTTCTAATAAAGGCGATTTTTTAATACTGCATATTAAACGTGGAACATCAAAAGTGCAGTTATGTGCTACTAGAATGCACTTTTTATCGAAACTTTTCAGAATGTTTAACATCTCTCCTAAAACTAATTTTAATAGATACGATTGCACTTTTAATCCATGTAAATACAGTTTGTCCTCGACCCAAGATAAACCGTTGATTTCCTATACTCGTTTTGGTATAGAAGTATTTGGTATAGAAGTATTTTGGATTTATATACATGTTAAAAGTTGTAACTCCGCATTACATAGCAATTTAAAGCATATTACAATGTAAGTGCAAGCCAGAAGTTTTTAAATAAAAAAAAACAATGGTATACGCGGTAGACGTAAATGTTTTTTGTACAATACACTTAGATGAACTGACGATATTATCATCTTTCTTGCTTGCACTTATATCCAAAAGACTTAAATTTGTTTTATACGCATTTCCCTCTGTTGTTTCTTTTCGATTTTTTAATTGAGTTCGTTGCTTTTGCAAAATATTTCGCCTTTGTTTAAATTCTTGAGTTTGTGCCTTGTTAAACCTAGTTGAGGCACATATGTTTGCATATTTGACGTATTCTGACATATACTTGCTACAATTCACGAAGATAAAATACGTTTTTTTCCGATGAAATCAATGTTCGATATTAATCCGACGAAATTTGAACGATTAAATAAACGGCGACTCATTTTCTATTTACATATTATCGGAAATTACACTTTATTGGATAAAGGCATGTATTACTTCATCCGACAGCTCCAAATCCGTTTGAAATATATCGGAAAGAGTAATTAAACGCTTTTTTCCGATTAATGTTGCTGGACATTTTTCTCAGTGCATGGCAGACATAGCACCATTTAGGCTTTCGTTTGCCTGACTCGACGCTCCAGCCACAAATTTCTCTGAATTACTTGACAATTGTAAAAAGAGTACTTCCCAGCAAACACAGTTATGTAACCGTTATATTGGCGTAATAAAACGAAATGTAACGTGCAATGTAACCTGGAGGTTTCAGTTATATATATGTTAATTGTAATTTCCCATTCATGTGACATTGTGTGGACATAACAGCAATATAACGCATTATATTGAAATTATATAAAATACTCTAATTTAATGTAACTGCTATATTAATTGCCGAAAATGTATATAACTGCAATATATATACTACCGAAATACTGTTACATATCTAGTATTGAAATTTGAAATAGCCATATAATGCCCAAAGTTATTTGTATCTATAATAACTGTAAAGTTAAAATTTATATCTTTTATGCAGATAGTATAATACAACAACAGCAAATTATATAATACAACTTGTAACTTAATTTTATCTAAAATATAAGTAGAAAGGGCTGTAAGGGTCACAACGCGGATCACGGTGCGTTCAGATATAATTGTGATTTATTCCTCAATTTACAAAAATCCAAACGTTTCAGTTCCTGTCCGAGCCATAGTGGTATAATATTAACATCAAAAATATATATTCTCCCTTAACATGGTGTTAGATAAAATTAAGTTACAAGTTGTATTATATAATTTTCTTAATATTTCCTTGATATTTCCTTTTGTGACCGTTTAAATATTGATAGCATAAATAATTTATTGATTTATGTTATACAATTTGTGTTATACTCGTGTATAACACGAAGAAGTAATGTGGCACATTTGTACAATTGCTATACAAATTATTAAAATTTATCTGTATATATTTTGTATATACCTAACCTAACCTAACCTATATATATATATATATATATATATATATAATTAAAAAATATATAGTGCCAATAAATAAATATATAGCGCGCGTCTGGTTGTACATTATGTTTTATTTCTATCTCAAATGTAACCCTTGTTGTTTATGCATGCGTTTTTGCGCGTTATAACGCACGTCAAACATGCGTCTCCATACATTATCCCAATCAAAACGCGCGCGTCAGACACGCAACGATAAATTAGAAAGAGAGAGAGACTTATAACAGTGAGAGGAAGTGAGACAGATTATCGGTGCTCTGATTGGTTACATATCTTGCACGCGCATGTGCAGTTCATTTTCATCCACGCTGAAATCGGGAGAGTTGCGCTACTGTATATACTGTGGTAGCGCGGCGTCTCGGTACTAGATAGCCTTCCGTCGTGCGCGGGTGACGATCCGGCCAGGTATCGATCACTGAAAAACTCGTAGCGGTTTTTTTCGCAGCCGATTGTGCTGGTGGTGTCGTAGTTGCTCGATGATGGCTCCCACCGATGCTTCTACGATTCCTGTAACCTAACCTCTTCTTTCGATTTGTCTATCGCCGCAGTATCTTCTGGTGATGCTTTTGCGGTTTCTCGTGGCTCAGTTTCTCCTTCTTTCGAAGGAATACTTTCGGAAGCGACACTTACGTTGCTTGTTGGATCTGATTAATATGATCCGCGGATCCGCGAGCGCGCGACCGTCCCGGCCGAAACGTGATGGAATACTTCCTAACCTCTGTCACCATGCAATGCATGGCAATGGGCGCGTTCAGCAAATACCAACTGTTGAGTTCTATATAAAATATATAAATAAAACCGCGGCGTCTTAGAATAATTGTGTATACGTACAATTCTAAAATAAACCAAAATATATGTATTTTAATAACTTAAAACATACTTAAGACGAATTAATAAAAGCGAGTCAATGCCGGTCATAGTCTGAATTCTAGTCTTATATAAGTATGTTTTATGTTATTGTTAATATACATATTTTGGCTTATTTTATAATTGTACGTACAATATAATATTTTAAGACGCCGCGGTCTTGTTTATATAACTTATATTTATATAAATAATAAATCCTATAGATATCAATATATTGCATGTTTTGTCAGTATATATCTCTGAACGTATTATGTTGACGTTATATTGTTGTTATTGTGTGTCACCAATCAATAACAGAGCAATATAACTATTACAAAACACAGTTATATTACTGGTACAAAAAAGGTTACATAACTACTACATATATATTACATTACTGTAGTTATATTACATGTTACTTTTGTGTTATATAATGGTTATAGTTTGTGTTTGCTGGGTTCTAATTTATTGAAGAGAATTTCGTTTTTAATTCCTCCGGAAATGACTTTATGATGATAGTGTTTTCAGAATTGTTTAAAAAACCACACCAGTTTCCACAGTTTTCATGATAATTGAATGCGTGATAAGGAATATTTTTAATCGCACCTGATAATTCTAACAAATTTTCTTTGTGCTGGTGTAAAGCATAAGTAAAACAACGATGTAGATATTTGATTGAATCAGTTGTAAGTTCCTTGTCAGGGTCTTTCTGTCAGTAGAAAGTTTGTACAGTATGCTCTTAACGCCTTTTGAAGTATGATTAATATCGAAAAATTTAACAATTTTATGTGTGCTGTTTTTTCTAATGTCATTATCACCAACGACAATACCGACCTCCAAATTTGCTGATTTTAATACAGACCCAGTGAACACAGTAATATAGTAGCAATGCAACGGCAATGTAACCGAATATAACAGGTTATATCAACCAGAGTGTTACATGTAACTTACATGTAAGTTACAATTTCCGACTCAGCAATATAACATGTTACATAACGTGTTATTTAACTATTACGTAACAGTTACACCAACTGTTGTACTAGCTGTAATAATGAGCGTAAAAAATATTATTTTTTTTCGAGATTTTATTACAATTTTATAACTAAATTTGTTTCTTAAGATGCAGTCTATAATTATAAATATTTTCTCGTATTTAAAAAACACACTTACCTTGGTGGGATTCGAACTCGGGTCCTCTAGATCGTGAGCCAACTGCCTTACGTGGTAGGCTACTTCTTAATTTGATGTAAGTGTTATATATAGTCTACATATGTCACAACCAGCGCAAATATATAATTTTTCAAAAATCATCTTAAGAAACAAATTAAGTTTAAAAAGAGTATATAGCTGCACAAATTTTTAATATTGACATTATATCTATTATATGTACATAGAAGCAGTACGTAAATGCATTCTACTAAATTGGTACATGTAATGGTAATATGCATCATGATGATTAATTACGTTATTTACCGATATGGATGGATGATTATATAAATTGATCATATAAATTATAAATATCTTTTAAATTATTAATAATTATTAATTATAAATTATGTATTTTGTAAATTATAATTTTTGCCTTAAGGCAAACTAAAGGGCCTCTGCACAATATTAAACCTTTCAAACAAAATATATATATTTAAAAACAATTGAAAATTTATGATGAAAAGCGCAGATTATTATTAGTTCTAGCAAAATAAAACGATGCAGGGTTTAAAAGCCCGGGCACATAGAAAAACGTGAGCAGTAAGCAAATCAACAGTCCTGATATTGTATATGTTATTCCGTTACACTCCATTAATATTACCAGAATATTACTAGTTATACTAACATTGATCCAAGCGTGTTACGTAACAATTACACAATTTTTGTTACATAACTGTAACGTAAAAAAAATGTATAACAGTTATATTACCTGCATATAACAAATGTTAAATTGCATGTTTCTTCCATGTTATGTAGCCCTTATATATCACAAGAATAACATTGTGATATTACATGTAACTTCCATGTTATATTGCCGTTATGAAATGTGTTCACTGGGGAGCTCTCATTAACCAATTTGTTAGCAGAATATGGCTCCATAGCCTTAGCACTTCCATAAAAATTTTTGCGACAATCGTGATCTTTTTTATTATGTCCTTTATCACACAAGCAACATTTCCTGTTGCATGTTATGAAGTCTAAGACTTCACCCCTAGTTCACTGAATTGAAATAAGTAGGAAAAACCGGGGCGAACTCGGCCCTTTTTTTCGGTGCCGATGTTTAACAACAAAATAAATTATTTTAGTGAAATATAACATACTATTGTAAAGAGTGAACCTTTAGCTACAAAATTTATACAGGCATTTTTGGTCTACGTCGCTTTGTTCAACCGGTATAGAATAAAAACGACAAAGGTGCAAAAATCGAAGTCAAAATTCACGGGGCGGAGAAATTCGTTACACCACCGGGACGGAGTCGTGTATTCATTCTCGGACTGGATTTTAAATAAAGATACATAATTTTGATCATAAAAAATAATAGAATACACTTTATTCAATGTTTTTTAGTAGAAAAATAATAATTTTATCAAGAAAATCAATTTTCTTTTTTGCTATCAGTATCATTGAAACAGTTAAAACATTTAAAGACAGAATCTGACGAGCGCACGCACTCGTTGTGTGCCTTACGCCTGCACGAATTGCACTGTTTTTTCCGTCAGCTCTGTTTTCTATCATGTCCGAGCATACGCAGCACATATTATTTAATTTTCTTGACTTCGTTTTTTGCCCACTGCTCGTCGAAGGCTACGATTCTGACTCCGTTTTTCGCCCACTGCTCGTCGAAGGCTGCGGTTCTGATTGCGTAGCATTTTTTTGGGGCCGGCCTCTCTTTCTCGGCATAGTGGTAATGGTCGATTTTGTCATTCTCTTCCTTGTAGCAGATTTCTCATCTTTCTTCCGCTTTGACTCTGCCTGCTCAGTCGCCAATTCCTTAATTTGAGGCGAGTCAGTAAGGATGGCGGTCGTTCTTCGTTTTCGTCCTTTAGAGTGCCTTAGAGTTGTCTGCCTTGGAGCGGCTTTAGAAAACGCTTGAATACTTTCAAGCGTCGCGCTCAAGTTCCGTGTATCATCACGACGGGACATGGAAGAATCCGTGAAATCGAATTCATTTTTATTCTGTTCGGCTGCGTCAGGTTCGGCTGATGTATCCGGATCGGCTGTGTCAGGTTCGATTGATGTACCCGGATCGGCTGCGTTAAGATTGGCTTCTTCGGGACCAGCGGAAGTAGAAGGTTCTCTTTATCCGTAATGCTACTCGGCAAAAATTCGTATTCCTGGAAAATGTCCGGGTTGAATGGAGAAATTCCAGTGCATTCAAATCCGGACACAATATTTTGATGCGTTACGGCAAGTGGCAGTGCCTTAAGGCTATTCTACAATTGCGTAAACGTAGGGTTGTAGGAGTAAGAGTAAGAAATTGACCAATCATAGTCGTATTTGAGGAGAATAATCGACTGTGGATTGGTCAATTTCTTACTCCTACTCCTACAACCCTACGTTTACGCAATTGTAGAATAGCCTTAAGTCACGATTCCAGGGATGTCATATATCGTCATAGTCCTACCAGGATTCCACAAGCTGCTCCTTGTCGACGGCAGCCGTTTTGCGATGGTACGTGCGTACCATTTTCCTGCAATTGAGAAATACAATGACGCATTTGCAACGGAAAATAGAGTGAAATCACCAGGACTAATCCGCCCCGGTGGCTTGGTCACGACTTCGCCCCGAACACAAGTTTTAGGTTTGGTCGCTTATAAAATAATAGAAATCAATGAAAATAAAAAAACTACACTGGATTCGCGCGTGTTCAGCATGCATTACTCTTTAGAATTACTTACTTTGAGATTTGGAGAGACAATAATACTAAATACTAAAGATATTACAAACTTTCGACGCGAAAGAAATTTCACTTTTGACCTGCGAAAACATGTTTGCTTCGATAACAATCACAACATGGTACGTAACCTCACTAAACTCCGTTGGTCACGTGGGCACCATAAGCCGCCTTTACACTATTAATGGCGAGTTTACACAACACATATTTCGAGATAATTGCAAAAACGACTTCGCCCCGATCTCCCTTATTAAAAATTCGCACTGAAATATTATTATCGACACGAACATCCAGTCACGGCTCTTTATAATGGATAGATTATAAAATTTAAAATATATGAATAGTAGGATACCTCGATCAAACATGCAAGGGTATCGACGCAAATCTAATTGTTATATCTCTTTTTTAGGTTCCTATACATATTGAAGACATCCATATATTTCTGAGTATAAGATATCTCAGTAAATAAAGAAATACAGCTATTATGGCGGACGAGGAAGGTACAGAGTGGCTTCAGGAACTGTTACATGATGTGCAGCTCTCTCAGTTCTTTACACGAATTCGAGACGATTTACAGATTACTCGTCTGCATCATTTTGATTACGTCCAAGCAGAAGATTTGGAGAAGATTGGTTTAGGTAAACCTGGCGTCAGACGTCTGTTGGATGCGGTAAAGAAGAGACGAAACGCTCAATGGAAGAAGAGTTTAATTACCAAAATTAAACCTGGTGGCAGCAGTAAAAGCAACAAGCGATCCTCGCAGCCGATCGAAACTTCCTCGGTGCTGACATGTCTCATACAAGACAAAGATGTGACACTGTCCGTTAAATTAGGCGATGGAAGCTTTGGTGTAGTGAGAAGAGGGGAATGGACTTCTCCTTCAGGACGAACTTTGCCCGTCGCTGTGAAAGTCCTCAAAGCAGATGCCCTCACACAGCCGAGTGTTATAGAAGACTTTGTTTCGGAAGTTCAGGCAATGCACACTTTGGATCATCATAATCTTATTAGATTGTATGGTGTGGTGTTGTCGCAGCCGATGATGATGGTGACTGAGCTCGCGCCTTTAGGCGCATTACTTGATTATTTACGACAGCAATGCGACAGAATCTCGATTCTCACGCTCTGTAATTATGCGTTACAAGTTGCCACGGGTATGGCGTATCTAGAAGCGAAGCGTTTTCTACATCGCGACCTGGCATGCAGAAACGTCCTGCTGAGTACCATCGATAAAATCAAAATCGGCGACTTCGGTTTGATGAGAGCGCTTCCTCAACAAGAAGACTGCTATGTCATGACGGAACATAAAAAAGTACCTTTTCCTTGGTGTGCCCCCGAGTCGCTCAAGGCTCGACATTTTAGTCACGCGTCAGACGTCTGGATGTTTGGTGTGACACTGTGGGAGATGTTAACGTTTGGCGAGGAACCCTGGCTGGGGTTAAACGGTTCCGAAATTTTGCGTAAAATCGATCGCGAGGGCGAGCGGCTTCACGAGCCAGAAGCAATGCCTCCATATATATATGAGCTGATGCTTCGTTGCTGGGCGAGAGAACCTTCAGAGAGACCGACATTTGCTTCGTTGAAAGAGTCCTTGACTAGTATGGTGCCGTCTGTAATGAAGGCTCTAACCTCCTTTGAGGAGGCCGGCAAAATGTCCATCGAGACGGGAGACCAAATTGCAATCATCGACGGGCGCCCGGAAAATTACTGGTGGAAAGGTCAGAATCAGCGAACTTTTCAAATAGCGCATTTTCCGCGTTGTCTGGTTGATCCAATGCGCCGAAAGCAGCCAGAAGACATTAGCAAGCCATTGGAGAATTCTTTCATTCATACAGGACATGGAGCGCCCTTTGGCAAGAGCTGGGGCAGTCCCGTTTACATCGACGATGTATATTTAAGAAATCCAATGGATCCTCCGGATGTATTGGTAGCTGCCTCGGCTGACAATCAGACAAAAAAGAAATTCTCTTGTGGTACTCCACGTACCAGAAAACAATTCAATTACACGAAATTGCACAACGATGCTAGGTCGAGCCCTATCAAGGTCTCGCAAGTGTCATCGACCTCAGACATTAGCCAAGAAGATACTCTGATCGATTTGTCCGCCGAGGAATCGGCAAACACAAGCATCTACGATCAAAAGGTCTCATGTAAACGAGTAATTAACATTCTGGATGAACCTATCGATGTCGAGAGGTTTTCCTGGCAGGATGAGGAAGGCAGAACATATGCTAATTTTCCTGGTAACGTGGCTCCTGCGTATTCTGATCCTTTTGATACTTCTGCGGTATTCATGAAGCCACCACATTCGCGATATTATAGTCATGTGCCTGCTGAAGTTGCTAATCGTTATCTGAAGACACAGACGTATGGAAACGTGAGCGATCAAGAGGGAGGAGATAATGTTCAAGATACCGTGAATTGTTTTGTCCTTAATTCTGCTGATACAGAGGTACGTTCTTATAGTGATGTATTGGAGACACATTTTCGAATTACTCGTAATGATAAAAAAATTTCGAAGTTTAAAATGTAATTATTATTCAGACCAAATATTATTTAAAATCAAGAGTTTTCTGAATATTTTGAATGTTTTAAAAGTTAACTATTGTTACAATGTTATTATATTATATATATATATATATATATATATATATATATATATATATTACTATTGTTATTATACAGCCTTAAGGTGATGCTGGAGCCGTCTGTACAACCGACAAAATTACCATTTTCTATGTTATCGACTATATCTGTCCTTGTATAGACAAGGATAGCACGCTACATTGCACGCACACATACGCACGATGCACATCGACATTATACTTTTATATTACGCTTCCAAATCTTGATTTGGAGGATTTATCGATGTTTTTTTTTTTTTTGTGCAATTCGGGGGAACTTGTTTTCGCGTTCGTACCAATGGTATATCTCTTATATAAAATACATCTTGTGACGAGCTGATAGCTCGCCACAACTCGAGACGCCATATTGGGATAAAAGTAGGATAAGGAAATCTGTACTTCCGTAATTTTTTCTCGTTTTCTATATAAAATCGGAGTTCCCCCGAATCATTAATGTATGTACTGCAATTCTGGAGAAGGATTTTTAATTCTGTCAAATTAATACAACGCTACGTGACGACAAAAAATGCCGGTAAAACAGACGGCTCCAGCATCCCCTTAAGTATAATATTTAAGGCAACTCGCATCTTCATATGATGGAATTGCTTCAAAAACGGCTTTGGATATTGTTAGTAATGTTACCGACGCATTTACTTTAGCTTTCGTGTATTTCATTTAGCAACTGTCTATCTAATTGCAATTTAATATTAATTTTCATTCATAATGACTTACATGTGACTACACATAGCTGTACAATATTGATATATATATTAAATTAGTAGACAGTTTATAGAACTGAATACATCTCCCCTGTTAATCCGTCTACATAACAAAAATTTAACGATATAATTTTTGATTATGCATTATTTACATTTTCTTAAAAATTATTGAAAAAAATTTGCGTTTTTTTTTTAGACGAAAAAGATTGTTTTTATGGAAGGCTAAGATAGACAGTGAATTTTCTGCACATTAATAACGAGTTAAATTACAAAAGAAATATGTAGAGATTTATACTCTAATTGTGTGTAGAGCCTATATAAAGACAGAAGTGACTTCGGACCTTCACCTTCAGCCATATTGGGACCGCTCCAGTTCTGTCAAACAGATCAAACTCCACTACCTCTAACCTAAACAATAAGGCAACCTAAACAATAAGTTCCGATATTCGCTGCCAGTACTGAAAATCTATAGTTTACGTCACACTTTTCAGTACTTACAGTAAATATAGAAATGCAGCCCAAATGCTAGCTGTAAATATCGAAATATATTAACTTCATTCTCCGGTCTCAATATGGCTGCTTCAATTAAGTGGGGGCATTAACCAATCAGAAATCGTGACGCCGGAGTCACTTCTCTCTTTATATATGACTACGTTTACACAGCGGCTTTTAATCCAATTTAGGCTACATTCCGATATAATTCACTGTCAGTACTGAATATCTATATTTTTCTATATTTTACGTCACGTATACTATAGATGTTCAGTACTGACAGTTCCTGACAGTAAATATCGGAATTCAGCCTTAGTAACTACCGTATACTATCTGATCCAAAATTTTTCTTCTTTTGATCATAACGATCATTTA
This sequence comes from Temnothorax longispinosus, assembly GCF_030848805.1. Classification (NCBI taxonomy): domain Eukaryota; kingdom Metazoa; phylum Arthropoda; class Insecta; order Hymenoptera; family Formicidae; genus Temnothorax; species Temnothorax longispinosus. Next base: position 10,805,901 of record NC_092362.1, on the reverse strand, counting down.
AATATGAATCTGTTAACTGTCTTGTACTATTGACTCGCGGTATCTCAACTCGGTCTCGAAACTTTGTCGCGGATGGTTCGTCGGTGGCTCGTAGGAGTTCTCGATTCGGAGATAAATAATCACACGAGGCGTCGGTTTTCCATTTTCGTCTTTAATTAAATCACGCTGATTACACTTATTGGAAATACACTCGTTTCGGGCCTCTGCCCTACGCTCTTAGTTCGCGCTCGCTCGTTAATCTCGCGTTACTCTCTCGTCTTTCACGCACCTTCTACCTTCCTAACTCTCTGACTCTCTCTAACTCACTGACTCTCTTACACACACACACGCTTACCAACGCTCACGCTCTAGTGCCATCTCGGCTCCCTCCTTCGCTCGCTCATTGGCTGTCGCCATTACTCCCTATAACGCTCCGTCTCATCGTCTCATTCGCTCGCTTACAATCGCTATCGTTATCACTCGGCCATTTTGTTTATTACTCGTCCTCGGGTAATAGTGTCTCATAATCCCGTAGATACACAGGCACTCGTCTCTCTCGCTTCGAACGTCGCGTCTGCGGGTTCTCGATCTCGCCCTCCTCTGCATCTGGTTGGTTATCAGCTCGTTCTCTCGTTGTCTCGCTATCTTCTTGCTCTCGAATCTGTTTTTCCTCTTGGTTAGACACGTTCTCGATACTCTCGGACAATTCCAACTGCTCATCTCCGTCGTCGCTCTCATGGTGGAATTATAAAAGGTGAGACATTGCGCATAATGGCGGCATGTGGGGAGGGACCGAAATTTCAACCAATCAGATTTTACCCATTTGGTAACGCGCGTATTTTAAACGTGAATGACTAATCAGAAATAAGAACATAGTATTTATATATAATATATATATATTTGAAGTAAAAATATATGTGTATTTATAAATATTAACATAAACTCATATTGTACACTACTGAAAACTAATAAACAATACAATATTGAAACAATACAACAGAAAATAAAACTTATAAATAAATGAAAATATAAGAAATATATATAGTGCTATCTAAATAATAATATTGCACATATGCTTCGTTTTTTCTTCTATTTTTTTTTATATTATTCATTTTTATTTCATTATTAATTGTTCTTAACCGTGCATATTCTTTCTGAAAGTAATTTTAATAAAAATTACTTTATTGTATTAAGAAATTTAGGTTATGAGCGTTAGGTTATGGGGTTATATAACATAATTTAATAATAATTATACAATTTAATAATAATAATAGCGATATAATAACATATTTTAATTACCATTTTTATCTTTGTATTCCTTATTTTTTTGACAAGCTTCCAACCATTTCGATCGCAAATCCGGATCTTGGGGAAATGTATAAAATACAACTTTTTTATTGAAGACATGAGACGTCCGATTTTTGCAATTGTTTACAAAACATTTCGGCATGATGTCCGAAATAATAATAAACTATATAACACTATACGTAACGTAACGTACACTATAGATTTTCAGTATTTGCAGTCAATAACGAAACGCAGCCTATATATCGCTGAGCACAGCTGAGCATTAAATACATATATATCAATCATATGATCATGGTGGATTTGCAGAATGGGTAAAATCTGATTGGTTGACTACTCCCCACCACTTTCGGACGACTGCGCATCTTCCGGAATGTCTCACCTTCTATACTTCCACCATGGTCGCTCTCATCTTCAGACGAATTGTCTTCCTCATGTGGCCGCCAAATCTTTAGTTGACTCGCATGGGCAGTCGATGCGTAACGTCGACCCGGTTCTTCCTGTCGCAGATCAGCTACTTTGTAGGTGTCTTGGTGTAACACTTGGGTGACGGTCAGCGGTCCTCGATACTTTTGCTGAAACTTAGTGCTTTCGCCTGTGGCGATTGGAGCAACTCTCATGTATACAATATCTCCTACGTTGTATCGAACGTTCTTCGCGCGATTCCGATCATATCTCTCCTTTACTCTCTTTTGCTCAGTGTTGATCCTCTCTCGTGCTGTTTGCTGTAACTCTTCTGGTAGTGTATACGAAGTACTCTCGTCGGTAACTTTACGTAGTTCTCCTTCATTCCTTCGGGCTTGGTACCCATAAAGCAACTCGAAGGCACTCTTTCTGGTCGTCGCATTTGGAGCATCATTTAGATTTCTTTGAGCCTCCAATAGTTTATTGTCCCAATCTCGTCCTTCATTATCTTGTAGACTCGCTTGTAGCACTGGTATCAGAGTAAAGTTTACCCTTTCTATCTGGCCATTGGCTTGGGGGTGTCGTGGAGAATTCAACGTGTGATGGATTCCGTGCTCGCTACAGAACTCGGCAAACCGACTGGATGTGAAGCACATTCCTCGGTCCGATATAATTTTACGAGGCGCTCCATATTCTTGAACAAATTTCTCTAATGCTCGTACTACTCCACTCACTTTCGTGTCTTTGGCTGCGTGCAAAATCACGTATTTCGTTAGATTATCGATTATCGCAAATATTAACTTATTACCCTTCTTCGTAGTCACAAACGGTCCCGTATGGTCCACATGTATCACTGCAAATGGTCGTTCGCCTGGCGGAATCGGATGCAATAGTCCGCTTTGTCTGCCAGTTTTGACCTTCGTTAACGCACACTGTATACAGGCTCCGATGTGCTGTCGCATGTATCTCCTCACTCCTGGGTAGTAATAATGTTCGGTTAACATGGCGATTGACCGGTCCAACCCTGGGTGACCTTTCAAATCGTGGAAACGTATGGCTAGTCCCTTTCTCATCGCTCGCGGAACTGCAAAGAGTAATCGTTCTCCTTGGCGTTTATATACTATTCTATTTACTAGCTCATAACCTTCTATCTCGCTTATCTCATGCTTACTTCTCTCATTTACAGTTTTTCTAAGTATTTTGCTCTTACGTCCTATCGTTTCATCATTATTCTGGTTCATGGCAATTTCATCATACTCATTCACTAATGTAAACACACCATGCTCATTCATTTGATCGCTCTCACCTACTGGCGCTCGACTCAATGCATCTACATGTACAAGTTTTGTACCTGGCTTATGCGTAATATTAAAATTAAATTCGCTCAACGTTGTTCCATCGCACTACTTGCGGATTCACAGTCTTCTGGGTACTTAGGTACAATAATGCCTGGCAATCTGTAACTATGGTAAATGGTATATTTATTAACATGGTTCTCAGTCGCGTAACCGCCCAAACGATCGCTAGAAGTTCTAATTTACTGGAATGATAATTTTTCTCGGGTTCACTCGTTCGTCGGCTAATCGCATAGACTAATCGTAAACATTTTTGCTCATCACGCTGGAACATCATCGCCGCTAGTCCCAAAGCGCTGGCATCGGTATGTAACTCGGTTTCTCGTTTGGGATCAAAGGATTGCAAAATCGGTTTATTCGCTAACATCTCTTTTAATTTATCAAACGCTCGTTGTTCATTTTCGCTCCACGTAAATTTCACTTCGCTTTTTAGTAACTTATGCAATGGAGCAGCTATCTGTGCAAACTTCGGGATAAATTGCCTAAAGAAGCTGGCCATGCCAATAAATTGTCGCGTCTCATGCACGTTAGTCGGTGTCGGATATCCTATTATCGCTTTCACCTTCGACTCTCCTGGCTCAATTCCCTTGTTCGATATCTCAAACCCTAGATAACTAACTCGTTTCTGGAGGAACCTACATTTACTTAATTTAATAGTCAATCCTGCCTCACGCAATGCTTTTAGTGTCAACACTAATCTTTCACGTAAGTCTGTCCAATTGCGACCTGGTATAAATATATCGTCTAGATAATATAATATCACCCGTTTTCGTAGTAGTCCTACTGACTTATCCATCGTTTTAGTGAAATACGCAGGCCCATTTAACAACCCAAAAATCATTCGCGTACACTCTACAGTTTCGTCTGGCGTAATGATCGCAGTTTTTGGCATTGCTTCCTCGGTCAACGGAACTTGTAAATACCCATGCGCTAGATCTAAAGTAATAAAAAGTTTACAATCTCTAACTTGTTCTAAGTGATCATCCGGATTAGGCATAGGAAAAGGCACTCGTACAGTTTGTCGGTTAAGTTTACGGAAATCTACAACAAGACGTGATTCACCATTTTTCTTACGTACCAATAATACAGGACTCGCGTAAGGGGAATCTGTGTCCCGCACTATTCCCGCTTCGTGCCACTCTCGAATAATTCGACTTATTCCCTCTCGCTCAGAATTGCTAGCTCGGTATGGTTTTGACACTACCGGTTTACTACCTGGTATTTCTTTAATGTCCATAACAATGTTCGTCGCTAAACCTAACTCTGACAAATTCATTGCAACGCAGTCACGGTACTCGTTCATTATGGAGACCAATTCTTCTATCACTTCTTTCGGTTGATCTTCACCGATGATCAAATCTTGGCGTGTGATGGGTTTCTTCGCCGTCCCTCTCGGAATCGTTGGCAAACGTGAAACGTCGCCTCGTTCAACACATTGTCCCTTGGTCACGGTCTTAGGAGTAACTCCCATGTTCAATACCGCGAACTCATAATGTTTGTTATCTGATATTGTGTCAATAAGTTGCATCGAAGACGGTGCTATGACGTCAGTCGGTACAATAGCGTCCATCGTCGTACTCGCGGTCTCACTCGGTTCGATAACGGTCAGATATGCGTCCTCCCGTTTCGTGAAGGTTAATTCGTCACCGCTTTTTCGATATTCAACATACGGTTGTTCGGTAAACGAACGTCCAATAATCGCGTCATAACTCTGCGTGTCATCCGGCACTACTCGCACTAGTATGTCCGGTACTACCACATTGTCAACGTCTATTTCAGCTCGCACAAGTCCCGGCAATGTCACCACGTAATGTGCCGGTCCAAACCCTTTCAGATCGGACTGCACCGGTATCACTTCGAACCGCTCGATTAAAACTCTCGTCGCCTTCACTGTACAATCTGAGCTACCCGGATCAATCAAAGCTCGCATTTGTCGTCCATTGATTTTCACTAACTTTATATATTTACCGATTGTATTATTACTCGCTTCGTTTATCGTGTTCACTTCCGCTTTACTCGTCGGCTTAACGTCAGGGTAATGACGTTGCGTATGTCCCTTCTTCTTACACTGTTTGCATATTAACTCGCGTGGCTCTTCTGGGCAGTCACGTGCGATATGTCTGAACGCTTTGCAATTATAGCATTTCGGCTGTCCCTCGTCATTCGTCACTGGAGGACGTTTATCCGGATTGGCCGTTGTAGAAGGGCTCGTAGACGGTCCCTGCTTACTCTCCTTACTCGTACTTGTTATCTTCGATGTCGAAGTTCCCTGCTGCTTCGGTTTTCCTGGATCCTTACCGGCTCGTATTCTCGTGGTGCGTTGAGTCAACACCCGTTCGTTAGCTATTATGTCGTGTAATAAATCATCTAACGAGAGATGATTTCTCGCCATTAAGGAGATGCACAACTCCTTTGACCACAATCCATCGAGCACTTGTTCTTTAATGTCACGAAACTCGAGCCTCAAGTCAACACATAATTTTGTCTTCGCATGAAAGTAGGCACTCAACGATTCGTCTTTTTGCTGCACTCTTTTGATCATTCTCTGCCATCGATCAGACGTACTTTCCGGTATCACAAACGTAGCCTTAAACGCTAACTTAAAGGCTTCCCAGTTTACTAGAGTCGAAGCGCGTGCGCGATACCAATCGCGTGCTCCTCCTCGCAAGTGCATGCGCGCCGTTTTCAACGCAAAGTTCTCCGGCCATTTATGAATTTTCCGCATACTCTCGATATTATTTATCCAATCCTTGGGTCGCACACCTTTACCATCGCCCGTAAAGTTTTCAATGTTCTTACTCAAGTCTGGTATCACATGATATAACGGCACTTCGCTACGCGGCACTTCATTACGCGGTTGCTCATTACGCGATTGTTCATTTAGAAGCGCACGTGCGAGCAGTCGAACCAACATGGTTTCCGTGCTCTCTCCTTCCTCACGTCTGATGGTACGCAGCGCGTTGTCTAATACCGATCGTGACGTGGATGGCGCCGCCGCACCTAATGCCGCACCGTCGATATCGTGGGTTTCATCGACAGTTACCATGTCCTGATAGTCGTCGTTCGACTCACTTGTATACGATCGTTGCGTACTCTCCACTACCACTTCCGGAAACAATCCTGCGTTCCCGCCAACACCACGGTCCTCCCGCGCTTTTCGACGCCCGTCGCCGCCATCTTGGTCCCGCGGCCGCATCGTATTTTCTAGATCTTCCCATCGAGATGTTTCGTCTCCGCTATCGTCCGAATCTCGTTTCGTTGCCATCGTTCACTAATCACCGAATTTTTCGAAAACAATCCCACTTCTGAATGTTAACTGTCTTGTACTATTGACTCGCGGTATCTCAACTCGGTCTTGAAACTTTGTCGCGGATGGTTCGTCGGTGGCTCGTAGGAGTTCTCGATTCGGAGATTAATAATCACACGAGGGGTCGGTTTTCCATTTTTGTCTTTAATTAAATCACGCTGAATACACTTATTGGAAATACACTCGTTTCGGGCCTCTGCCCTACGCTCTTAGTTCGCGCTCGCTCGTTAATCTCGCGTTACTCTCTCGTCTTTCACGCACCTTCTACCTTCCTAACTCTCTGACTCTCTCTAACTCACTGACTCTCTTACACACACACACGCTTACCAACGCTCACGCTCTAGTGCCATCTCGGCTCACTCCTTCGCTCGCTCATTGGTTGTCGCCATTACTCCCTATAACGCTCCGTCTCATCGTCTCATTCGCTCGCTTACAATCGCTATCGTTATCAAATCTATTTCGATACTCTAAACATTTGAAACAATTTTTGATATACACTGCTCAAAAAAATTAGGGGATCACTTTTTCTCAGTAAAGTGCCTATTTTTGCCACAAACAGCGAATTAACGTAAAAAATTTTAAAAGGATTTTACAGGACAAACTCTCTACTATAAGGTGCTTTTGTTTAATTTTTACTCAGGTTAATACTCAAGACGTGATCAGCTTTGAATAAGGACGTATTTAAGATATCCAAAATCTTAGAATGCAGTCTTCCGCCTAACAAAAAAATTAGCGAATATAATCATTGATACTATCTCAAAGTACGGACTTTGCCCTTTTAAATGAAAAAAAGCTGCCCTATGCTGATTATTTAGCGAGATATATCAATTTAAAGTAACCCCTGTTTTTTTATGATTCTAGCACGATACCGGCTTTTGCGTAATGTGATGTGCATCACGGGAAGGTTGTTTGGTCGGATTTTGCACATCATGTATGTATGTGTATGTGTATGGAATGTATGTACATGTGTTTGTGTACATGTAGAGTTTTTTATTTTGTTATTTTTATTTATTTATAATTTTTTTTAATAAGAAGAGTGTTATCACCTCTTCGCCATATTACGTCGCTCAATCTTAATCTCATATTGATGCATTTTTTTTTACATCAAATTGAGAAATTTTATTCCAAATTTGACGCAGTGCCTCTTCAATCTGATGTAAAAAAATGTATCAATATGAAATCAAGATTGCGCGAGGTGATACGGCGAAAAGGTGGCAACACTTCTTACTAAAAAAAACCTCTATGCACACATATACATGTACACTCCATACACATACACATACATACATGATGTGCAAAATCCGATCAAGCAACCTCCCCGTGGTGCACATCAGGTCATGCAAATGCTGGCGGTGAAATCGCGCTGAAATAATAAAAAATAGAGATTACTTTGAATTGCGATATTTCGCTAAATAATCGGCGTAGGACAGGTTTGGTTTTTTTTCCATTTGAAAAGGCAGAGTCCGTACTTTGGTATCAATAATGATTATGTTCGTCAGTTTTTTTTTGGCGTTAGGCGGTGGAAGACTGCAAATTTCAAGATTTTGGATATTTCAAATACATCCTTATTCAAAGTTGACCACGCTCTTGAGTACTAACCTGAGTAAAAATTAAACATAAGCACTTTATAGTAGACAGTTTGCCCTGTAAAACCATTATTTAAACTTTTTTACGTTAATTATTTATCGCTGAGTAATAATTACAGTTTAAAAATTGGGCAAAAGTTTAAGAGAAAAGTAATTCCCTAATTTTTTTTAACAGTGTATATTGTATACTAAAAGTTGTAGTTTAAATATCGAAGAAGCTCATATTTAAATGATCATTATGATCAAAAGAAGAAAAATTTTGCATCGGATAGTATACAGTAGTTATTAAACCAGATTACAAACCGTCCGCACCGTATAAACCTAGTCTAGGACTCTAATTGTGTGCTTTTGGTATCAAAGTAATTTTAATTTTTGCACTTGCTAAGGGGCTTTCTTCGTAAGACAAAGAGTCTTTCTATAACTCTTATAAAATTGCAAAACTGGATAAATTAATCACGTATGCTAAATGCTTTTTTTATGTATTATATCAAAGTAATTTCTATTTTTGTTGCGGATATAATCCTTAAAAAACATCCCTTCTAAAGCAAAAACGGCAAGTGTCATTAAGGATTGTAACACGAACTTGATTGTAATCTAATCAACTTTCTATCGAAATAATTATTTTTTGGCTAAACGAAAGAAAAGCAAAAAATTTTTCAAACGAATCAAGAAAACAACAGTTACATAACTATTGTTATATTTGCATTATGTTATGAGGTTAACAATAACATGGTTTTCTAAAAATATTGGTATGTACATTCACAGAATTTATGTTAAAGTTATTTAAAAATTAATAACTTTTTTTTAAACAATTTGCATAAATTTTTGAAAAATAATTTATTTAAGTGAATTGAAAAGAGTTATAACTAAAAATAAATTAATTAATTTTTAGTTACCTGTATTTTATACTATTACTATCTGTATACTATTTTATTTTGTTATTCTTTTTTCAGGAGACTCGGCATTACTCGATGAATTTAAACAAGGGGTGTCAGCAGGACCCATTAAATTTGAATGTGAACGTGAAAGATAACGACTTCGCAAATCACTATAGCGAAATAGATAAGGTCAGCCCATGTGGATCGAATTGGTCTACCTGGCCGGAGGATCTGCGAAATACTTCCACCTCGCAGACGTATGTTAATGTTTCTAACAGTAGACCCACATCGTCGTTCGCTATTCCAACTCCACCGCCTCCTCCTCTTCCTCCTTCCCTTGGCCCGAACGTGAGTCCGCCGAAGCCTAAGTCCAATTGCGAGCTCGCGCAGAGCATGAATGAGCTGTCTTTGAATGTTAATTCCGATCATCAAGAAGTTGCCGCTGTTGTCAAGAAACTGGATCCGCTTTTTTTGGCCGAGTTGGAGAAGCATTTGGGCGAGAAGGAAGCAACGAAGAACATGAACGCTAGCAACGATAAACGCCAACAGCCGGGAATTGTTTCCGGGAATTATTTGAACTGCTCATCGTTAGAGAAGCTGCAACAGAATACGTCTACTCAGCAGCAAATTTCAACGATGGAAGATGCTGCTAGGCCTTTGTCAATCATTCCGGCATTGAAGCCACCACCACAGGGAAAACCGAGATCGCCAGTTGCGACAATGGATCGAGCAAACGCTTCATCAACGCCACCTAGCAAAGTGCAGAACTCCTGGCAGCTGAAGAGCATAAATGTTCAAAGACCGCGACTCCATAATGACCAATCTGTGTCAGAATTGGCCACTGAGGCTATAGTGAACCAAATTTGGCAGCAAACACAAACTCTATCCCAACAGCCAAATGTTTGTCTGGTCAGTTCGGCTGCTAACCAGATGTTAATGTCCGACTCGGTGTCCCAAGCGAGCGTTAATAATCAGGTTCAAGAAATCACTGGCAATGCTTCCGGTAGTGATATAAACGATCAAAATCAGTATGGTTCTTGCAATGTTACCAAGGCTACTTTTATACAGACACAAGATTGTGTGTCAAATCAGAATTATCCTCAAAACATGTTGCACGTCAATCAGGATAATATCAATCTGCTTGAAGGACCCTCCGATAATATTACCGACAACATGAACGAGACTCAACACGGACCTTGCAATGTCGCCAAGACCGCGTTTAACCAAATACAAGTCTGTTCGTCAAACAACCAAAGTTATCTTCAAAATTCATTGGGCGTTGACCAAGATGTCAATTTGCGACAAACTGTCATTAGTAGCATCTCTAATGCCAGGAATTATCCTCAGTGCGATGCAGCCAATGTTTCTAAAGTGAATCAAACCCAGGCTTGCTCGTTAACTGATGGGAGTCAGAATTATCTTCATAATATCGGTTTTAATCTACTTCAAACGACTGCCAATCATGTTTCCGACAAGAGCGTGAGCGAATTCTCCCAGCACGGACATTGCAATATTTCCAAGGCTGCTTCCAATCAGGCGCAGATCTATTCGTCATCAAGTCAAAATTACTTATCGAGCGTGGTGCCAATTCCTCATCTGGGTGATCTTGCGTTGCCCCAAACCTGTCTTCAAAACGTGCCAATATTGTCCAGCTCAAGTAACACTCACGGAATCACTCATATACAGAACGATTTGCAGCAATCCCAACATTTAAAGCCCGCTACATTTTTATCTGAACAAGTATATGCTGAATTAAAACAAACGGTATGTAATATTTTAAATAAAAATTTTACAGAGTTTTACAGAAGAGAAATATAATATTTGCTACAAGTTTTTTGTTATTAACAAGAAGGACGCCGCATGATTCATATGAAAAAAAGTTTTCGATCAATTTGCTTAAATTTTTAATATTGTAATTTTTGTGTTTCTTATATGAAAAGTTTGCAATTTTATCAACTTTCTATGATTAGTTTCTGAATTATTGGAATTTGAAAGTCTCCTTCACAAAAATGGTTCGTATATTTGCACTTGTGTGTGCTTGCTCGCATATATATATATATATATATATATATATATATATATATATATATATATAATATACATATATGCATTTGTACAGATTATATGACTGTATATTCTTTTAAAAAAATTATATTTTTGTTTAAAAAAACACAGGTGTGATGTTAATTAGAAAAAACATATTGTAAAAATTTTGTCATATTTTTTATTAGAACTTTGAAATTTTTTTAAATAGATTTCTTGATAAATGTACATATAACAGAGACATTTTAGATGTCGAAATTGAATGTTTTTGTTCTTTGGTACACAATAATAATGATGATAATGTAAAAATAATAACGCTTACCAAGTTTATTTTTAACAAACTTTAGGATTTAAAATATAAAAATTAATAAATCTTATAATTGTAATTATTTTACAGGTTCCTAATCTAGAGCAGCTGTCTCAGAATGAATTTAATACACTTTACAATAAAACTGTTCGGCAGAACATTCTCCGAAATTACTATTCAAATAATCTGAGCAGCAAGCCCAGCCAAAATTATACTCAGGAAACTGCTAGCAGCCAACAGCAACAGAAGAGTATTACCGGCAAGAATCAGCCTACTCCAGGACACACTTGCGACTTTAGTCCTTATCTGAAACAGCCACCGATTTATAACCCTCCTCCTCCTCCTCCTTCTACGACCCAGAGTCCATTTAAATCTGGCCAAAACGGTTACGTGCAGAGTCATTATCCCGCAGCCAAATGCAACTTAAGTGGACCCTGTAATCTACTGCAAGCTGAAGCTTCTACATCAACTAAAAATGCATCGGCGACATTGAATGACTTTGTTGCTGCCAAGACGAATCTATTGCAGGTTAATCTGCACTCAGTCGGCACTAGTCCACCGCTCACCGCAGCTTCTCAGCAATTGGTGATGTCACTGAGCGATGAGTTTAGAGCGAGCAAAGTCATGAAAGTGCAGAAAGACACCGTGGATGCGTCGCAACAAGAAGTATTAGCCGCGCTGCAGGCAACCGGTTGGGATACGAATCAAGCCGCCAAGCAAATTGCGAAGGACAGGCAGGCCAAACTGGAGAGTCTCATGAGGTATGTATCTCGAAAGTTTTCTGTAAATTGATTTATCTTCGTGAGGATATTTGCACTAACCAATCAAAAACATATATATACAGGGTGTATCAGAGCGTTCGTATCAGGCATTTTTTAAAAGAAAACTACGCATTTTCAAGAAAAGTGTTTTATACAAAGTTGTAGGATTTAAAAAGATCTATTTACTGATCTTATCAGTGTGATTTTAGGTGTCGTCGCCAAGGTCAGGATAAGGTCACTTCAAATTTTTTAAATGCGACCCCCTATGTTGTAGTATATTGTTTGAAAGGACATAAAATAAGAAAAATTTTGGCGCGAACCAGAGGTCGATATGTTGACGCGTTCGGGAGTTATTTAAGATCAAAAATTGGCTTTTTCGAACTTTGACTCTAAATAACTCTCGAACAGATCAACGTATCGACCTCTGGTTTGGGCCAAAATTGTTCTTATTTTTTGTTCTTTTAAACGATATACTACAATATGGGGAATTCCATTTAAAAAATTTGAGGTGACCTTGTCCTGCCCTTGGCGACGCCACCCAAGACCACACTGATAAGATCAGTAAATATATATTTTAAAACAGAATAATAAATTTCTTTTGCCAGTATAGAATAACAATTCAAGTAATTTCTTTAAAGCGACCGTAACTGGCAATATATAACGTCTTTGCGATATGAACATTGAAAAACTGTGAGCCAACTTAGTTTGTCGGATTCACACAGCACTTTTTTTTTATCAATCATCGAATTCATATCGGAAAGACGTTATATATTAATAAATTTTATTTTAGGGGGGGAAAGTTTAATTAAAGATAAAGAAAATATTTATTTGAAAGAAAAGTATCGATATTATGGACAGCTAGGTGCAATTAGAAATGGCAGTGCTCAATTTAAAGTTAACTTTGTTTGTGATATATTCTACTTTTGGTAAAAATTTATTTATTCTTATTGAATCGAAATGAAATATTTCTTATTACAATGTTAAAAGAATTTAAAAAAGTATACTATGCATTATGTTGCATAAAATCTGTTTAAGAACTGAAAGTTCAATAAAAAATGCTAGTGAAAACATTGAATCATAGGATTATAAAAGAGTTAAAAGTTATAAAATATAGAAATGATTACAAGATTATATAAAAGATTATACACAAAAGTTTTCAGAAATAGAAAAGGGTTAAAAGTTATAAGATATTTAAAGAAAGTTATTAACCTTTAGAGGGCGGGGGTGGTCGAAATATCGACCATCCAAATAACACAAACTATTTGATGTTTTTAGGCAAAATTTGGTGGGTTAAATAAGGGAAAAATAGTAAAAAAAAAAATTTTTTTCGCCCTCTAAAGGTTAGATATAGGAAGTCATTAGATATAGAATTATAAGATATAGAAAAAGTTAAAAGAATGAGTATATATTTATATTAATGTTAACATGTTAATGTGATAAAGTTTATTTTAAAAGTTGATATAAGATGATATATGTGTTTAACATTTTAATAAACTAGGTACTTGCTATTACTCATTATGTGAAATAAAATAAAAAATATCAAAAATCCAACTGCCAAATTAAATTTTCGAGAGATAAAATCAAACATTTAAATTACGATCAACCTTACTTTTACAACCACAAACTGAACACTTAATTCTGCTCGTAGATTTACAACGCAGAGAAACTTTTGTTTAAACTATTTTTTATATTACTAGAACATTACAAGCGCGCGCTACGCGCGCGCCATTTAGCTTTTTTTCTATATCATTACACAAAACAATATTTGCAACGCTATTGCTCTTTAATAATAACACATTAAGAAAAATTTAACGGTATATACATAACAACATGACTTTCAAATGACTTTGTACAGAAAAATCTTTATTTTAATTAATTTCATGTTTTTTGCAACGATATAAATACACTTTGAATAATTAATTAAAAACATATAAAAATTAGATATGAATTTTCCGTAACATCTATTAATGCTCGTATAATGGTCTTACTTTTCATTATAGCCGTAATTAAAAACCTCAAAAAAATACGTACAATTTTTATATACAAAATTTTTAACATGCTTCTTATCTCTTTGATTACGAAAGTGAATTCTTAACTCTTCGGCCCCGCCTCTCTCTCTCTCTTTCTCTCTCTCTCTCTCTCTCTCTCGTTCTCTGTTTCTTTCTTTTTCTTTCTCTCTGTCTCTCTCGACTTTTCTTCTTTTTCTTTTAGTTGTCATCTTTAACTTTGTCATATCCAATCATGGAAAACGAAGAAATTACGAACACACACGCTATCACCATTTTCATCGGCGACGAATTACGCACAATATAAGTTTAATTATTATTTTAAGGCTTACCTCTTTTCCTCTCTCTTCTCTCTCTATCTATCTCTCTCTCTCTCTCTCTCTCTCCTCGCTCTCTCTCTCTCTCTCTCCTCTCTCTCTCCCTCCCTCCCTCCCTCCCTACTCCTCCCTCCCTCTCCTCCCTCCCTCCTCCCTCTTTCCTCCCCTCCCTCACTCCCTCTCTCCTTCCCTCCCTCCCTCCTCCTCCCTCCAATCTCTCTCTCTCTCCCTCCCTCTCTCTCTCTCTCTCTCCTCTCTCTCTCTCTCTCTCTCGCTTTCTTTCTTTCCCTCTGTTTTTCTGTCTCCTGCTGTCTCCTGTCTCCTCTTGTCCGTCATCTTTAACTTTATCATCACATCTAATCACGGAGAAAAATCATTACGAAGAAACATGTTATCACCAACTTAGGGCCAGTTCCACAAACGTCGGTTAACTCTTAACCTTAGGTTAACTTACTCTTTGTCTCTTTCTAATGTCCATTTCTGTCAACGCAGGTTAATTTTGATCTTGGTTTAACTTGCCTGTCATCTTTTCCTAGTTCTAAAAGTTAGAAAAAGATAGAAAGTAAGTTGAACCGAGATTAGATGTTAATCTACATTGGTAGAAATGGGCATAAGGGGGACGTTAGAAAGAAACAAAGGATAAGTTAACCTGGAGGTTAAGAGTTAACCGACGTTTGTGGAACTGGCCCTTAATCGTCGACGAGTTACACACCTGCCTCTCTATCTATTTTTCTCTCTTTTTCTCTTTCTTTCGCTGTCTCTTTCTTTACCTCTTGTTCATTATCTTTAATTATATATGCAATATCTAATCGCAAAGAATAACAAAATTACAAACAAACACGATATCATCATCTTCATCGTAGACAAATTGCACACAATATAAGTTTAATTATTATTTTAAGGCTTACTTTCTTCTTATTTTTTCTCTCCCCCCTCTCTCCCCCTCTCTACCCATCTTTCTCTCTCTTTCTCTCTGTTTCCTTTTTTTCTTTTTCTTTGTCTTTCTAGACTTTTCTTTTTTTCCTTTCGTTTGTCATCTTTATCTTTGTCATATCTAATCACGGAGAACAAAAAAATTGCTAACACACACAATTACTATCACCATCTTTATCGTCGACGATTTACGCACAATATAAGTTTAATTATTTTTTTAAAACTTATTTCCTTCTCTTTTCCTCCATCTTTCTCTCTTTTTTTCTTTGTCTCGTTCTTTTTCTCTTGTTCATCATCTTTAACTTTGTAATATCCAATCACAAAGAATGAAAAAATTATGAACAAACACGTTATCATCTTCATTGTAAATGAGTTACGCACAATATAAGTTTAATTATTAGTTTAAGGTTTACCTCTCACTTTTTCTCCCTCTCTCCTTCTCTTTCTTTCTCTTTTTTGACACTTTTCAATTTGCACACACTGTCTGCACTGAGCGCACACGTGCGTATAGGTATATGCAGCCTCTTTACAATATTCTCAAACGTTATCAGGTTTCAAGATAACAACCGTTCACAGACACGCGCTGCGCGGCGCGGCAATCAATCAAGATAACCAATCAGCATCGCGGTAAAAAGGCAACAATAAATTCGACTATCGACTTAACACGCCTTTTTTAAGAGTGGAAAAATCTTTTTTTGTTTCAATAATATTCGCTTAAGAATGTAAAAACTGGTTATTTTCAAGGGAGTGTTTACACCCCTAAAACCATTTTTTAACCTCAATAAAAAATTATTTTGTTATTAGGTCCTACTATTCTATTATTATGCAAAGTTTTAGATTTTTTGAATTTTTGAATTGCCGAATGTCCTTTCAGTTTTTCATGTGGATTATGCGATTTTTTACATCAATCGAACACCTTGTATATGTTTTTGATTGACCTTTTATACACACAGGGTGTCTCATGGCTCGAAGTCCATACATTAAGAGTGTGTTATTGAAGTCATTTAGAGTTTAAATTGTTTAATAAACGTATGTCCGTAAATGCTTCCTAACAGAACTACAACCATTGAAAGTTGATGTAAATATTTGAAAAGAAAAGAAAAAAGATATTTAATTTAACTTGTTCATTTACAAATGTATTACAAATTTTGTTCAAAATTATCTCCTGCAGATTCAATACAAAGTCTTGCTAAATGTTTCAAATATTTACATGAATTTTCAATGGTTATATAGTTCTGTTAGGAAATATTTATGGGCATATATTTATTAAACAATTTCAACTCTAAATGACTTTAATAACACCCTTAATTTATGGACCTAGAGTTCTGAAACATCCTGTATAATACATGTGCTTGCACGCGCGCGCATGTGTGCGTGTGTTTTTGACCGCAAAATATGGCATAACTACGAACGAAAGCCATCAGCATTCGTTGTGTAGGATATATAACACAAAATTCGCACAATTTTTGAAACACTTGCAATAATGCAATGAAGAAAGAAGAAACTGCAGTTTCGTACATGTACGCAACGATTTTATCTATATACAGGGTGTTTCCTAAGTAATGTCGAAAATTCCTTGGACATTACTTTTTTCTTTAAAACTGTCCAAGAAATGATTTCTTGGACAATTTTAAAAGAAAAAGTTTCTATAAACAAAGTTTTATTTTTCTGTAACTTTGAAGTTCCATAACCTGCAGGAGAGCATTTCTGGACCCATGTTCTTAGGAACTTTTTTCTTTAAAATCGGGTAATTATGCAGTATAGGGGACCACCCTCCGATGATCTTGACCTTGACATATGTTGTCAAGATCACTCTTATGAGTAACATTTAGAAGGTTTTAGCCCTCGGTCATTGTTTGTTAAAAAAAAATTAATGAAAGAGTTTGAAAAGATTTGTCAGTTTGTGTCAGTGCTAAAGGAAGTTATTTGCTGGCATGTGTATATAGACAGTACACATGTAGGCGGGAGTGGACCTCGATTTGCGTGGAAAGTTAAAAACCCATTTTTTCTTCTTTTCTTGCTTTATGTGGAAATTCTTAATATCTGTAACAGAAACAATTTGTTAAAGCAGAGAATAGTTAGTATATTGAAAAGTATATATACAATTTTATAATTTAAAAAGTATAAATACAAAGTATTCTTTGCTTTACCCAATTTTTCACGCGAAACGAGGTCTACCCCCACCCCCTGCCTGCGGGGGAGGGACGTAGTCCCTCTCCCGCCTATATGTGTACTGTCTATACACTGTCACGTCTTTTTATTCATTAATCGCGTACGAGGCGTAAGACAGATCAAAAGGGGAGGTAAGGAGAGAAGGATGACGGGCCTCTCCAATGGTCCCTCGCACGGTCCGATTTGAAAGAAAAACATTAATATTATGGACAGGTGCAATTAGGAATGGCAGTGCTCAATTTAAAGTCAACTTTGTTTGTGATATATTCTACTTTTGATAACAATTTGTTTATTAAAGGGTAATCGAAGAAATGAACTAAGGATAAATCAAAATAAAATATTTCTTACCACAATGTTAAAAGAATTTAAAAAAGTATACTATGGCATTATGTTGCGTGAAATCTGTTTAAGAACTAAAAGTTCAATAAAAGATGCTAATGAAAACATTAAGTCATAGGATTATAAAAGAGTTAAAAGTTATAAGATATAGAAATGATTAAAGGTTATATAAAAGATTATATACAAAAGTTTTCAGAAAAGGGTTAAAAGTTATAAGACATAGAAAGTCATTAGATATAGAAAAAGTTAAAAGAATGAGTATATATTTATATTAATGTTAACATGTTAATGTGATACAGTTTATTTTAAAAGTTGATATAAAATGATACATGTGTTTAACATTTTAATAATGCTATTACTTATTAGGTGAAATAAAATAAAAAATCTAACTGCCAAATTAAATTTTTGAGAGATAAAATCGAACATTTAAATTACGATCAACCTTACTTTTACAACCGCGAACTGAACACTTAATTCTGCTCGTAAATTTACAATGCGGAGAAAATTCCATATTAATAAAAATACAAAGCCCAGTAACGCAAAGCCAGTATGACCGCACGTCAAGTGTACAATGCCACGAGCCCTGTTACCATTCACTGCTTTCACTTTCGACCACTAGATGTCATGGCGACGAATGTCAGATCCCAATAAGAGAGGAAAATACTTCAAAGTGATTCCAATCAAGAAGCAATTATACCGAACTCAAGATTAATCATTTTTGTATCGAAAAACTTGTTTTACTCGAGTTTTAAACATAATCTAATAAATATTAAAAGAGAAATTGCAGACTATGTAAATGGATGCATCAGTGACTGCCTGATTTAATTTTGGATATATCGATCAGTGATCGTCGTTTCGGTTCAATTAGTGGTATATTGTATTTTATAAAGAAATTACTCAATAATTGAATAAGTAAGTAAGCAAGTAATTTGAAGCCGTGGTCACAAATCGGCATAAAATCAGTATAAATCGATATAAAACACACGATGTGTCGGTTAACCCAGAGTGACAGCGTTGTCGCTAGAGTTTTCTCTCGAGCATACATCGAATATTTTTTCGTTTACTCGTACAAATGCAATGCATTTACACCCATCTAGAAGCGTATGGAGATGGGTATTAATTATGGTTTTTTTTTTTAAAGCAGCGAAATTTACTGCTATGACTAGTTTTCTTGAGCCTGTCACTGATGAATCCATACGTGTTTTGTTGCACCGCTCTATAACGTTCGCCTATATACTCAAAACAACCACCTTTCTCGGAACCCACGAATAGTACAGATCCTAAACTGATCCAAATTACCGACAATTGCAGGGAGAGCTCCAACTTTGAGTAGACTGCACAGAACTTAAAAAAATTTATACACAATTGAAATATGCACGAAAACACATCGCGCGAGTGTTGATTTCAAGACAAAAATCAAAAAAATTAAAAAAATACATTTTTGAGCTGTCACCTACCGTAAACGTTTGCTTAATACAGGAGTTGTACAGTTTGTATGTACAAAATAAGATACACTCGCCATTCGTATAATGTGAACAAAGAGTACCGTACATGAAAAACTAAAATTAATAACGTAACAAAAAAGTTTGAGCTTTTGCTACTATTTTGTGCAAAAGCACATGCAGGTTTATAGGATAAGCAGTATTGCGTGTAGCGAGAGATGGCGCAGCGATCGAACAAGGACAGATTACTATAGTTAAACAAGGACAGTTATAGCAGAGAGAAACCTGAGAGCGGCCACCGGGATCATTCCGTTCCAGCGGACGTATACTGACGCGCCGCCTGAGAAAGTGGACGTCAACTACGTCGTTACGCTCGGTAACGGTATACACACATGGTTCGTGTCCGGCTATGGTTCGTGTCCGAATTACTCAGATGGAGGGGATATGCCAGTCAGCTAACTCGGCACTCGGCAAGCTTCGAACGGGGAGAGAAGGGCAGACATACGATCTGCTGTCTCCTTCTCGCTTGAGCTGTGACGTAGCTGCTTAGCACGCGCCGGCTATGCCACGATGCCATGCATTTCGGGTATCGCTCCTCGCGTCTCGCCGAATGCTGAGTCTCGCGTTGGCAAATCGACGATGCGCTATACGTTACATTTACGTTTATATTTACAAATTTTAATTTTTATATTTATAAATAAATAAATAAATAAATATATGTATATGTATATATATATATATATATATATATATATATATATATATATATATATACATATATATATATATTTGAAATTTATAAATATAAAGATTGAAATTATAATTAATTAAAAAAATATTTATAAACATAAAAACTAAAATTCGTAAATGTAATGTATAGAAATCCCTGTTCTGGCAAATTTGCTCTTATATCAAAAAAAGGCTTACATTAAAAACCTTTACTTTAGCATAATAGTATTTAAATTTAATATTTAAATGCATAACAATAATTACATATTAACTATATCGAGAAAAAAAGTAGTTTATAATGTTCTTTTTACTCTTATTAAATTTATATTAGCTATTATGTCTGTGAAGTTGGCCTCCCTTTTTCAAAATTCGGAAATTTTTATTAGAGTTCTGGATTCCCCAGAAAGGGTTCTAGAGTTCTCTGTAGTTTTTAAAGAGAGTTTCGTCATTTAAAGTGGTGAAAACACCATTTTAAAAATGGGGGGGCTAACTTTACGGCGCCCCCCATTTTTGAAAAAATAAATTTTTTATGGTAGATTCAGAAAGATTTCGACGAGTACTAGAGTTCCCTATAGGTTTTATAACGCTCCGACCAATATTTCAAAAGTTACAGGCCCTCAAAGTACCGCACCTCGAAAATATTCTAAGTCCCGAGAGGTAATTTTTTTTTCAGAAATTGGCAGTTCTCGCTGGAGTTCTGGTGGCCCCCGAGGAGTTCTATCGAAAACTATTAGGGTCCAAAGCGCTCCGACCAATATTTCAAAAGTTACAGGCCCTCAAAGTACCGCACCTCGAAAATATTCTAAGCCCCGAGGAGTAATTTTTTTTTCGGAAATCGGCAGTTCTCGCTGGAGTTCTGGTGGCCCCCCGAGGAGTTCTATCGAAAACTATTAGGGTCCGAAGCGCTCCGACCAATGTTTCAAAAGTTACAGCCCTTCAAAGTACCGCGCCTAAAATTAAAAAATTATTTTACCGGAGTTCTCGCGGGAGTTCTGGTGGCCCCCCGAGGAGTTCTATCGAAAACTATAAGGGTCCGAAACGCTCTGACCAATATTTCAAAAGTTACAGCTTCTCAAAGTACCGCAACTCGAAAATAATCTAAGTCCCGAGGGCTAATTTTTTTAAATTGGTCGAAGCGCTTTGAACCTTAATAGTTTTCGATAAAACTCCTCGGGGAGCCACCAGAACTCCCGCAAGAACTCCGGTAAAATAATTTTTTAATTTTGGGCGCGATACTTTGAAGGGCTGTAACTTTTGAAATATTGGTCGGAGCGCTTCGGACCCTAATAGTTTTCGATAGAACTCCTCGGGGGGCTACCAGAACTCCCGCGAAAACTGCCGATTTCGGAAAAAAAATTAACCCTCGGGACTTAGAATATTTTCGAGTTGCGGTACTTTGAGGGGCTCTAACTTTTGAAATATTGGTCGGAGCGTTTCGGACCTTTATAGTTTTCGATGGAATTTCTCGGGGGGCCACCAGAACTCCCGCGAGAACTCCGGTAAAATAATTTTTTAATTTTAGGCGTGGTACTTTGAGGGGCTGTAACTTTTGAAATATTGATCGGAGCGTTTCGGACCTTTATAGTTTTCGATAGAATTCCTCGGGGGGCCACCAGAACTCCCGCGAGAACTTCGGTAAAATAATTTTTTAATTTTAGGCGCGGTACTTTGAAGGGCTGTAACTTTTGAAATATTGGTCGGAGCGCTTTGGACCCTAATAGTTTTCGATAGAACTCCTCGGGGGCCACCAGAACTCCAGCGAGAACTGCCAATTTCTGAAAAAAAAATTACCTCTCGGGACTTAGAATATTTTCGAGGTGCGGTACTTTGAGGGCCTGTAACTTTTGAAATATTGGTCGGAGCGTTATAAAACCTATAGGGAACTCTAGTACTCGTCGAAATCTTTCTGAATCTACCATAAAAAATTGATTTAAAAAAAAGTGGAAATTTTTTGTTTAACTTTGACATTGATTTTTGGGCTTATTTGAACGGAACTCTTTTTAAAACCTATAGGGAACTCTAGAACTCATCGAAATCTATCCGGAACTACCATAAAAAATTTATTTTTTCAAAAATGGGGGGGCGCCGTGAAGTTAGCCCCCTTATTTTTAAAATGGTGTTTTCACCACTTTAAATGACGGAACTCTCTTTAAAAACTACAGAGAACTCTAGAACTCTTTCTGGGGAATCCAGAACTCTAATAAAAATTTCCGAATTTTGAAAAAAGGGGGCCAACTTCACAGACATTTAGCTATTAATGTTTATAAGCGGCCAGGAGCAACAACAGAGAGATATTGAATTAAAATAAAAACAATTTCTTAAATAAACAATACACATGCTTAACGTTTCGACTGTACTTAGTCTTCTTCGGAACGGATTACTACGATAGAAGAAGATAAATATAAAAAAACATGATAATTAATGTTCAAGTTTACATACAAAAACATTAAACATTAGTCTAGACTAAAACATTAAACAATCATCTAATAATATAAACAAAGTAAACAATAATCTAATTAAATCACAAATATAAAAACGCCGGAATAATCGAATAAAACCATAACAAGATAAATTTATATTTATATTGAGAAGTGGTAAAATCTCTTCTGTCAGGAAGAGAATGTAAAGAATTATTAGCGGAGGTATTCTGATTCAAAAGATCTTTAAAATATATATTTTTCAGGAACTTTTTATAGGGAAACGAAGAAAGTGAATAACGTTAAACTTTGCATGTTCTGTTCACCTTATTTTAAAAATTTATTTTTATTTTTTAAGTAACAAAAATGCTCTTCTTTTCTGTTATATCCAAGTCACCATAAATGACAGACGGTGTAAATAATTCTAGCTGTTCTAGGTATCTGAAACGCAAAAAGCTAAAATTTTCTTATTCAGAAGAAGTATATGTGGCTATAGTCTGAACTAGAACTAAACCAATATTTCCATTCTAGGTTCTAGGCGGCTTTTTTATCAAAAATATTATTAATCAATACTAAATAAACTATTTACGATCTGACCTTAGATTTTATAGTAGCCTAATAATATATTTTGTATACTATATTTACATATTTTTCCAACTTTAATCAACTACGCGCCGACTAACTTGTCAGACTTACAACACAGCTCCTATTGGATTAATAAAATCCCCTCACACCCCTCTAATTAAATCGATTTAAATAATAGTAAAGAATTTACTACTCCAACAGGAGCTGTGTTGTAAGTCTGACAAGTTAGTCAGCGCGCAATTTATTAAGATTGGAAAAAATATACGTGTAATTATACATAAAAAACATTATTAGGCTATTAAGATCCAAGCTCGGATCGTACACGGCTTATTTAATATTGATTGATTGTATAACGGTCATAAAACGGTCTTATTTCTCTTATATTATTAAAAATCAGAATAATAAATTTATTTCGCCAGTGAATAGAATAACAGTTAAAGCAGCTTAAATCGACAGGTGTCAGAAACGTAAAAACCAAAAATTTTCTTATTCAGAATAAGTGATATGGGTTAATTATCGTCTGAAGTAGAATAAACATTTTCTTTTAATAAAATACTAATAAAATTTTGAAAAAAGTTATAATATTTTAAATAAAAAAACCGCTCAGAATGGAAATATTGATTTAGTTCTAGTTCAGACGATAGCCATACTTTTCCTGCAGAATAAGAAAATTTTAGCTTTTTGCGTTTCAGATACCTAAAACAGCTGGAATTATTTACATCGTCTGTCATTTATAGTGACCAGGATATAACAGAAAAAAGAGCATTTTTGTTACTTAAAAAATAAAAATAAATTTTTAAAATAAAGTGAAGAAAACATGCAAAGTTTAACGTTATTCACTTTCTTCGTTTCCCTATAAAACATTCCTGAAAAATATATATTTTAATGATCTTTTAAATTAAAATATCTCCGTTAATAATTCTTTATACATTCTCTTCCTAACGTGTGTGTGAAGCTATCGTCTCGTTTTGCAGAAACTCACAAATTATTGAGAGTTCTGGCTTCTTTCAAAAAACGCGTCAGTACAAACTGAGACGCTATGTTCACGCAGCGTCTAATTTTGTCCTACACAAGTTCCACCACTGTATCTCATCAGATTTTGCAAGATCTATAGTTCTATAACAGTTCTATAAAGAGTTCTGCCATATAAAAGCAAAAAAATTAATTATAAGGTACTAAAAAAAATTACAATGCATCGAGTATACCGGTTGAGACGCCAGTTGAAATCTCGGAGTCCCGGTTTATGTAAAATATTTTTCGAGTGGTTTTGAGCATATTGAAACATTTTCTAAAGAGTTCCGAGCGTTAGAATCTTTGTGTTATATTTAAAAAAATTAATATTAATCGAAAAGTAATCATGACAGAAGAAGATGAGACGCTGTGCGAAATCTCGGAGTTTTGGCTTATATAAAATATTTTTCGTATAGTTCTGAGCATACTAAAGCATTTTCTAAAGAGTTCCTGCCACTAGCTACGTTGTATATATATGTTTATTAACTTTAGCAAACACTAGCTACATTGTATAATTTTTAAATAAATTAATACCGCTCAAAAATCAGGAATTTATCGAAAATAAGGTGAGACGCTGGCCGTATTTCGGCAGTTCTGTGAGTTCTGCTATAATTCTCGTGTAGTTCTGAACGTATTCTAACGTTGTCCCATTTTATTCTGGCAATAAGCATTATTTATTCATTTTTTAAATAATTCTTATCGCTCGAGAAAGACCCTATTCTCGATAAATTCCTGACTTTCGTGCGTTATTAATTTATTTAAAAATTATACAACATTGCCAATGCCCGGTACTCTTTAGAAATTGTTTTAGTATGCTTAGAACTGTACGAAAAATATTTTATATAAGCCAGAACTCCGAGATTTTCTACAGCGTCTCACCCACATAGCCGTAAATGCGTCTTTCTTGGGCGATAAAAATTATTTAAAATATGAATAAATAATGCTTATCGTCAGAACTCTTTAGAAATAAACGTTAGAACACGTTCAAAACTATACGAGAATTATAATAGAACTCACTGTTACCCATGTGTATTGTTTATTTAAGAAAGTGTTTTTATTTTTATCCAATTATCCTTCTGTTGTTGCTCGTAATTTGGTCGCTTTTGAACATGCATAGGTAAAATAAATTTAATAAGAGTGCAAGAAATATTATAAACTACCATTTTTTTTTCAATATAGTTAATAATATAATTATTGGTATACATTTAAATATTAAATTTAAAATTTATTATGCAAAGTAAAGGTTTTTAATGTAAGACTTTTTTAGATAGAAAAGCATAGAACGGTGATTTCTATACATTACATTTACGAATTTTAGTTTTTATGTTTATAAATATTTATTTAATTAATTATATTTGCAATGTGTATATATTTATAAATTTCAAATATATATATATATATATATATTTATTTATTTATTTAATTATAAATATAAAAATTAAAATTTGTATACAAGCAAATGTAACGTATATAGCGGGTATAGCGTATCGTCGATTTGTCAACTCGAGACTCGGCACTCGGCGAGACACGAGACGCGATACCCGAAATGCGTGGCATCGTGGTATAGCCGGCAAGCCGGCCCGTGCAAAGCGGCAACGTCACAGCTCAAGAGAGACAGCAGATCGTATGTCTACCCTTCTCTCCCCGCTCGAAGCTTGCCGAGGGCCTAGTGTACACGGACAGAGGAAAGGCTTGCGCGACCAGCATATCCCCTCCATCTGAGTAGTTCGGACACGAACCATAGCATGGATACGAACCCATGTATCGTTACCCGAGTCCTCTCTGATCGTTACCGAGCGTAACGCCGTAGTTGACGTCCACTTTCTCAGAGGGCAGATTAGGACAGACGTCCCCCGAAGCCGGATGGCCGCTCTCAGGTTTTCTCTCATAGAGAAAACAGGATTAGAAATTTTGACATTACCGACATCGAGGAAGTTCGGCCTTCGCTATAGGATCCCCTTAAGGGGATCCTGCAGTGACTGGCGAACTTCCTCGATGTCGATAATGTCAACCTTTCTAATTTTGTTTTCCCTATATCTGTCTTTGTCTAACGAAATGACATCTGTCTTTTTTTCGATTGCTCGCCATCTCTCGCAAGATCCGGCAACTACTGTTGCTACTCTTCTTGTCATTTGCATCCGTATTTGCATTACTAAAATAATTTTTCGATGGATTTTTTTTTGTACGCATTGAATCTTACTTCTACTTGCACGATATTATTCCATGTTTTCCCAAGGGCAGATGATAAAAATTATGTATGTATAAACTGCAGAATTTTTGTTTTAAGCAAATATTGTCGTCAGGTGACAGCTGCGTATGTGCCCAAATAAGTAACATTTTTAATTTTTTGGCGTTTTTGATATAAAATCGCGTTTTCTGCCCTAGATTTTTGTGCGTACTTTAATTCTAGACCAAAAACTTGCAATTCTGTAAAGCCAATTAAAAGATCCATCGAAAAACGATAATGTCGGTAAATCATACGGCTGCAGGATCCCCTTAATTAAGGGGATCCTAAAGACGTTTGTATTACCAATCGAATTCTATATTTGTCCTTGTATAGACAATGATGATAGACAAGGATAGACATAGTTATAGGTTATAATTTCTTCGAAGCTCTCATTTTTATTCCAGGCTTTCAATCTCAATTTCAAAGATACGTTATTGTTTGTGCACGTCTTCTGAAGGGTGGGAACATTTCATTTCGTACATATTACTTATACAACTTAAGGGGATGCTAAAGTGACTCAATTACCGACAATTACAGTCAAAGGTCTAATTTTGAAACGGCTTTATAGATCGCAAAATCCTTTTACAGGAGTAAAGTATAGGTACTAATGAAGGGTGGGAATGTAAAATAATTAGTAATAATTGAAAAAAATTAAAAATGCTGTTACGTCATTTTCTAATATAAACAGTTGTATAAGTAATATGTACGAAATGAAATGTTCCCACCCTTCAGAAGACGTGCACAAACAATAACGTACCTTTGAAATTGAGATTGAAAGCCTGGAATAAAAATGAGACGTTCGAAGAAATTATAACCTATAACTATGTCTATCCTTGTCTATCATCATTGTCTATACAAGGACAGATATAGAATTTGGTCGGTAATACAAACGGCTTTAGGATCCCCTTAAGGGGATGCTGGAGTCGTCTGTTTTATCGACAAAATTACTATTTTTGTAGCCTTAGTCTTTCGTCACATTAATTTGATGGAATTGAAAATGCTTCTCCACGATTGCAGTACATATATCAATGATCCCAGGAAACTTTTTTTTTATATGGAAAATCAGAAATAATTACAGATTTACATATTTCCTTACCTACTTTTATCTCAATATGGCGTCTCAAGTTTTAGACGAGCTGTCAACTCATCATAACATGTATGTACTTTATATAACAGTTGCACAGTTTGTACGAACGTTGAAAACAAGTGCCCTGGGATTGAAATACGTGAAAGAACATTGTCGAATCCTCTAAATCGAGATTAGAAGTGTAATATAACAGTATAGTTTATACTACGATTTGTGCGTATGTGTGTGTACCATAACCTTGTCTATCCTTGTTTATATCCTTGGCTATACAAGGACAGATATACGCCGGTATAATAACATAGAAAACAATCGAAATTATCGACATCGCGCGAGTTCCGCCCTTGGTATAACATCCCCTTAATCGTTTACTGATAGTTTTGCGCACTAATAGTTCTCCAACGCTTGTTTTTGACGACGTAACAAAACTGTGACGGTGTCGTGCCAAACGTCAGATATACTATCGTCATCAGTAAACATGCGTTTGATCTGTCACTGGTACCGACACGACCGCCTCATTTCTCATTTTCAGAGTATTTGTTAGTCAAATATCACTAAAACCATATATCAAATCGTGGCTTATTAATCGCAAAACATGATGAATGTGCTTTTTGAAGGTGAATTACTTAAAACTTCTGACTAGTTTAATAAAAGTCCGCGAGTGATCACAGATATGATCAGGGTCACAACAAATAGGTGCGTTTATCTTAGCGGAAATTGAAAATTAATCGGAGTAGAATGATTGAATAACGGAAATTAAATAATTATTTTGAATCAAGTAATTGCACTCAAGAAATAGCAGAACTACATAGTTGAATTAAAGAGGAAATCGAATATAAGAGTTAACAAAAATCTATAAGAAATTGCATTGAACGTGGATCGAATACTAGCGGTGAACGTAAGAGAGAAAACATCAATTACGAAGTCTATTAATGACATATTACGTGGAAGTAAACGCAAAATAATAGTAGTAAAAAGCATTAAACAGAAATTAGAATTACATGTAAGAGAACTGAAAGTGAAATACAATCGAATATGAGATCATTGCTGCGCCACGCTCGGGGCGCAAGGATTCGACGTCCGAAACCGCGATTACGCGAATTGTTCTGCCGCTGCGGTATGCGACGCTGGAAGAAGACGCAGTGACTCTAAACACAACAAAATATAGTACGACTATTAACACGAAAGTATGACACGCGCGATAACAGTTAAGACGACGCAAATTACAGTGCGCGATAACACTAAATAGAACGCACAATAATAAACGTAATATAGCTCGCGATGACACTTAATATAACGCGGGATATAGCAATTACACCAAATACAACGCAAAATAGGGAACGCGAACACGAAAGCGAACACGAGTACACCGCACGACACTAATGGCGGATATACGATTCCCGTACTTCGGCCGCTGCCGAAGGCTCGCCTCGCCTGCGTCCACTCACGGTCGCGATCTCCAGGAGCCTGTGGTAACCGATGATCCTTTTTGCGAACTCCCCTCGACGAATCTATATTCCGATATAGATTCGTCGGTCCCTCGCGCCTGATGCCGAACGCCAACGCTAACACCAAAATTACGCTTTTTCGGCGATTTTCACGAATGAATCGCGTGTCGGCATCAGAGCGAACGTGACCTGGAGGGCTAGTTCGTGGCTTCACAAAGAGTTTAAGGCAACCTCACCGGCGTATGAACTCCTTTCTTGCGCCGCTGCTCTCAATCCTCAAGGCTCAGGCCAGAACTTTGCCAATCTTACGCGGTAGCCAAAAGTGCGCGAAACAACACGACTTGTCACGCCGGAGGATAACCAGCACATGGATTCTTTAACTTCTTAATGACAGTTTCGGTATCGTTGCGCAGCTTTTTTACCATGTATAATACCTGCGTAACGATACCGAAACCGTCGTTAAGGAGTTAGAAAATTTCTATGCAGGAAGAGATCGAGCGAAATTCGTTCGATAACGAAATCGACGGCGCGTCTCACCCAGGAATTGCGCGGACCTTCTGCGCGATATGTTACGAGCGAGAAGCCACGTAATGTTATGTTGAAATGATTGAAGGCAATTGTCCATAAAGACTTTATTCAGAGACAGGCAAATGGTGCTCGAAGGTGTAATCGCTGAGACTGGGTTTGACGACTGACTGAGCAGAACTCAACAAGACAGACAAGACTGGACTTGACAAGAACTAGGCAAGAACTAGACAAGAACTCGACAAGAACTGACTCGAGCTCAAGAGGGATCTTCTTTTATACGATTTTTCACCAATAAGTCCTAACTAATAACGTAAAGCGTTTTAATGTCGGTAGTAACGATTGGAGCGGCTGATTAAAGAACAATAAAATAGAAAAGTTTTTAGTATTTGACGAAAAGGATTGTTAGCATAGGATTAATTTACAGCTGTGATCAGAAGATTTTGAAAAAGGAAATTTGAAGTGAGTCACGTAAAGGACAGTGCCTAGACAAATAGTGAGAAAAATTATCGTATAAGAATTTAGAAACGGAATTTGTAAATATGATAATCTAGAGTTACGGCACGTAACACCTTCCCCCTTAGTTTGAAGATCCGTCTTGACTTGATATACATCGAATTCTTATGATCTAATCGCAAATTATAATGAAATTGAATTTGGTATGACATAGTAGTAATATAGTAATTACTATATTACTACTAACCTTGTTACCGATCGGTAATAAGGTTTCTTGGAGCAGGATACTGTTTTACTGCTTTTATTTTTTTTTGAATTAGGTTATAGATCTAGTATAAGATACTTCCTTATCTGAAATTATGTGACCTAAGTAAATCAATTCTTTTTTGAAAAATTCACATTTATCTGGTTGTAAACTAAGACTTTGGTTGGCTCCAAGACGGCTTCTCTCAGTCGCTCAAAAAGTAAATTAAGTATTTGTTTGTGCTCTTCTAAGTAGTGATGCCGCTGATACAAGAAATTCGAGACAAGACGAGAATCTTGTCGAGATTTTTTATATATCTGAATCAAAAATATATTTTTTTTTATCACTAAATGGTGGACTATTAAGAGTGAAATAACTTGTCGTAAACAAACTCTCGCAGTTTTATAGAAAGAAGGTAAATAAGGGACACGTAATATACAACTCGAGGAACAACCCAAAACATAAGTAATTTCTTATACACAGTCGTTTATTTATTTTAAACAGTTATTTATTATAAATACTATGCCAATGTCAGAATTTCATAACGGAATTTCTCTTATGGCTTTACTTGGCTTCAAATTTTTTTGAAGTTATAATTCCAAACTGCACGACTTCCAACACTCCATATTTTATATAAGCAGTAAATATATTTAGATCAGGTAATTGTCTTATTTATTAACGGAAATAAGGATTAAACTATATCTAAAATTTTATTATAGAATTACGAGATTTTTTGAGACGAGACGAGATTCTCGTCTCGTCTCGTCTCGCGGGTCTCTGCATGAACGATAACATCGTCTAAATAAACAAGGACTTTTAAGCCCATTAAAACATTATCCATTAAACGTTGAAACGTCGATGGGGGATCTTGTTATGTTCGTAATGACCGTTAGGTGTACTGAAAGCTGTTTTTGCTGAATCTTGTGGATCCATTGGAATTTGGTGAAAACCCGAAGCAAGATCGAAGCATGAAAAATATCTATAGCCTTACCTAATTGATCTATAATATCTGTTACATTAAGCAGGGGATAAGCATCGCCGATCGTTTTATCGTTTAATTTACGAAAATCTATCACTAATCTCCACCGTTTATTACCGTTAGCGTCAGGTTTCTTAGGCACCACCCATAACGGCGAATTGAACGGTGAAACAGATGGTTGAATGATATCTTGTTCAAGTAATTTATCAATTTGTTGTTTAATTTCCTTCTTGTGAATAGAGGGGTATCTGTATTGCTTAACATTTATAGGAGCATTATCTGTAGTGGGAATAGAATGTACAATTCGATTTGTTCCCTTTAATTTATCTCCTGGCAAATAAAATATATCATTGAAGTTTTCAATAATAAGAGTGATTATTTGACCAAACTGACGTTTAATATCGTAGAGTTACATTAATTCATTCGACGTTTCGACACTAGTTTTGTGTCCTTATCAGTGTCCTTATAAGGAAAGAATTTTATATCTTTTCAATAATAGGTAATATAGAATGCTTTTCCTCTTCATTTAAATGATCTAATCGTAAATTTTTTTTTAATTTGTTTAATCTATCCGTTAAATTATTCGAGAACACCGAATTTATTACGAATGCAGAGCTGTCCCTCGGGCTCGTGTCGACTGACACTGACTCTACATCGATTGTAGGTGTCTCAATAGTTAACTCTTTTTCTGTCGTATTAACTAAGCAAGTATACACATTACCATCAGTTACTTTTACATGACTCCATAATAAAAATACCTTCCGATATTTCTTGTCGATTTATTAATCCGCTATCCATATTTTTTTGTTTAGTTTTAACATTACATGAATATATGCTTCTAGCTTGCAAAGTTATTGAATTACTAAATTCAAATGGATATACTTTATTATTCCGAATTTTAACTATTTGTGTTTTGTAATCTATATCTGCATTTTCAGAGTGTAAAAAGGGGTTACCTATAATTCCTTGTTTTTTTTTAATGGAAATTTACTTGATACTACGTGAAATTCGTGATTAGCATTTTCTAAGTTTAAATATACAGTTCCGAGAGTTTTGCACTTTTTCTTCTGTTATAACCTGTATTTCAACCTTTTTGTCCTGAGATACCAAAGTATCGTGCTGTAAAGCATTTGCTTTAATAATATTTATTTCGGCGTATCTAGTAAGAATTTGTCTGTTGAGTTTCTAAGCTCATTGAAAGGGATAGAGATAATGTTTCGAGAAGCTGTTCGGATTGTGTATGTGCGGAATCTGCTATCAGCAGATCTTGAATCAGATTCGCGCAACTTGGAAATTAGCCTGGGCGTTGCGCGCTTTTCGCTTGGCCTTGATAGTTTAAAATTTGGTTAGATTGAGTATTATAATTAGTTGAATTACTTGAACTATATCTATTATTAAAATGTCCGTTATTAATTTTGTGTCAATTAGTTTGTATTGATTACACGCTTCGAACTGTACACTTCGTCAGCCATCAGACGCAACTGAACTCACCGCAGAGAAAGCGGAAGAAGAAGGAGGAGGAAGAATACTGGAGTCAAGCGAGTTTACAATAAATAGCGCAAAATTCAAATATTCCAACATTAAATCTATTTCCAGAATTATTGTCGAAATTTTGCACATTGAATTCGCGTCTATTATGATTGCTATGTTGAAAATTAGAATTGAAATTTTGATTTTGATTTTGATTTTGTAAATTGAAAGCCTTTCTTCCACATTCGCTTTCTGAATGACTGATCTTTTTACAGTAGTTACAGGTTATAGTTGGCTTGTTAAAATTATTAACTTTGAATCTATCTGCGTGGTATTGTGATTTTCTAATAAATCTAACTGTGCTTTCGATTGCGTCTTTTAACGAATCTAACGTATTTAATTTCTGTGCCAAAAGATGTTGACTGATATGTTTATGTAACCCGCCTAAAAAGTGATCTATTAATTTGTTAGTGGCAAAAACTCTTAATCCTTTTCTAGCTGCCGGATTAGGGTAATTAGAAATCGCAATTATCATTTCCGAATTTAATTTTCTTACTTTAGTAATATATTGTTCAATGGATTCGTCTCTATTTTACCGGATACTATTTATTTCAAGTTCCCAGTGATCAAAAGTTTTGTAATTTCCGAATTCTTTTATTAACGCGCTACATAATCCGTCGAGATTCGTTATCGTATATAGTGATCTGATTAATGCAGCGTCTCCCGTCAATTTCGTTTGTAAAATTGCTCTAAAGAAAAATAATCTGTCATCTGGTTCGACTAATTCGAAAACTCCTTTACAATCGGATATGCATTGGTGTACCGGAATGTTTGTGCCATTAAGGAGGTTCAATCATTACTTGTGAGTCAAAAATGCGATTGAAATAAATGTCATTACAGCGATCCCGAATTATATGCAATATTAGTATAATGAATTGTGGATGCTACTTACGTGCTATATTCTTCGTCAATTATTAGTGTATAGAATATTAACAAACATATACTGGGGTATGAGAGCGTCAACGACTCAGGAATCGCTAAAATTGCTTATATTCTACGCTAGGACCTGAACTTTGTGACGATAAAGCCTTTAATCCACACGGTAAAGTCCGATTTTTAAAGTTTCTCGAGTATAGAAAGCTTATTGTCACAAAGTGACCAGTTATTCTAACCTATAATGTTGGCCAAATAAGCAATTCCCGAGTCGTTGACGCTCTCATACCCCAGTATATGTTTGTTAATATTCTATACACTAATAATTGACAAAGAATATAGCACGTAAGTAGCATCCACAATTCATTATACTAATATTGCATATAATTCGGGATCGCTGTAATGACATTTTATTTCAATCGCATTTTGGACTCACAAGTAATGATCGAACCTTCTTAAAGATTGGCAAAAGCGTTAAACTATGCCGTACAGAAAAATAACTATTATTTGTCGAGAAAGAGGATCTTCGACTTTGTTGGTCTGTATCGAGACGGTTCGGCCTATCCATAAAACCTATCGGAGATGATGCTTGATTATTCATGGTCGGTTGATTTAAAAATATATTATTGAAACTATTGCTTATATGTACGAAACTATCTTCAGAGTCCATATTATAGTGGGAGTAGGATTTCTATACATGGATTTACAGGAGTAGAATTACGATGTACATTGTAACGCTGGCTGGTCCAGATGATGCTGTCCGAAGTTCGGTGAATGGTGAAGTACGGTGAAGTAGTATAGCCCTTTTACGTGCTGGCCGTTCACAGAGTTTTGTCGTTGCTGTCGCGATGTCGTCGTCGTCGTCCGTCGTCGTCGTTGTCGTCCCGAAGGTCCGCCTCGTTTCAAGAGTCTCGTGCTTTTTCCTTCGTTCGTCAATATAGGCTACTGTACTTCTGCGGCTCCCTGACCTTTTACCTCGGATATCCAAGGTTTTATCGGTGGATAAATCGGCAGAATTATGGCAGTTACGCCTATCGTTACAGGAACAGTTGTCGTTTAGCCTTCTGTCTTCTACCTCAGTGTCCTACTGAGATGTGAGGTTTACTCGATTCAGGCTTCTTTTCGATCGTTTGTCCTTACTTCATGCCTTTACAACAATTCTGACTTTTGCGAGTAACAGAGCGGAGTGTTGATGGAAGTCTTTAGTTTCCTGGACAATTGGGTACAGCTGCCACCAGTTGTTACGAGCGAGAAGCCACGTAATGTTTATGTTGAAATGATTGAAGGCAATTGTCCACTAAAGACTTTATTCAGGCACAGGCAAATGGTGATCGAAGGTGTAATCGCTGAGACTGGGTTTGACGACTGACTGAGCAGAACTCAGCAAACCAGACAAGACTGGAGTTGACAAGAACTAGACAAGAACTCGATAAGAACTGATTCGAGCTCAAGAGGGATCTTCTTTTATAGGATTTTTCACCAATAAATCCTAACCAATAACGTAACACGTTCTAATGTCGGTAGTAACGATTGGAGCGGCTGATTAAAGAACAATAAAATGGCCGCCCGCGAGCCCCGTTAATAATCGCCTCAACGGTCTATTCCTTGTCTCCGGCCCTCTCCTCTGTTCTCAAATCTCTCAATTAGCCGCACTCCGACGGAGACGTCCCTGTATGTTTTCGCCTCGGCGAGGTGCCAATAATTATACAAAATAAAAGAAAGGGATCAGTAATAGAAGACGTATGCAAATATCATTAGGCCCCTGGAGATTTCAATCTTGCTCCACTGGATCGTCCTCGGGCGCGAACCCGCGTCTTGTGACGGTGGCGAGGACACTGCTAGGATGCAGCGGAACTGCAACATCACAACACACATCAGTAAATTACTCGTTTGCTTTATGAGAAAAGTTTTAATTGTATATAATTAATATGTAAAACTGTGGACCAAATAATAGTTTTATAAAATATTATAATGTACCTGCCTAATACAGCATCAAGCGTCTAGACATTGGACACATGCTGTAATTTAATATTTAAATTAAAAATTACCACACATACGCGCACATGCGCGCGCGGGGCGGGGTGCAAGAAGGGGCCTTCGATCCCCTTTCCGCACCCCCCTCCGCCGGTAGTCAGGGTCGATCTCGTTTCACAACTTACAAAGTACATGCTAAGTTGTAAAGCGATGTCCACCCTGCCTATCGGCGGAGGGTTAGGGGAAGGGAGGCCGAAGGGCCCCCCTTGCACACCCCGCGCACTCGCGTGCGTGCGTAGGTGCGTGTGATAATTTTTAATTTGAAGATTAAATTACAGTATGTGTCCAACGATCGCCATTTTTAAGTTTCATATTCATCGTACAAAAGCGTATCAAATGAGCATAATTTAATCAATATTGGAGGTAAAGAGCTTTATACATTACATTCTTTTATTTATACACTATATTCTTATTTACTTAGCGTTGATGGATACATTGGATGGAATATTACTGAATGTCTTTTTTTGATTTTTCATTCATAATTTCAGTCTGCTTATAGGGCAAAACAAAATTTATTATTGGTTCGGGTTTTTAACTTTTCCTGCAAACCAAGGTCCACCCCCACCTACCCCCGTCTACATGTGTACTGTCTATACACATACCAGCAAATTACTTCCTTTGGCACTAACACAAACTGGCAAAATTTTCAAACTTTTTTGTTTAATAACTTTTTAACAAACAATGATCAAGGGCTAAAACCATCTGAAGGTCACTCAGAAGGGTGAGCTTGACAACATATGTCAAGGTCAAGGTCATCGGAGGGTGGTCCCCTAGCTATACTGCGTAATTGCCATAAAAAAACTATAGTGCTTTGTTTTTCATATAGATCTTTTTATTAATTATAGAAATCCGTAAATTAAAATTCGAAGTATAGGCTCCAATGGAAATCCACTAATATAGAAAACGGGCTAACTAAGAACCAAGTGCGGTAAATGATGCGCAAAAGTTTTATTTTTATTTTTATTTTACATATTTTCCAACCTTGACTGTGCGCCGACTAAATTTGTCAGACTTGAAACACAAATCGAATTGATTTAATTAGGGGTAGGGAGGAAATTTTACTACTCTATTCCGGAGCTGTGTTTCAAGTCTGACAAAGGACCCGACGATACGTTGCCACCGTCAACGCGGAGTTCTCGGCTCAGGGACCAGGAGCCTTAACCCTAATGGAGTCACTTCCTGAGAATCCTGTACCGGTCACACTGGGTGAAATACACCCCCAGCGTGTTTGCACGTGTATAAAAAATTGTAGGTGACCTTAAAAAAAATAAAAAAAATATCCTGTTGTAGTTTAAGTCTTCCTTAAAAGGACTATATAGGTTTGATTTGCAAAAAATTAATTTGACATATGTAAAAAAATTGTTGAAAAAAACAAGTCGGAAAAGTGACTTTTCACAAAAACTAATGTAACTTTTTCAATTTTTAAGATATTTTAATTTTTCAAACGGTTTTTTCATCCTCAGATGACGCACTTTTCACTAATTATTGCAGTTTATGCGGCCGTTCCAAAAAGTATATTGATTTTGAGGTTATGAAGGTGCGATTTTTTGCGGAAAAAATGCCGAGAGAGAACTAACGGGCCGAAAAGTATACCACCGACGGGGATCGATACTTGAAGGTCCCAACTACCTGTAGATGACGGCACAAGGCCCATTTCCATTGGTTTACTGGGTCGTTTTCGAAGTAAAAAAACGCTGAGGTGTATTTTACCCAGTGTGACTCAATAGGGTTAATAACTATAGTATAACAGCAACAACATCACCAGGCCTATTGTACAACTAAAAGTACTTGAGTAAGCGCGTGTGTGTGCGTGTACGCGTGTGCGTGTGTGTGCGCGTGTGTGTGGGGGGGGGGGGGTTGTGTGTGCGTGCGTGCGTGCGTGCTCGCGTATCTGTATTGCAACTAAAGCCAGCAGCACACGGAGCATGTTTTCCTGCTGGATTGCTTGCGATCTAGTAAATTACCAGAAATCTTGAGTGCTGAGTGGTGCAATTATAGTAATTTACTAGATTGCAAGCGATCCAGCAGGAAAACATGCACCGTGTGCCACTGGCTTAACGTTAAACTAAGGGGCCTATTTTGTAAACGTTAACGATATCGTTACGTGCTTTGCGCTGCTTTTCTATGGTATATTATATCTGCGCAAAACACATATAATGCCAAGGAAACGGGCGCACGCACACATGCACACACGCACACACACGCGCTTACTCAAGTACTTTTAGTTGCACAATAGGCCTGGTGATGTTGTTGCTATTATACTGTAATTATTAAGGGCAACGGCTCATGGAGGCCAAAAGGTTGATTTTGGGGATCATGCACGGAGATAATTTTTTCTTAAAATTTACCCTGAAATCATGGTAGTTGTGGGACAACATGTACTACCAAGAATTTTATGCGAGCTATTCTGCTATTCTGCGAGCTATAAATATCCACTATATAATAAAAAATATTAATATCTATTACATTAAAATATAAAATATGTTTGATTAATTTTACTAAAATATATCTAGGAAATTTCAATAATTTTTCAAAATTTACCAATCTGCTTGGTAATTTTTACCACGTTGTTTGTAAAATGTCTTTTGTATATATTTTAAAAATTCCTTGGTTGCCAAGTTGTCCCAAGTTTGTAGTGAATTTAAGGGTAAAATATAACAAAAAATTCTCTCCGTGTGCTTATGATGACTTTTAATCAGCATCACAACTATTTAGTTCCAAAGGTTCAGCTAATTTCATTGAAACCCAAAATACGTATGATTATGGCGGGGTTTTTTAGTCAGCGCGCAGTCAAGGTTGGCAAATATGTAAAATAAAAATAATGTTCGGGCGCGTAGTGAGTTAAGTGAGTACGCCGAACGGAACGCCGGGACCGTCCAGAGAAGACGCGAGGTCTCACGTGCGGCTTCGCGTTGTGTTTTCGATTGTGCAGCGACCGAAGTTTGTAGTTGAATGCGGACTAGCTCGCCGGGTCAGGAGATTGAATGGAAGGCCCAATGTACAATAAATTGCAATGTACAATAAATGTTTATTCGGTAAATTGATATAAAATGACGGAACGCGGTATGTACAGGCGATAGTAGTTCGAATGCGCTTGCGCGCGATACGACGGACTCACGGAGCTCGGTCCTTTACAGAAAATGGTAGTGCTGATGCACTCGGCGCGATTTGACGGACTCACGGAGCGCGGTCCTTGACAAGAATGCATACGGAAGCGCGATGTTCCCGTACGATCTTTACTACGCGGCGCGGTGTATGTATGTACATGGCACGGTATTAGCACGCGGGCGGATGCGCGGTAGATATAGCGGAGTCCCGGTGTCACGGCAGCGAGCAGAGCTCTCGTTGTGAGGCCGAGCGTGCTCGACCCCGTGAATCCGTGGCCGTCGAGAATTAGATAGGGCAGGAGTTCGGGGACACCTGAGAGCCCTCAGTCGAGACTCGGAGCACCGGACCTCGTTTTGTGTGTCGCCTTGGGAGTTGGGACGGTGGGCTTCGTCGGGAACAGCGGAGCGCTATCGTGAAGACGAAAACACGAAGTCCCGGCTCCCGTCGCAGCGCCGGCTTAAATACCCCGGCGCGGCGGGTTCGCTGGGAGGGAGGCCGGTTGTCAGGCGAGCCGCGTGGGGATATGCTGACGCGCTCTCGCCTTCGGCGCAGATCGGCTCCCTCCGGCGTTTCCGAACTTATACATATTTTGCGTGAGCGATAGAAACGAGGAAAAGTATATGGCAATACATGAGACGGACAGATACAAATTTTTACATTAATAAATTGGGGGAATCCCCAACAAATAAAAATAAAACTTTCGCGCATTATTTACCGCGCTTGATTCTTAGTTAGCCCGTTTTTTATATCCGTAAATTAAATTTTATTGTAATTTCAGGTTGGGATTGGCTACTAGACAACAATGTGAGAACGCTTTGAAGCAGACTAAATACGACGTGGAAATGGCAGCTTCATTATTGCTCGATCAGACCAGATGAGAAACAACTGCAGTTAATGTCCTGACATGTCCTGCACAACTGTAATTCTGAGTACGCGTTTATTTATGAATGAACATAACAAGGGGAAACCATTGTGCTCAGGAAGCGAAGATCAATCGGATTACTTGCAAATGTCTTCTGTGTTTCGATTTATGACACAAATTTAGCGGCTGGTTGATGCTAGCTATTGGGTCGAAATAAAAACTGTTGCGCATAATTGAGAGGTGATACTGGTAAAGGTACCGCCAATGACTACGTTTACACGGTTCAATTTAAACCGAAGTTATAACATCGATGCTATAACTTTGGTGTAAATCGGGCCGTATAAACGTATACCAATGACATTATTCTTAAGACGTATATATAATATAAGACATAATAACATATATAATTCTGAAGCTGTGATATGTTATTGATCTTTATCTGGATTTACGACCTATGAATGAACTTTTCGCGTTTTATTTAGTGCAGATAATGGGCGCGTTCAGTAGAAAAAACCGCTGAGTAGCAATTGAACGTGATTGGCTCTTACTTGTATCGCTTGCGGGAAATCAGCGTATAGCGTGTTAACAAAACGACACTCAACAGTTGTGTCTGCTGAACGCGGCCAATGATGTTAAAATAAGAGGATTTGAAATTAATAAGTATAATATTTAATTACATAAAAAGACACATTCTCATATATACACACGCGCATACACTTCTCTCTCTCTCTCTCTCTCTCTCTCTCTCCCCCCCTCTCCCTTTCCTTCCTCTCTCCTCTCTTCCCCTTGACCTTTAATGTTTGAATATGAAATAGCATAATATTGTCAATTGTTTGCGTCTGTATAGTATAGTCGGAAATCTTTTCCGCAAGTTTCAGGTATCAAACGATTGTACATACAATATCTACCTAGGTATAGAACTTTCACTTAGGCGTCGCTAAATGTTTTTCTCAGACTTATATTATTATTTATTTAGAAACAATTATTTCATAGTAGATAGAAGAAATACGAAATATTTTGAATGTGTATGTGCCACAGCGAGCATCTTACGTTGTTTGCGCTCATACTCTCAAAAAGTTAATGCCTTTAGGAGCTTTCCCGCAAGCGATACAAGTGTCGTTGTCTTTGTTACTCATTGCCAAAAGAGAAAGATAGAACGACGTCTGTGTCGATTTGTGTCGCTTGCTGGAAAGCTCCTTTTATATATAAAATAATGAATTGATTGATATAAAGAAGGCATAAGTATATTTAACTCTTTTGCTACGAACACTCAGCGAAATTAAATTATTATAGGGTAATAACATTTATATGTTGTCATAACGAACAAAAATTATTATAAGATATGGACTTGTCATATTATTGTGAAGTAACGAACTTAAACTTTGCGCATGGCCGAGCATTCACAGCTTGTACTCTCTCGTATAATGATAGTGTTAGGTTGGCCGTAGCGAAAGGGTTAAGAAAAGTTCTGCTGTGTACAATTGCATACTTTCTTTTCGATACATTTACATGTTTTTATTACGTCAATCGATTCTTCGTATGATATATTAAAATAAGGTAATCGAAAAGTGGATAATTTGCAAAACATTTCAGGTCAGAATATGTTAGGATAAAATGTGAAATATTTCATAGATTATCATAATTATTAAACAGTTTCACTTTTCTTTCATCTTACTTTAATATTTTTATGTATGGAATGATCAACAAAATCGAAATACTACGTATAAAAGATATTATTTTATTTAAAAAATGATAGCATTATGATATATCATAAAAATGTATGCTATAAAAAATTTGTTTTGTACATTATGTTTTATTCTAAAAATTCCAACTTTTATTTGAAAAATTTTTTTAAAAAACCTCTAAATATACATTCTCGATATAACTGTGGCTTCTGACTTTTTTTTACTTTATTATATGTATACATACAGGGTGTCCGTCCATAAATGTCCAAGCAAATATCTCGAAAAATATGGAAGATATGGAAAAACGTTTTAGACAAAAGTTGTAGGATATCAAGAAGAATAAATAATGATAAAACCAATTTTCGAAAAAAATCAATTTTTTTAAGGTCACATAAAGGTCATCGTTATTTTTTTAAATGGAATTGTATGATTTTTGCTTCCTCACAGAGGAAGCTTTGTTTTCGTGAAAAAAATTTTTTTCAGGTATCTTTGGCAAAGTGTTTAGAATGTGCGTGCGTGCGTGCGTGCGTGCGTGTGCGTGCGTGCGTGCGTGCGTGCGTGCGTGCGTGCGTGCGTGCGTGCGTGCGTGCGTGCGTGCGTGCGTGCGTGCGTGCGTGCGTGCGTGCGTGCGTGCTGCGTGCGTGCGTGCGTGCGTGCGTGCGTGCGTGCGTGCGTGCGTGCGTGCGTGCGTGCGTGCGTGCGTGCGTGCGTGCGTGCGTGCGTGCGTGCGTGCGTGCGTGCGTGGTGCGTGCGTGCGTGCGTGCGTGCGTGCGTGCGTGCGTGTGCGTGCGTGCGTGCGTGCGTGCGGCGTGCGTGCGTGCGTGCGTGCGTGCGTGCGTGCGTGCGTGCGTGCGTGCGTGCGTGCGTGCGTGCGTGCGTGCGTGCGTGCGTGCGTGCGTGCGTGCGTGCGTGCGTGCGTGCGTGCGTGCGTGCGTGCGTGCGTGCGTGCGTGCGTGCGTGCGTGCGTGCGTGTGTGTGTGTGTGTGTGTGTGTGTGTGTGTGTGTGCGCGCGCGCGCGCGCGCGCGAGTGCGTGCGTGCGTGCGCGTGTATTTAACGCTTTTGTTGTCCGTTTATGTTCTAACTTTCGTAATTTTTTAGATATCAAGATGCATTTTTTTAAATCAAGAGTATCATATAAGGAAGGTTGGGATTGAATTTGGCGATGATCGGTAAAGCGGTTCTTTTTAAATAAAGTTTAGTATTTTTGTAGAAATGTTAGTGGTTGCTATAACTTCCGTAAATTTTAAGATATCGGGCTGTTTTTAATTTTATTATATTTTTTAGTCTTTTTTACCCTTATTTCATATATAATTCTTTAAAATTTGGTTGATTAGATCCAACTTTATACACGATTAAAGGTCCATATACGAAAGTCCATATATGAGCCACGTAACTTGAACTCCCAATTAAAGTCAATATCGATTTGACATTGCGTCAATTGTAAAACCCCACTTGTGCTACTAAGGTAACCCTTTTTCAATTCATGAAAAGGTTAAAAAAATGAAAAAAAGTGCAAATTAGAAACTTGCACATTTGCTTCCTTATTATTACAGATCGCTACCATTGCTTCTACTTTATTTCGCTCATAAAGCTTCCTCTATGAGGAAGTCAAACTAATACATACTAATAATTATGCATCAAATAAAATACAGGCTTCCTCATAACAGGAGTTTTGTGAGCAAAATAAAATAGGAGCAATGGTAGCGATCTGTAATGATGAGGAAGCAATGTGCAAGTTTCTAATTTGCACACTTTTTCATATAATCTTTCTAATTATTCTACATATAAAAATATTAAGGTAGAGTTATAAAAAAATTAATAATTTACGAGATATTTCATATTTTGTTTGATATAAAATATAAAATATCTCGTAAATATTTATTTTTTGGTAACTGTATGTACATACCTTAAGGTGATGCTGGAGCCGTCTGTTTTACCGATTACTACGGCATTTTTTTGTCGTCACGTAGCATCGTATTAATTTGACAGAATTAAAAATCCTTTTCCAGAATTGCAGAGTACATACGAATGATTCAGGGGAACTCCGATTTTATATAGAAAACGAGAAAAAATTACGGAAGTACAGATTTCCTTACCTACTTTTATCCCATGCAATATGGCGTCTCGAGTTGCGGCGAGCTGTCAGCTCGTAACAAGATGTATTTCATATAAGAGATATGATATACCATTGGTACGAACGCGAAAACAAGTTCCCCTGAATTGCACAACAATAAAAACATTGATAAACCCCCCAAATATATTAAGATTTGGAAGCGTAATATAAAAGTATGATGTTGATGTGTATCGTGCGTATGTATGCGTGCAATGTTGCTATCCTTGTTGATCCTTGTTTATATCCTTGCGTCTATACAAGGACAGATATAGCTAGGTCGTTAACATAGAAAATGGTAATTTTGTCGGTTATATCCCAGCGAGAAATAACCTATCGAATCGACGTCTAATTGACGTCGAAAACGTATATCAAAAAGTAATTGAAATATTCATTGATCTCGATTGAAATGTGGTACCACTTTTGATGACTTTTCAATTCAGAATAAATCGATTTCGACTCGATATTGATTATTATTTCCTCACTGTAAATATGGTCCGAATCACCGTCTCCGATTAATATGATGTGTGGGATAGGATATAGGTGAAGGTGCGTCGATTCCCACAATAATCAATCGTTTAATTAGGTAAAATCTCGCTAGGTTTATTCATGCTCTTGGTATATACAGGATAAATATTTCTTTGATGTCTATGAGTAGGTGGTCGTGTGTGTCAGTGTAGGTAATTATTGTGTAGTGTAATATTCTCATTTAGGCGTCCTTAAATTCCTTAAACAAGGATCTCTTCTTTGTGGAGAGATTCTTTCGCGGGATATATAGATTCCGTCCGAGAGTCCCTGGCTTGCCTCTAGGAGTGGACGGAACGGGACTGTATCGTGCCCGAGGAAATCGAGGTCGTGGAGGAGTCTTGAAGTCTTGAAGACGTGGTCCGTCTGTGTTGCCACATAATTCCCTGGTTCGCCTGGATGAGGTACGTGCCGGATGCACGGTGCTCGGATTGGTAGAGCGATCAGGTGTAATTTCCACGGAAGGAAAGTCTCCACCATAGAGA
Organism: Temnothorax longispinosus; assembly: GCF_030848805.1. Lineage (NCBI taxonomy): Eukaryota > Metazoa > Arthropoda > Insecta > Hymenoptera > Formicidae > Temnothorax > Temnothorax longispinosus. The sequence goes on along the minus strand of NC_092362.1, from coordinate 10,761,848 downwards.
TCGGAAATATATCCTTTGCCTGGATCTCAGAAACAGGAACGGTAACCGAGGTGAACTTCCACCTCGTCTTAGTCTCAGGAGCCGGGATGGTGATCGGGATAAGCTTCTACGGTGGAGTCTTTTCCTCAGAGGCCAGGTTAAGACTCGTGGATTTATCCTCAGGAACCGGAGTCGGAGTCAGGATCGGAGTTGAAGTGGATAGCGTCTCAGTCTTCACCGATTTCGAGGATGGGTCAGTATGACCCCAGTTGGCAATTGGTGTAAACTTCCACTTCGTCTTGGTCTTCGGGATGTACTTCCACAGAGAAGGAGTTTCACCTTGGAGATCCGGTGAGGAACCTTGGATTTACCCTCAGGAGCAGGAGTCAGAGAGTCGGAGTCGGAACCGGAGCTGGAGCCAGGATCGGAGTTGGAGAAGGCAGCGCCTTGGTCTCCACCGGATTCGGTGTTGCCCGACGGGCTGGGTCAATATGACCCTGAAAACCTTTCCTGTCGGTTGACTCTTACCGAAGAGAGTTAATGTCCTGCAAGGCAGGTATAAACGAAGGCCCGTAGTGTGCACGCTCCGTGAACGAAGGCCCGAAATGAGCACACTCCGTACAAAAGAGGGTTATGTCAAGGGCCCTATGAGCACACCTTGACTGGCGAACCCGACGATCGCTGGAGAAGCCCCGCTGAGCAGCCCTTTATATAGCAGTTGGTGTCGAATCTTTCTTACGAGAGAATCGGCCGGCGATGCGCCGCGTAGCGGGCGCGCGTTGAACTGCCCGGCCGATCGATACCAGGGCCGGTAAACTCCCTTGTTCTCGCGTTGCCAGTGTTTGTAGCGCCTCTACAAATCTTGCCCCACCTTTGAGGAACTAAAATTCAATATGGCTGTCGATTGTTGTCAGCTGCGGTCAGCTGCTGTTGGCTGCTGTCGTGAACTTTTAGCAACGTGGTTCGCATTCAGTTCACATTGTCTGTCGTGGTCTGTCGTAGTGCATTGCATAAACGTAGAACGTTTAAATATATTTTTTAAACATTGCTAAAGGTAATTAGAAGTAGTGTGAAATAGAAAAATATGGCAAGATCGTGCTGTGTACAAGGATGCAAATCGGGCAAGATAGTGCCGTCACATGGGATTCCTACCAATAAAGAACGCCGCAAACGATGGTTACAGATTTTGAAGCTTAATATTACAGATGAAGACGTTATAAAACAGTTACGAGTGTGTCATAAACATTTTCGTGAGAATGATTACTCTTGCAGTCCAAGATATCGAAGATTATTAAATACTGCTGTCCCATGCATGGAATTAGCATGCTCAGAAGAGGCGGGTACACAACTCCAGCAAGAAGAAGTATTCCAGCAACAGACAGAAATGACAATATCTCAAAATAGAGAAGAAATTCAAGAGAGAATGGAAGTGCTGCATCAGCAACAAGAGAGAATGGAAGTGTTGTACCATCAGCAACAACAGGAAATGAAAGTATTGCACCAACAGCAAAAAGAGAGAATAGAAATGCTGTCTCAAAAGCGAGAAGAAGTTCAAGAGAGGATGGAAATGTTACATCACGAGCACGAAGAGAGAATGGAAATGGTGTCCCAAGAGCAAGAAAAAATTCAAGATAGAATGGAAATGTTACATCACGAGCACGAAGAGAGAATGGAAATGGTGTCCCAAGAGCAAGAAAAAATTCAAGATAGAATGGAAATGTTGCATCACGAGCAAGAAGAGAGAATGGAAATGTTGTCCAAAGAGCAAGAAAAAATTCAAGAGAGAATGGAAATGTTGCATCACGAGCAAGAAAAGAGAATAGAAATGGTGTCCCAAGAGCAAGACAAAATCAAGAGAGAATGGAAATGTTGCATCACGAGCAAGAAGAGAGAATGGAAATGGTGTCCCAAGAGCAAGTAGAAATTAAAAAAAGAATGAACATGTTGTATCACGAGCGAGAAAAGAGAATGGAAATGTTGTTTCAAAAGCAAGAAGAAATTCAAGAGAGAATGGAAATGTTGCATTACCAACAACAAGAGGAAATAGAAGTATTGTCTCAAAAGCAAGAGGAAATAGAAAAGCAATTAAATAAAGACAATAAACATACTTTATCTGCAAGAAGAAGACCTAATCTTTTGAAAATTACAAGACAAAGTAAATTAAATCCACAAGCCCGATTGTTTTATCAGAAAGTAATAAAATTACAAAAAGATCAAAGACGATTAAAGCAAAAGATTCGGAAAATGAAACAAAAACGTACATCTAACAGAATAATACTTAGCACTACAGATCATAGAGGCAGACAGGATAAAACTTCCTTAATACGACAACAAATACTTGATCTAATAATAAGACATGATAAAGTGGCACCTCAGGTACATTAATATCTTGATCAATATTGTATATCCTTCGTCTATATCATTCTTCAATCATGTTTGCAAATTTATTAACAATATTTTTTCTATTGTTTTAGTTATTTTTTCTTTCTTTTTCTTTCTTTTTTCTCTTTTTTCATGCTATTTAATAATATTGTTTGCAATTGTATTTATTTTATTTAAAAATTATTAAAAATTGTATATATAAAATTAAACATAAAATTAAAATTTTGATGCATATATTTTGTATTATTGCATTCTATGGATGATATTTATATAATCGGTTCTTATATATAAGACCGTCTTGAGTACAATTTTAAGACGGTCTTGAAATAAGAACAGACTATAAATATTGGCTTATGATTATTTTCTTATATATGTTTATTATGTTGTATTATGTCTTTATTTTCAACAGGCTAGACGTTACACTCTTGAAGAAAAAATGTTTTGCTTAAGTCTCTTTAAAAGATCTCGTACATCATATAATTTTCTTTCTAAATATCTACACTTTCCTTCTCATGTCACTTTAAAGAAACAATTACGAAATATTCCTATTGATACTGGGTGTAATAAAAGTATTCTACAATATTTATGTTTAATTAAGAAAGAGATTGATCCTAAAGATTTATATGTGGTGCTTATTTGGGACGAAATGTCTATACAACCTGCTGTCCAATATGATCCAAAAAATGATAAGATAATTTGGAACGCGAAGAGCACCGCAGTTGCGGCGGTGTCCGGATCTTCCCCTCGGACCTTGAAAATCCAGGAGAGGGCCACGTGGAGGTGTCGCGCCGGTTCGTACCCATATCCGCAGCAGGTCTCCAAGGTAAAGAGCCTCTAGTCGATAGACTAATGTAGGTAAGGGAAGTCGGCAAATTGGATCCGTAACTTCGGAATAAGGATTGGCTCTGAGGAGCGGGGCGTGTCGGGCTTGGTCGGGAAGCGGGTTTGGCTGACGTGCCGGGCCTGGGCGAGGTGAACCGTTTTATATAAATTGTTTTATATAAAACTGTTGCGCCTAAGCTCGCTCGCCACGAATACGACGTGCCAGTTGGATGTCTTTCGGCATGATGGTGACTCGCTTAGCGTGAATAGCGCACAAGTTCGTGTCTTCGAAAAGACCCACGAGGTACGCCTCGCTAGCTTCCTGGAGAGCCATCACAGCAGAGCTTTGGAAGCGGAGGTCAGTCTTGAAATCCTGAGCGATCTCACGAACGAGTCGCTGGAATGGCAATTTACGGATCAACAATTCCGTACTTTTCTGGTAACGACGGATTTCACGGAGGGCCACGGTGCCGGGCCTGTAACGGTGAGGTTTTTTCACACCGCCGGTGGCCGGGGCACTCTTCCTCGCAGCTTTAGTGGCCAATTGTTTCCGGGGCGCCTTTCCTCCGGTCGATTTGCGAGCAGTCTGCTTGGTACGTGCCATCGCAACGGTCAATCGATATGAGTCAATACGTCAATGCGAACAGCGAACAAGCGATTCGAGCGAAGATCCCTTGTCAGATTGCTTACCGGCGATGTTGCCATCTCCCACTTATGCTACACCTCTCATGTCTCCTTACAGTGCCAGACTAGAGTCAAGCTCAACAGGGTCTTCTTTCCCCGCTAATTTTTCCAAGCCCGTTCCCTTGGCAGTGGTTTCGCTAGATAGTAGATAGGGACAGTGGGAATCTCGTTAATCCATTCATGCGCGTCACTAATTAGATGACGAGGCATTTGGCTACCTTAAGAGAGTCATAGTTACTCCCGCCGTTTACCCGCGCTTGCTTGAATTTCTTCACGTTGACATTCAGAGCACTGGGCAGAAATCACATTGCTTGGAAGATTGGGGTACAAAACGAACTAGAAAGATAGCAGATCATGCGATTGTTTTTTATATAAGATGTCTCGCCTCTGGAAAGCACATGCCAATTGGCTACGGATACAGTCATGGTGCAACAAATTCAATTCAATTAGCCAGATGCATCAAAGAATGGTTGCTAGCACTTATAAAGTGTGGTTTCAAACCAGTTGCAAGCGTTTGCGATCAAGGGGGAACTAATATTGCAGCGATCAATTTATTGATACAACAAACGCGACCTGCACTACATGGTAATGGTGAGTAATTTACATATGTATTGATATATGTATTTATGTGTGTACCTGTATTGTATAAGTACTAAACATGCATTAAATTTTTTTCAGAACCACAAGGACATATAAAAGATAACACCATTTTTCTTAAAAATCACAAAATTATACCACTCTTTGATTATGTTCATTTGCAAAAAGGCGTGCGGAATAACTTACTAACTAAACATTTAATGCTTAACAAAAATGTATCAACAGATTTGAAATGTCCATACGCCACATGGGATGCTATCGAACGTTTGTATACTATCGATAAACTGAACAAATATTCAGATATTCAACAACGGATGATGCCTAAATTAGTGGATAAGCATATCTATCCAGCTTTGATTCCAAAGATGAGAGTAAAATATGCTGTCCAAGTGTTAAGCCATACTGTGGCTCATTACATGGCTATTGTCGTATCTTATAAACAAGGTAAATAATAATGGTCATTTATCAAAAAAATGCTGGAAAATTTTAATTTGCATGCACTGTAGAAGCAAAAAAATATTCTGACTTTACGCATTATTTATTTATATTGCAGGTGTTGTTGAAACTATAAAAGGCACGATACAGTTGCCAGAAAGCGCCGCTGCTACATCAAGAACGCTATTATTCTTTGATGAATTATTCGATTCCTTTAATGGCAAACAAGGACAAGGCCTTAGTAGTATAATTAGTCCACAAAGCACGCATAAACGTTTTTGGCAAAAGGCATTATTTACGTTGGATAATATGCAATTTGTTGAAAAAACAACACTAAAACCAATAAGAAGAAATGCACCAAAGTGCTTAAAAAATTGGATGTGGACGATCCGAGGTGCTGCACGTCTATGGGATGTCCTCCAGAGAAGTGGATTTACACATCTTAATTTAAAATATATAAATCAAGACGTACTAGAAAATTTTTTCGGCCAAATAAGAGACGTAGGACGTAGGAATGTCAACCCAACTCCTTACCAATTTGGAACGGCATTTAAAACACTAATTACTGCTAATATTACGTCCAAGCATTCCGTCTCTTCTAATTGTGAAGAAAACGAAACGGATAGTTCCTTAGCATTAATGACTATGTTTCGCGCAGCAGAAATTGCACGCATGGAAAATAATGACACCAACATAGATTGTGCTGAAGCTGCTGTACCAATAGTAGAAGCAAGAAATGTTTTTGTGAATGTGCACAAAATATTGAGTTTTATGCGTAAAAAATGGATACCTATATGCAGTGATTGTGCAAAAAAATTAGAAAATGAACAAATAACAAATATATTACAACAAGCGATATATATAACTGAAGTGCAATTTCCAAACTTTTGCCACAATATCAAATTAAAAGAACAAGTTTTAAATAGCATGGCGACGGAGACAAATTATTTAATAATGCACTGTAAGTCTGCTTTGAAGGAGTTGTTGGATATGGTTGCAATGGAATTTATCCAGCAGTGGTGCAATTTTCTTAATAAAATATTAAATAAAAAAATATTAGCTGAATTCCAGCCAAATTATATGTATAATCAAGCTAAATCATTGGCAATGAGATATGTTAAGAAAGGTAAGAAGGGGAAGTATTATGTTTACACTCGCAAATAAGGGAATAGAATGAGTTATTTATTAAAACAATTATGTTTTTTTTTGCAGGTACTTTATCCAGGTATACGCATCTAAATTAAAATATGTTTATACACACACACATACATATACACACATATACACCGTACATACATATAAACACATACACACATGTACACATTCTATATCTATTTTATAATTTTATATATTTTTCCTATTTCGAAATATTTATAATAAAACTTGTAATAATTAAATTGTAACAATAGCAGTGTAGCTTAATTTTTGCTTCCTAGCCATTTTTCTATCATAATTTTTATAAATAGCAATAATTATAATATGAAAAAATCAGCTATTATGGATTTAAATCGAGCGGTTCGACAGCCATATTGAATTTTAGTTCCTCAAAGGTGGGGCAAGATTTGTAGAGGCGCTACAAACACTGGCAACGCGAGAACAATGGGAGTTTACCGGCCCTGATCGATACCGTGCCGCCGCTTCGCGCCGCGCGCCTCCCGTCATACTGCCGGCGTCGCGCGCACCGTCGCGCGTTCGTGGCGGACAGCTGACCGCCACATGATGCTCCGATTAAACTCTTCGGCTCTTTCTAAGGGGGGGAGATCCATAGACTTGCAAGTTGCAAGGAGAAGACGGATGAATTGATGAGGGGGATTATTTAAAAATGGGAGAATATCTCTTGGAGATTGAGGATAAGTTTTCTCAATGTATTTGACTAAATAAGAGGCTTTACTACAGTATGTGCAATCCGCAATTAAATATTATACATAGTTAATATTTTGCATTGGGTTGCTGCAAGGGCAGCGTTCGGCTGATGACAAAGAACGAGACGTCTGTCGTAGCGTGGACATAAAGTAAAGCATACATATAATTCTCAGATCTCAAGACGAATATAAACTCTAGCGGCCCTTGTACTTTTTTTTACTAATGTCTGTCTTTAAATATGGCGTTCCAATGAGAATCTCTTAAAAGGGCCTTGCTCGCTGGACCGGACTCCTCGCCTCGATCCTCCCTCTCGAACGCTAACTGCCGCAGCTTTCCCTTTCCTGGCGGTGAGCTCTCCCTGGTGATCTGACTCTCGCTCGGTTGATCTCCAGAACACGCGCCGCAACGATCAATCCGTCAAGAAAGAGATAACGGACTCGACACATTCGAAGAAACGCAAGCAAGTGCGGCCATGACACCTAACGATCGTGAGGAAAGAGGTGGGGGCTCTTTGAGAGTGGCGACTAGAGTTCCTCTAGTGGCGACTCACGCGTCGCGCCATCTAATGTGAAATGATCGGGCGTTGTAAAACGCGAAAAGAATTCGAGCGCAATATCTGAACAAATTATTTAATTTTTAATAAATCCAATTATTAATATTTATTTTCATAATTGAGCTAATTTTTTATTTTGATAAATGTAAATACAAATATCTTATTGTATTAATATTTAATATTAATAATTTAATTAGTTGCTTAATTTAACTTCTTGTTTAATAAATGAGCGGATGCAGTACTGAAAATGTACCTATTATATAATATTTTAATTTTCAAAATTGTCAAATTACAAACAGGAATTTTGTTGTGACTTTTACAGTTATAAAGTAACTATTTAATGGAAATGGAAGCCTAAAAAATTAATTAACATCATTGCCGAATTTTTCTCAGGAACATAGGCTCTCAACAAAAGATTTCCACCTATCTCTGCTCCTCGCCAGGAATCTTAGTTCGCTAATAGATTTGCCAGTTTCGCGCGTGACTGTCCTTCTCCAAGTTGTTCTGGGGTGTCTTCTTCTCCGCGTACCAACGGGCTGCCACTGCAAGGTAGCATAAGGTATTTCATCGTATTCCTTTCTCAACGTGTGCGTGTGGCCAATCCAGTTGTATTTGCGTCTTTTTATCTCCCTGTGAATGTCGGATTGCCCCGTTACCTGCCACAGCTTCTCGTTTGAGATTGTTCTGGGCCACCATATTCTGAAGATCTTTCGCAGGCATTTATTAACGAAGACTTGTAGTTTGTCTCCGTCCATGTCTCCGACCCATAGAGCAAAACGGACTTTACACAAGCGTCAAACACACGCAACTTGACTCACATCAGAGATAAGGTTCCCGACTTCCAAATATTTCCAAGGGACGCGAAAGCCCAGCCAGCCTTCTGAATGTGGTACGCGACGTCCTCCGCCTGTGTTCCGCCATTTGGGGTCACTACTCCACCCAAGTAAACGAAACTATTCACTTCTTCGATCTGTTGCCCTTCTATCCAAATGCGAGATTACTGCTATGGTTAACCCCCATACATTTGGTTTTGCTGATAATTATTTTGAGTCCTCGTCTATTGGCTTCTAAATTTAGATCGTTTATTTTGCCCTGCATATGTGCCCTACTATTTGCTAGCAGTACTATGTCATCGGCGTAGTCTAAATCCTCTAGGTGTTGGTTTACCCTCCACGGGATGCCTCGCCTCTTTTCGCAGGTAGCAGACATTGTTGTCACAGATGAATTATCGAGAGATGTAGATAGGAAGTGAGGGGGTAGCCCGAATGAATAAAGCAGCTCGGTTTCGTATTTTCTATGTCTCGCCGGCTGAGCCGTACGCTCTCTTTTTATTCTTATTCACACGAGGTCTGGTTGTAATGGCGTTCCTGACGACACTGCTCGGTCGGCGGGGCAGCTCGTGGTCGCACATGTGACGCTCGCAGCGCACCCGACTGTAGCCGAACATTCTCGAGCGTCTCCGATCACAGCATCAAGGATGCTCGGCTTCCGGCTAAAGGCCGATTCGCAGATGCGCGTCAAACTATTTCGCCTTAAGGGGATGCTAAATTCGTATGTATTTGACCGGAAATGAATGTCCGGGAAAGAATCTACCATATGAAATCGTTTGTATTTCGTGTGAAGACTTTTGAAGTGCAATTGAAAAGGTTTGTGAGTCATTCGTTTAATTGTAATTAATTAATTATTTTTACACCATGCATTTAGCCGAAATAGATAAATTAATAAAAGTTTTTATACGGAATCGTTTGTATTTTGTATGAAGAGTTATGAAGTGTGATTAAAAAGGTTTGTGAGTCACCCAGATAATTATAATTAAATATTTATAAACTCGGTAATTAGCCGAAATATAGATTTTTAGTTATTCATGTTAAAAGAAGAAGGCGCTAGTGTTCCCGAAGGTTCGTCTGCAATCAGAATTAATATGAACGTTTTAAAAATTATTTTCTAAAATAAATAAATATACAGGCTAATGAGCCTGTAGCTATAAGCGATAGTTGCTAATTAAGTTTGTCACTCATATTTCCATCTTGCAGAGGACCTCCGTAACGAGATCAAAGATGTACACCAGCTGTGCAGGGTGAAGAGGTTATCTCAAACGCCCTTAATTGGGCCACAGCTCAATTAAGAGCGACTCAAATGTCATTACCGCTGAGAAGTACTTCTTGCCATTTGAGTCAGCATGTCAGAGCTAGTCACTACGGCCGATTGTGGTGACACAGCACTGGACTGTCTGCAGAAGTTAATCGCATATAGCCATCTCACTGGCAATGTGCCTGATTCAACGGAGCCTAACAACTCTAACAAGCTGCTGATTGTGCGCATTGTCGAGACCATTTGCGGTTGCTTCACCGGTCCACAGACCGATGAGAGTGTGCAGCTGCAGATTATTAAAGCTCTACTGACTGTAATGACAACCCAGCATGTGGAGGTATACGAGGATACGGTATTGTTAACAATTCGTACTGTTTACAACGTTTACTTGTCGTCACGCAACCTGGTGAATCAAACAACAGCCTGTGCGACTCTCACGCAGATGATCAACGTGATCTTCGCGCGAATGAAGACTCAGGCGGAGGAAGAGAACGTGAGGCTTGATGGGGAACATCAGCAGGAGGGTTCTGTCATAGCAAACGGCAAAACTGAAGCTGCCCTGGTAACCATTGCAGTTTGGTAGTTCAGATGCGTCCCGAAGAAGTGCGCAAGAAAACAGTTCAAAATTGCGACAAAAGTGCATAATATCTGTGATTGAACGAGTACTTACTGTACTATTGCAGTAGTCTGCTGTAAGAAGCTACTGTGAAATTTTATACTATTTGTTAAAAGTAAACATGTAGCAGAAATGTGAAAACAATATGGAAGTATCTTTTGAGTACAGATCCAACCAGCAGAAACGTGAAAAGAACGTACAAGCATCTGCCCGTGAAAAAAAGAGCAGTCGAGTGTGCTAAACGCTTGAAACATATTTGCAGCAAAATTTCACAAGTGTATGTCGCTTAAATTGTTGTTTTTGCCGTATAGATCCGATCGTGACAGAAATGCGAAAAAAGCGTGCAAGCATCTGCCCGTCAGAAAAAGAACAGTCGAGCGCGCTAAACTCCCAGACAGCACAAAATATTTATAAAATATTTATAAAATATTTATAAAAAAGATTTAAATATTTTGAAAATATATACGTTCAATATTTTGTAAATATTATAATGTCCGGAAAATGAAAGTATCTAAAAGATTATAATAAATATTTTAAAATAAAGTGTAAATAATTATCATCAATATTATTAAAGTTGTTTTTAATTTATGTTATAAATATTTATAGAAATAATTACTGGTAAGTTAAGTGGAGATTGTGAAACTGTTATAGCTTCGTGCTGTGAAATGTAGGCCATACGGTCCATTTTGGCGTTACGAATTTCGAAAAATGTTTGATTGATAAATCAGATGTACGGTATATTCTGTCAAAATAACAAAGATAACGCTCTCAATAACGATAAATAAAAAAAAACAAGGCAAATGAGAGCTCGTTCGCGACGATGGACGGGCGACAGTAATAAAATATTACAAATTGAATAAAATATATATAATAAAGTAAACGTTTCGGTCCTTGATTTGGACCCTCCTCAGTACATATAGCTGGTCGAGTGAAATGCAGTGGTCACAATAAGTAGTAAAAAATGCCGCGTAATACTTATTGTATTACGCGGAGAGATGGTGTCGTATATCTTATCAATTTGACTGTCAGGTAACTCTTGTGATCACTTTTTAAGGTATGACTATATATATTTGTTTAATTTTTTTTTTATGGAATTAAGATAACAGTCACGTTGAGGATACGAGATCCACACTCTCATAATCGGAGAGCGGAATAACTGCATTTTTGACTACTTGTGACCACTGCATTTCACTCGACCAGCTATATATGTACTGAGGAGGGTCCAAACCAAGGACCAAAACGTTTACTTTAATTATTATATATATTTTATTCAATTTGTAATATTTTATTACTGTCGCCCGTCCATCGTCGCGAACGAGCCCTCATTTGCCTTGTTTTGTTTATTTCTGCCAAAATCATTTGTATTTCTGCTGCTCTACTTCTAAAGGTGAAATTTCATGGGCAATGAAAAGTAGCAGCAGATCGTACTGATTGGCTACAAAATAGAGAAGTTCTAGGAACTGGAGAAAAGACGAACATTTTCCGCCCTTAGTCATTAAAATCCGTTCATACCAATTTTGGACAGATGGGGGGTAAGGACAGTCTACGTTACTTTTACCCCCCATCTGTCTAAAATTTGTATGGACGGATTTTAATGACTAAGGGCGGAAAATGTTCGTCTTGAAAAGAGCTTTCGAAAGGCGTGTGGCATATATGCGCAATTCAACATGGCGTCATAGTTATGGCTACTTAAAGGAATAAATTCAAAATTTCAGATTCAACATGACGCCATGTTGAATTGCGCATATATGCCACACGCCTTTTGAAAGCTCTTTTCAAGACGAACATTTTCTGCCCTTAGTCATTAAAATCCGTCCATACCAATTTTGGACAGATGGGAGGGTAAAAGTGACGTGGATTGTCCCATATATACATATATATATAAAACCTCTTATTTTTTACAAATATACATATATATGTATTTATATTCGTATTATATAGAGAATCGCTATAACATTAAATGTAATAATAGTTATAATATAGAACTATTGTCTCCTATTTTTGAAATTTATTAAATATGTATTTATTGATTAAATACGTATTTATTATATTTAATGTTATTCTTGTGAATTCTCTATGTTAGGTAGATATAAATACACATATATATCGTATATATACATATATATATAATATTAACATGTTTTTTAAATCATGTTTATCTGCAATAATTAAATTATTTATATTAAATCAATTATTATTTTTAAAATAAAAAATTTACCTGACAATGTGATTATTCCTTATCCACTAATTATTAATTTTCAAATAAGTAATAATTCATGTATTAAAAACACATGAAGAATATAAAACGATGCAAAACTGGAAACTACTGGAACAGATTCGGGTCTGGACTAGTTATTTATTGGTTCGGATTCCTTTGACTGCTTGAACAGATCGACTGAGAAAAAGTTTATTATAATGGACCATTTTCCCGAAAATATTACATACATGGATCCAACTTGTATCAAATCTATGAATAATACGTGATTATAATCGATATAATTGTATATATTTATTTTTGTACAGTTATCTTCAAGAAATGACAAGAGATGATACATCATCTAATATTTGTAAATAGATTTCTGTTAGAGGATCTGATCATGGATTAATATTTTAATACTGTTTCTGATTTTTATCGCAATGAATTAAAGTATTTGTATTTTCATATTGTAATTATTATATTCAAGTCATTAAACTATTCATGTATTTTTATTTTCCCTCCAAATGTTTGCGAAAACTTAACTATTTAGTAGAGCTACATAATCGAGTAAATGAATTAAATATTATCACATAACTGAATGAATTAAAATCACAGTCCTTAAAAATACAATGTAGCTACAATCTATAGGGTTGTGTGGGGTGATGTGCAACACGTTCACTCGTTGCTCGGAAAACATATCCAAAAATCAAATTCTTGAATAGATCATGGCTGTATAATGTAGAGGAAGGAAAATACTACAATTCTGTGTGATTAGATTTTCAAAATTTTAAATTTTTCCTAAAAATTTTTCGAGTTTTCAAAAAAACGTCTGTTTTAGCATTTTTAAATTTTCTTGGGGTGATGTGCAACACAGGTAAAAAATGCATGAATATTGACATCAATCGACTTAAATGTCAAATTTGGGCTTCTTAAATACAAATTAATCGAAATCTGGTGAACAAAAAATTTCACTGTATTGTAATCGACCTCTGACAAATGGAAATTTCACCAAAAAAAATTCATTTTTTTTATTTTTTATTTATTTATCGGCTTAAAAATTAATATAATGAAAGGAAAAACGCAACCGGATGATCGCCTTTCAGCAATTTTATTGCTGCCCAAATTAGATCGCAATTGACCGAAACAGCGATACCCTTATTTTTATACTTTCGTGGCATAATGACTAAACACATTGAAAAATACCGGAAATAAGTTGGCGCTGCAAGTTCATATTTTTTTATGAACTATAGCTCAAACGATTGCTCCCTCAGAATCAACAATTGCTCCCCTTTTAAAATTATTATTTTTTGAAATATTTAATAAAAACGAAAAATTTCTAATTTTTATTGAAAAACATATTTATAATAATTCTATATAACTAAATCCGGCATAGAACAATTGCTCCTTATTGCTCCATCATAATTTTAATGATTTATTGGATTTTTATTGAAAAATTAACAAATTAATTATTTCACAAGTAACGCCGCCGCCGCTACTATCGGCCGCCTATTGTAACTATGGCTCGGCAGCCATTGGCGGAAATATTCAAACGTAATATAATAGCTCTATTGTTCATAACTATATCTCAAAGAGTTTAGTCAACATTTCCTATTGATTTTCGGTAGAATAACTATTTCTCGCTTCGCTCTATTGGGATTTTCAATCGCTCTATTCGTCGCTGCTTTTCTGTAAGAGCTGCAAGTTGATTGGCTTAAACCAAAACTCGAACGCAGTTCTAGCAATGTGGACACAAGGCTTAAGTGCCCATCTACAATAGGTGTTTTAAGCCCTAAGCCCTAAGAAATTGACCAATCACAGTCAATTTATTCTCTTCAAATTCAATTGTGATTGAACAATTTCTTAAGGATTAGGGCTTAAAGCTGGCCACACACACTTTTTCGTAACAGTAACAGTAGGATTTCGACCAATCGCGTTGCTCGATTCGAAAACGTACGACCGTACGTCCCCGAATCGAGTAACACGATTGGTCGAAATCCTACTGTTACTGTTACGAAAAAGTGTGTGTCCGAGGCCTAAAACACCTATTGTAGATGGGCACTAAGGCTGAGTTTCCACTGAGCGCGTCACGCATTGCGTTATCCGTCGCGACCAATCAAAACATCTTATTTTATTACATTATTTGTAATAGGATGTTTAGATTGGTTAAGCCCCTTGCACAATGCCAGACAACAGGCAATAGGAACAGGAAATAACCAAAAAATCGTTAATTACAACCTAAAAAGTTTAAATGCTATGATTGGTTGGCAACAGGCAATAGACACAAAATTTCCAACGTGACGGAAACTCTGTGTCTATTGCCTGTGTCACTGTTTATTCTGCATTTATACATGATTTCTGATTTCTATTCCCTGTTCCTATTGCCTGTTGCCTGGCATTGTGCAAGGGGCTTTAACGACAGATGACGTGACGCGCACAGTGGAAACTCAGCCTAACGTCAATAAAGGCTCATGCACAATGCTGACAGGTAGGCAATTAAGGAGCAATCGTTTTATGTTGGATATACTTGCAGAAGACTGTGAGAAATGTATTTTTCCAAGAAAATAAACAGTTCTTTGCTAAAATATCATACAAAATTAATTATACGAATGGAGCGATTGAAAATCCCAATAGAGCGAAGCGAGAAATAGTTATTCTACTGAAAATCAATAGGAGGAAATGTTGACTAAACTCTTTGAGATATAGTTATAAACAATAGAGCTATTATATTACGTTTGAATATTTCTGCCAATGGCTGCCGAGCCATAGTTACAATAGGCGGCTGATAGTGACGGCGGCGGCGTTACTTGTGAAATGATTAATTTGTTAATTTTTCAATAAAAATGCAATAAATCATTAAAATTATGATGGAGCAATAAGGAGCAATAAAGGAGCAATCGTTCTATGCCGGATTTAGTTGTATAGAGTTATTATAAATATGTTTTTCAATAAAAATTAGAAATTTTTCGTTTTTATTAAATATCTCAAAAAATAATAATTTTAAAAGGGGAGCAATTGTTGATTCTGAGGGAGCAATTAGAGAGCAATCGTTTGAGCTATAGTTCATTAAAAAATATGAACTTGCAGCGCCAACTTATTTCCGGTTTAAAAAATGCATTAAAACACTTCATATACACATGTTCAATCGTAAAATAGTGATAAACTAGCGAAAAATGAGTGTTGCACATTACCCCCAAAAAAGTGCACATAACCCCAAACACGCTATTTTGCGCGGACTGGCGTGACACCAACACAACGTAAAAAAATCACAAAATCGCTTTGGATTATCAAAAGTACTTAAAAAACTAACAATATAAAAATATTTACCTATAAGATGACTAAAACCAATTCACGAAATCACTATGAATGTGAAAAGCGAAAATTACATTGAGCTCGAAAAATTTAACTCACTTTTCGTACAGCAAACCAGGGTGCGTGCCATCTCGCGAGTTAAGCTGGATTTTCACGAGCCGCTGAAACCGACCGTTCGAGCGACAAAACGGATCACGTGACGACGTTTGTACCATACAAACGATACAAACGTCGTCACGTGATCCGTTTTGTCGCTCGAACGGTCGGTTTCAGCGGCTCGTGAAAATCCAGCTTTATTTATCTAAAACGAGGTACTATTGACACAAATAGATGACAGTATGCGGTT
Organism: Temnothorax longispinosus; assembly: GCF_030848805.1. NCBI lineage: Eukaryota > Metazoa > Arthropoda > Insecta > Hymenoptera > Formicidae > Temnothorax > Temnothorax longispinosus. The sequence continues at coordinate 10,745,974 of NC_092362.1, read as the reverse complement.
CTGTCAAATGTCGACATGCAGACCAGGAATCGGAAACGTTGCACATTACCCCACACAACCCTATATATATATATATATATATATATATATATATATATATATATATATATATATTCATTATAAAATAGATTATAATATATATATATATATATATAATCAGCTGTTTTATAATGAATCAATTGTACGATAAAACAAAGTTATTTATCTGGTTATAATATTTACAGTCCTTGAATCTGAATCCTTTAAACAAAATTGGACAATTCGTTGAATCTAAGATCAGATTTTAGCTTTCTTTCTATTTTTATCCGACACTGTATAGGTACTTGTCGTAACTTTTCGTTAGATCAAAAGGTTCCCATCTACTCGCTGGAAAAATGTGTTTGTTCCTCTCGTACCATGATCTAGTGAGAAAAATAAAAAAATAACATAAAAAAGAATTATGCAAAATATTCTTTTAATAATAAATACCTAAGTAAAGGCTCAGTCACAATGAGAAAAATAAGGAATAAGATAAAGGAATAAGGAATAAAGGAATGTCGCATCTCACTTCAGTACACGTACATTAAAGTGAGATGCAACATGCCTTATTCCTTATTCCTTTATCTTATTCCTTATTTTTCTCATTGTGACTGAGCCCTAAAACTTTTCCGACATGTGATTCCTCGGTTTCGACAGAAGCATCGTGCATAATACGAATATCATCGTGAACGTCAAATGTGAACAGAGGCCCGCTCTTTCCTCATGCCTAATCGCAATATTACATACATTAAAATAACATGCCAACATTGTGATATTGCTTCATAAGTTTTATCATTTAGTATATTTACCTTAGTTACAATAAAATCAGTTACAGTTGCAGTAAAACGTATAATGGTGCGGTAATATAAGATATAAGATTCTCCTTGACATACATTAACTGATCTGCTATTACTGTTTTAAGCTCGCTGAATTCGGGCCTCAGAACTTCTAAACATCTCTGAAGAACCTAATAAGAATGACCTGTATGTGAAAATGTAATTTATGCAGCAAAACATTATATATCATGCCAATGTTACTCCAAAAGTGACACTGGAGTATTTTAATAACTTAAACGTTCTCTAAACCACTGAGACATTCACCTTTCTTCATTATAACACTCCGACGATGGTCAGATCCATCCCAATAACTGAATTTGATCTCAATTTCTTCTTCCTTCAACGCGTTCTGCTTTCTAGCCCATTCTTGTCTCAATTCTTTCCTAAGTTTATTTTTCTCCTCGTCCCTTTCCTTACTGGCAAAAAACATGTATCTACATCTGGATTTTTCTAAATCTTCTTAATCGCAGGGCCATCAGATTGCACATTTTTTAACTACGGGGATTTTTCGGCATTGTCTTCGTCAGAAGACATCTCAGCTTCATCTTCGTCTTCGTCCAGATTAAAAGACAAAGCTTGAATCTGTCTCTTCTGTTTGTTCTTTTCTGTCTGCTTCGCCGCTAGTGCTCTTTCCTTTTCCTGCTCTTTTTCACGTTCCTTCTATCAAAGCATAAAATACACGTACAAAAATACAAATTATGAGATAATCAGGATCATAAGAAGATTGTAAGAAATTACTTGTGGGTATCAGGATTCGTGAATGTTCGCTCAATTTAACGGCGGATTTTCTCTTGCATTCCGCGTGACCGACGGTACATGCACATTTCGTGGCATCTAGCCTTAGCATCTTTGTGATATCGTCATCATGCATTAGGATTTTCTTCGTATCCTATCTTCTGAAGAAGCCCATCGAAAATTCTTGATATGTATGACTAGATGACATTTCTGAATGTCACTAGCAGAAATCAGACACATATATATATATATATATATATTTATAAATATAAAAATTAAAATTTGTAAATATAAACGTAAGTGTAACGTATAGCGCATCGTCGATTTGCCAACTCGAGACTCAGCACTCGGCGAGACGCGAGGAGCGATACCCGAAATGCATGGCATCGTGGCATAGCCGGCGCGTGCTAAGCAGCTACGTCACAGCTCAAGCGAGAAGGAAACAGCAGATCGTATGTCTGCCCTTCTCTCCCCGCTCGAAGCTTGCCAAGTGCCGAGTCAGCCGACTGGCATATCCCCTCCATCTGAGTAGTTCGGACACGAATCATAGCACGGACACGAACCATGGGTGCGTTCAGCCGATACTTCGCTAGCCTAGCAATCGTGAGCAGTCGCTCGTTTTCGCTCGTTTCCTCTCCTTTGATCCAATGGATTAAAAGGAGAGGAAACGAGCGACTGCTCACGATTGCTAGGCTAGCGGAGTATCGGCTGAACGCACCCCATGTGTGTACCGTTACCGAGCGTAACAACGTAGTTCACGTCCACTTTCTCAGGCGGTGCGTCAGTATACGTCCGCTGGAACGGAATGATCCCGGTGGCCGCTCTCAGGTTTCTCTCTGCTATTAGTGAAGGGTGCGGCCATATTGAATTAAATCACTATCGGGTGTTCAGTTGCTCATGATGTGCGTTTATCTGCATTCGTTATTACAATATATAACGAAGCAGGCGAATGTTTTTGTGTTAAATATTGGTACATGTTATCAATAAGTTTGTAAGTCATGCCTTCAACGTGTAGCGTACTTGAATGCCGAAATCGAACCACTACTCCTGTAGTATTAAACCCTTTCTTTTGGACATTCTGTATATGCCAGACTATTGTATAGAAATCTTGTATAAAACCACTTGTATAGAATCTGTAGTATAGCATATCTTGACTAAAATCAACATGGCGGCAAGCATCACGGCCGAGATGCCTGTCAGCGGTCTAGTATTGTATAGAAGTCTATGATAATATCTAAATAAATTAAAATCTCACATTGTTCATCCGAACCCCAGATTTCTAGCAGTTTGTATTTGGACACGACTCCCTGCGACTGCAGCGTTTGTACTATTGCTTGAGTGCGTGGTATCAACCTGAAAAAATCGTATTGAATTGATGTAATCTATTCGATGAATCAACGTGAAATCGGAAGGAGATAGAATAACGATTTACCTGGCTCATGACTTGGTTATGTTCCCAGGTGTCGTCAGCAGCGATTGAACAAATCGTTTCAGCTTAGGGCACACTTAACCCTCCAAGAAAAAATACGCGAACCACTTGACACCGTCCACAGATGCTCTATATCCATCGATGGTAGTGCCCATCCGGCCTTTCCAAATGTACCAGACACGCGGCAAATGATCTTTCCGGTTCCTTGATTATATCTATAAATGAGAATAATATTCGATCATAATGAAGATTAATATCTTTATATAAATAAATAGGAAAAACATTATAAAACAACAATTGTGATAAAAATACCTTGGCGGTGGATCAACCAATGGTTCACTAAGATGGCATAGCATGGAAGCGAATTTCGGCAATCATTCGGATTCTATCGCCGTGACACCTCGCATATACATCTTATTCGTTTCGTACACCTCTTTATAAACCACCTATTCCGGACTGATTTTCCGTAGAACGCACGAAGAATGCATGAACACAGGTTCCTCCATTTCTGATGGTGTTCTGAAAGATGGTTCAGAATGGAGAGGTCGCATTCAATAGGTCTTAATTATCGATAATAATTAATAACACACCATACCTAACCTGTAAGCAGGTTTCCACTTGGCCTTATCCTGATCCTCTTTTAGATCCGCCATACCTGCAAGAACTATCTGGCGCAGCAATTTCGCTTCCATGTCGGTTGGTAACGGCATTCTGTAACAATTCTTGTTGTAGACAACCGTCTCAAACATATTGCAACATACATACAGTCAAATTCCAGTATTCTGATCTAATCGAGGAAGTCAACGGGAAGACAATGATGACGACGACGACGACGTTTCGTGGCGGTGGTTGATAGCGCGGCACTTTTCGACGTCTTATCGTGTCCTGTCTCGCGGCATGTATTCCTTGCACTCGCGTAAACTTTCCTCCAGCCTCCTCGAGATTCGCCGCCATATTGATGATGCATGACGCGCCGTTTGACTGTTTTCCGTCTTTTTATAGTCGACTATTTAGAAGTCGACTTTTAGTCGACTTTCCGTCATTTTTAGAAGTCCACTAGAAGTCGGCTTATAAAAGTCGACGGAAAATCGACTTTTATAAGTCGACTATTTAGAAGTCAACTTTTAGTCGATTTTCCGCCATTTTTAGAAGTCGACTATTTAGAAGTCGATTTTTAGTCGACTTTCCGCCATTTTTAGAAGTCGCCTATTTAGAAGTCGACTTTTAGTCGACTTTCCGTCATTTTTAGAAGCCGACTAGAAGTCGACTTACCGTCGACTTTCCGTCAACTGTGCTCTTAAGCTATATCCACACAAACTTGCATAAGCCCATAAACATAAGCATAAAGGCCATCGCACACAAAATTGTATAGGCTGCATAAGCATAGCATAAGACCGCTGGACCAATAAGCATCTTATGTAAATCAATATGGCGGCTTTATGCTGGATGTTCATTGGTTTAGCGGTCTTATGCTACGCTTATGCTAAGCTATGCATTTTGTGTGCGATGGCTTTAAGAGAATTGATTGGTCCATATGCAAGTGCATAAGGAAATAGACCAATCAGTTTCTTTATGCATATAGTTATGCACCTATGCAAGTTTGTCTAGATAGACCTTTAGAGACACTTCTGCATAACGCATAATGCGTAAGCATAAAAAAATTGGGTAATTCTTCAGTTTAGCTACAGCAGCACAAAAAACGATGAATTTAGGCTCATTCGACGCGTTTTTGCACAAAACGACCAATCTGGCAGAAAAAAGTGTCGCTCTGCCCCGCGACGCGAGATATTAATCGTTAAAGTTGACAGGAATCAGGTTATGACAGAGAGAAACCTGAGAGCGGCCACCGGGATCATTCCGTTCCAGCGGACGTATACTGACGCGCCGCCTGAGAAAGTGGACGTCAACTACGTCGTTACGCTCGGTAACGGTACACACATGGTTCGTGTCCGTGCTATGGTTCGTGTCCGAACTACTCAGATGGAGGGGATATGCCAGTCGGCTGACTCGGCACTCGGCAAGCTTCGAGCGGGGAGAGAAGGGCAGACATACGATCTGCTGTCTCCTTCTCGCTTGAGCTGTGACGTAGCTGCTTAGCACGCGCCGGCTATGCCACGATGCCATGCATTTCGGGTATCGCTCCTCGCGTCTCGCCGAATGCCGAGTCTCGCGTTGGCAAATCGACGATGCGCTATACGTTACATTTACGTTTATATTTACAAATCTTAATTTTTATATTTAAAAATAAATAAATAAATAAATATATGTATATATGTATATATATATATATATTTGAAATTTATAAATATAAAAATTGAAATTATAATTAATTAAAAAAATATTTATAAACATAAAAATTAAAATTCGTAAATGTAATGTATAGAAATCCCCGTTCTGGCAAATTTGCTTTTATATCAAAAAAAGGCTTACATTAAAAACCTTTACTTTAGCATAATAGTATTTAAATTTAATATTTAAATGCATAACAATAATTACATATTAACTATATCAAGAAAAAAAGTAGTTTATAATGTTCTTTTTACTCTTATTAAATTTAAATTAGCTATTAATGTTTATAAGCGGCCACGAGCAACAACAGAGAGATATTGAATTAAAATAAAAACAATTTCTTAAATAAACAATACACATGCTTAACGTTTTGACTGTACTTAGTCTTCTTCGGAACGGATTACTACGATAGAAAAAGATAAATATAAAAAAACATGATAATTAATGTTCAAGTTTACATACTAAAACATTAAACATTAGTCTAGACTAAAACATTAAACAATCATCTAATAATATAAACAAAGTAAACAATAATCTATGTAATAATCTAATTAAATCACAAATATAAAAACACCGGAATAATCGAATAAAACCATAACAAGATAAATTTATATTTATATTGAGAAGTGGTAAAATCTCTTCTGTCAGGAAGAGAATGTAAAGAATTATTAACGGAGGTATTCTGATTTAAAAGATCTTTAAAATATATATTTTTCAGGAACTTTTTATAGGGAAACGAAGAAAGTGAATAACGTTAAACTTTGCATGTTCTCTTCACCTTATTTTAAAAATTTATTTTTATTTTTAAGTAACAAAAATGCTCTTTTTTCTGTTATATCCAGGTCACCATAAATGACAGACGATGTAAATAATTCTAGCTGTTTTAGGTATCTGAAACGCAAAAAGCTAAAATTTTCTTATTCAGAAGAAGTATATGTGGCTATAGTCTGAACTAGAACTAAACCAATATTTCCATTTTAGGTTCTAGGCGGCTTTTTTATCAAAAATATTATTAATCAATATTAAATAAACCATTTACGATCTGAGCTTAGATTTTATAGTAGCCTAATAATATTTTTTATATACTATATTTACATATTTTTCCAACTTTAATCAACTATAATACGCGCCGATTAACTTGTCAGACTTACAACACAGCTCCTATTGGATTAATAAAATCCCCTCACACCCCTCTAATTAAATCGATTTAAATAATAGTAAAGAATTTACTACTCCAACAGGAGCTGTGTTGTAAGTCTGACAAGTTAGTCAGCGCGCAATTTATTAAAATTGGAAAAAAATATACGTGTAATTATACATAAAAAATATTATTAGGCTATTAAGATCCAAGCTCGGATCGTACACGGCTTGCTTAATATTGATTGATTGTATAACGGTCACATAAAACGGTGTTATTTCTCTTATATTATTAAAAATCAGAATAATAAATTTATTTCGCCAGTGAATAGAATAATAATTAAAGCAGCTTAAATCGACAGGTATCAGAAACGTAAAAACCAAAAATTTTCTTATTCAGAATAAGTGATATGGGTTATCGTCTGAACTAGAATAAACATTTTCTTTTAATAAAATACTAATAAAATTTTGAAAAAAGTTATATTTTAAATAAAAAAAACCGCTCAGAATGGAAATATTGATTTAATTCTAGTTCAGACGATAGCCACACTTCTCCTGCAGAATAAGAAAATTTTAGCTTTTTGCGTTTCAGATACCTAAAACAGCTAAAATTATTTACATCGTCTGTCATTTATAGTGACCAGGATATAACAAAAAAAGAGCATTTTTGTTACTTAAAAAATAAAAATAAAGAGCATCGGCAAGCCCCCTGCAAAAAATGCCCGTTTTCGGTACCTTGATTTTTGAAACTTTTTTTATGCCAAATGGTTACTTATGATGACCCAATAATCCCTGCAAAATTTTAAGAGGAGCATACGCCCCGTTTAAGAAATATAGGGGGTCAAAGTTGATCATTTCCAATCAAAAAATATAGCAGCTTCACATTTATACTCCAATAATAATGTCCAAAAAATTCAGCCGAAATGGTTCTTTTAAGATTTTTGGCTGCTGATTACAAATCTGAAGTCAGATTTTAAAAATTCAAAATGGCGGATTCAATATGGCAGACGAATTTTTCTTAAATTCATCGGATTCACTTGAAACTCGTTACTCGGGGGTTTTTGGGGTCGCTGATTACGAAATTGAAGTCAGTTTAGAGAAATTCAAAATGGCGGATCCAATATGGCGGACTGATTTTTTCAAAATTCATCAGATTTACTTGAAACTCGTTACTCGGGGGTTTTTGGGGTCGCTGATCACGAATCTAACGGTGAACTAACTTTTAACCAACACTAAATCTTCTTTGTCACTACATTAAATCTACATAGAACCTATTTTGTCCTACAATGGACCTATTTTTCCTTACATTGGACCTATATTCTACCTAGGAGCGGTGAGCATCGAGCGGACTGAGTCTCGTTTTAAACAGTTCGGCCTAGAGTTACGAAACCCTGAAAACAAAAGACGATCAGCAGATCATCATTTCATTAACATTCCATTGTGTTGAGGTGGCCGCCCTGGACGGTCTGCACGATAGCAGCGCTCGGAACGACAGCGCTCGAGACGGCAACGCATACGCCATCTAATTTCATTAGATCCGGTTCCGTTCTATTCGCCCTCAGAAAGAGAGAGAGAGACGTCCCGCGTGCACGCACTGGATTATGCATTACATCTTGCCTTCGTTGGTTGGATTATTACAACTTGCCTTTGCTGGCTGGATTGTCGATTACATCTTGCCTTTGCTGGCTGGATTATGCATTACATCTTGCCTTCGTTGGTTGGATTATTACAACTTGCCTTTGCTGGCTGGATTGTCGATTACATCTTGCCTTTGCTGGCTGGATTATGCATTACATCTTGCCTTCGTTGGTTGGATTATTACAACTTGCCTTTGCTGGCTGGATTGTCGATTACATCTTGCCTTTGCTGGCTGGATTATGCATTACATCTTGCCTTCGTTGGTTGGATTATTACAACTTGTCTTTGCTGGCTGGATTGTCGATTACATCTTGCCTTTGCTGGCTGGATTATGCATTACATCTTGCCTTCGTTGGTTGGATTATTACAACTTGCCTTTGCTGGCTGGATTATGCATTACATCTTGCCTTCGTTGGTTGGATTATTACAACTTGCCTTTGCTGGCTGGATTGTCGATTACATCTTGCCTTTGCTGGCTGGATTATGCATTACATCTTGCCTTCGTTAGTTGGATTATTACAACTTGTCTTTGCTGGCTGGATTGTCGATTACATCTTGCCTTTGCTGGCTGGATTATGCATTACATCTTGCCTTCGTTGGTTGGATTATTACATCTTGCCTTTGTTGGATATATTGGATCCGCCATTTTGAATTTTTAAAATTTGATTTCAGATTCGTAATCAGCGACCCCCAAAACCCCCGAGTAACGAGTTTTAAGTGAATCCGATGAATTTAAGAAAAATCAGTCCGCCATATTGGATCCGCCATTTTAAATTTTTAAAATCTGACTTCAGATTTGCAATTTGAATTTTTAAAATCTGACTTCAGATTCGTAATCAGCAGCCAAAAATCTTAAAAGAACCATTTCGGCTGAATTTTTTGGACATTATTATTGGAGTATAAATGTGAAGCTGCTATATTTTTTGATTGGAAATGGTCAACTTTGACCCCCTATATTTCTTAAACGGGGCGTATGCTCCTCTTAAAATTTTGCAGGGATTATTGGGTCATCATAAGTAACCATTTGGCATAAAAAAAGTTTCAAAAATCGAGGTACCAAAAACGGGCATTTTTTGCCGATGCTCTTTTTAAAATAAAGTGAAGAAAACATGCAAAGTTTAACGTTATTCACTTTCTTTGTTTCCCTATAAAACATTCCTGAAAAATATATATTTTAATGATCTTTTAAATTAAAATATTTCCGTTAATAATTCTTTATACATTCTCTTCCTAACGTGTGTGTGAAGCTATCGTCTCATTTTGCAGAAACTCACAAATTATTGAGAGTTCTGGCTTCTTTCAAAAAACGCGTCAGTACAAACTGAGACGCTATGTTCACGCAGCGTCTCATTTTGTCCTACACAAGTTCCACCACTGTATCTCATCAGATTTTGCAAGATCTATAGTTCTATAACAGTTCTATAAAGAGTTCTGCCATATAAAAGCAAAAAAATTAATTATAAGGTACTAAAAAAAATTACAATGCATCGAGTATACCGGTTGAGACGCCAGTTGAAATCTCGGAGTTCCGGTTTATGTAAAATCTTTTTCGAGTAGTTTTGAGCATATTGAAACATTTTCTAAAGAGTTCCGAGCGTTAGAATCTTTGTTATATTTAAAAAAATTAACCCTCAGTGTACGATCTGGGTTAGCGTAACCCGAGCGAATTTTGAAAGTAGCGGCGCCATTTCAAAGGAAGTGAATGGTGGGGGTCCGTACCGGGGGGGGGGGGGAATCTTTGAGGTAGCTACTATGTGAGCGCCAAAGGGCAGCGTCAGTCTACGCTTGGTACTCAAGTTATACGATTTTGAAAATTGTACCTTTTTTATAGATCGTACACTGAGGGTTAATATTAACCGAAAAGTAATCATGACAGAAGAAGATGAGACGCTGTGCGAAATCTCGGAGTTTTGGCTTATATAAAATATTTTTCGTATAGTTCTGAGCATACTAAAGCATTTTCTAAAGAGTTCCCGCCACTAGCTACGTTGTATATATATGTTTATTAACTTTAGCAAACACTAGCTACGTTGTATAATTTTTAAATAAATTAATACCGCTCGAAAATCAGGAATTTATCGAAAATAAGGTGAGACGCTGCCGTATTTTGGCAGTTCTGTGAGTTCTGCTATAATTCTCGTGTAGTTCTGAACGTGTTCTAACGTTGTCCCATTTTATTCTGGCAATAAGCATTATTTATTCATTTTTTAAATAATTCTTATCGCTCGAGAAAGACCCTATTCTCGATAAATTCCTGACCTTCGTGCGTTATTAATTTATTTAAAAATTATACAACATTGGCAATGCCCGGAACTTTTTAGAAATTGTTTTAGTATGCTTAGAACTGTACGAAAAATATTTTATATAAGCCAGAACTCCGAGATTTTCTACAGCGTCTCACCCACATACCCGTAAATGCGTCTTTCTTGGGCGATAAAAATTATTTAAAATATGAATAAATAATGCTTATCGTCAGAACTCTTTAGAAATAAACGTTAGAACACGTTCAGAACTATACGAGAATTATAATAGAACTCACTGTTACCCATGTGTATTGTTTATTTAAGAAAGTGTTTTTATTTTTATCCAATTATCCTTCTGTTGTTGCTCGTAATTTGGCCGCTTGAACATGCATAGGTAAAATAAATTTAATAAGAGTGCAAGAAACATTATAAATTACCATTTTTTTTTCAATATAGTTAATAATATAATTATTGGTATGCATTTAAATATTAAATTTAAAATTTATTATGCAAAGTAAAGGTTTTTAATGTAACACTTTTTTAAATAGAAAAGCATAGAACAGTGATTTCTATACATTACATTTACGAATTTTAGTTTTTATGTTTATAAATATTGATTTAATTAATTATATTTGCAATCTTTATATATTTATAAATTTCAAATATATATACATATATATATATATATATTTATTTAATTATAAATAAAAAAATTAAAATTTGTATACAAGCAAATGTAACGTATAGAGCGGGTATAGCGTATCGTCGATTTGTCAACTCGAGACTCGGCACTCGGCGAGACACGAGACGCGATACCCGAAATGCGTGGCATCGTGGTATAGCCGGCAAGCCGGCCCGTGCAAAGCGGCAACGTCACAGCTCAAGAGAGACAGCAGATTGTATGTCTGCCCTTCTCTCCCCGCTCGAAGCTTGCCGAGGGCCTATTAGCGTACACGGACAGAGAGGAAAGGCTTGCGCGACCAGCATATCCCCTCCATCTGAGTAGTTCGGACACGAACCATAGCATGGATACGAACCCATGTATCGTTACCCGAGTCCTCTCTGATCGTTACCGAGCGTAACGCCGTAGTTGACGTCCACTTTCTCAGAGGGCAGATTAGGACAGACGTCCCCCGAAGCCGGATGGCCGCTCTCAGGTTTCTCTCTGGTTATGATTTCTGTCATACCGACGACATGTAGCAACACTGAACGTGCCCTGCGGCCACATGCGCATGCTCAGTGGTCGCACGCGCATGTAAAACTGCGCCAATTTTAAATGAATCAATCGTGCAGAATAACCAAGCATCTTGATTCAAGCAGTTAGGTTTCACGCTGGGAGTTTCTTTAATTTAATTATGCGGGGGAAGCACACACACACACACACACACACGGGGGGTGCGAGGGGGGGGCCTTCGGCCCCTCCCTCCCCCGCACCCACCCCGCCGGTAGGCTGCGTGGACCTCGCTTTACAACATAAAGTACATGCTAAGTTGTAAAACGAAATTATAAAGCACATGCATGGAGGGGTGCAAGGGGGCTTACATGCGTGAGCGCACGTGAACAGAAAGGCTTTTCTCCCCTGCACCCTCCCCCATGCATGTACTTTATAATTTCGTTTTACAACTTAGCATGTACTTTATGTTGTAAAGCGAGGTCCACGCAGCCTACCGGCGGGGTGGGTGCGCGGGAGGGGGGGGCCGAAGGCCCCCCCCTCGCACCCCCCCGTTGTGTGTGTGTGTGTGTGTGTGTGCTTTCCACGCATAATTAAACTAATGAAACTCCCAGCGTGAGACCTAACTGCTTGAATCGAGATGCTTGGTTATTCTGCACGATGTAACTGTTTAATGATTTTCGTTAAAGCAGGGCACATACACACGTGTGTATACCCTGCTTTATAGAAGTTGTGATTTTCGTTAAAGCAGGGCACATACACGTGTGTATGCTGGTGTATGCCCTGCTTTATAGAAGTTGTGATTTTTGTTAAAGTGTGTGTGCCCTGCTTTAACGAAAATCATTAAACAGTTACATCGTGCAGAATAACCAAGCATCTCGATTCAAGCAGTTAGGTCTCACGCTGGGAGTTTCATTAGTTTAATTATGCGTGGAAAGCATACACACACACACACACACAACTGTGGGGTGCGAGGGGGGGGCCTTCGGCCCCCCCTCCCCTGCACCCACCCCGCCGGTAGGCTGCGTGGACCTCGCTTTACAACATAAAGTACATGCTAAGTTGTAAAACGAAATTATAAAGCACATGCATGGAGGGGTGCAAAAGGGCTTACATGCGGAGCGCACGTGAACAGAAAGGCTTTTCTCCCCTGCACCCTCCCCCATGCATGTACTTTATAATTTCGTTTTACAACTTAGCATGTGCTTTATGTTGTAAAGCGAGGTCCACGCAGCCTACCGGCGGGGTGGGTGCGGGGAAGGGGGGCCCTCGGGCCCCCCTCCCCCGCACCCCCCCGTTGTTGTGTGTGTGTGTGCTTCCCACGCATAATTAAACTAATGAAACTCCCAGCGTGAGACCTAACTTCTTGAATCGAGATGCTTGGTTATTCTGCACGATTGATTCATTTAATAGCGTTTTCGATTGGGGTGCACTGGCTGCACTGAGTGTCAGGCGCGTGTTCGATTGGCAGTGCCAATGCACACTTGACTAGTGTTGCGTGTTCGTTTGAATGCACGACACTCGCATAGTGCGCACTCAGTGCGCATTAATAGCGTTTTTTCTTGGCTGCACTACCGCCTTGCACTGCCCTGCACTACCCAATAGCGTTGCACTAGTGTTGCACTAGTGTTGCACTAGTAGGCGATAGTGCAGCCAAGAAAAAACGCTATAAGTGGCACGAAATATTTTGACGGTGCCAGTTCAGTGCACTGGATGCATGCAAGCAGTAGGGCATTCTTTTGAATAATAACGAACGAAAATTCATAATGAGCAATTCGGATTTGGCTCTCTTTAATATTTTGGAGACATTTTTGGAATCTTTTTCTAGTTCAAGCAAGGAAGAAGAAATAATTACAACTCTTCGAACTAGAAGAATAATTCCAAAAACTGTAAATTATGTAGAATGTGTGAAAAAAATGGATAATGACACCGTAAGTGTTATATCTTTTTATATAAACATCCCAGCAAACGAAAAAAGATTGAAAAGAATTAAGACAAGATTGCCAGGAATTCAATTAAGGACTTTCCGAATTCCATTCTGTCCAAAAAAGGGATTGAAATAGTTTCAATATCATGGAATTCCTTATTTTGGAAAGAATTTGTCTTTTTTGAATCCCATCCAATTCCGACACAAAAATATTATACTACTGAATGCCAGGTTAGGGATTGGAAAGTTTCGTGATGAATTCCATTGAATACCATTGATTCCGTTAACGAAATGAATACCATTGAACGCCAAACTAGGAATTAAAAATTTCCGTATTGAATTCCATTGAATTCCGTCTATTCTGACAATAAAATGAATACCATTGTGGTTGGCGCTCGCCTGTATATATCAGATGTTCGCGTCATCATTATCTGTTGTACATATTAGCTGATAAGTTGCGCGTATAATTAACGTACAAATTCGTAATTCGTGACTCGCGCGAGACGTTGGCGGATCGCGATAGATAGCAATACTCGCGCGACTCACCCGACTCGTGCTGCCCGCCCACGGGTAGCCCGCAATTATTTGGAACCATGAGTACTCGCTCCGGCCGCTATTCGCAGGTGCGCGAGCCGAGGAGTACCGTGGGCGTGGGGAGATTCGCTGTTCAAACGTGGACTCGAGAACACACACTCGCTTTGCGCTCGCACATTTTCGGAGTAATCGAGCGAACTCGCAGTTTCGGAGCTCGACAAGTCGTCTCAGTAATCTCGGGCTTGAGTGCTTGCCTCTTGCACATGTGCCTGCTATATCGCCTGCTTGCCGTATTGCACGTTTTTGCCTGCCTGCCTGCCTGCCGCGGCACGTGAGCGCTTGCACATCTACCCTGCTGCACGCCTTCCGCTCTCCATCACCACCGGGAGGACCGGACGCCACGAGGCCGCCGCAAGAACATCGGGCAACGATACGGTGAGTCGCTTTTCGCTTGCTTTTCGCTTTATTTACCTAATTAACTTGTGAGGGGATTGCCCCTCTGGTCCTTCGAACCGCGAAATCTCATCGACCGATCGCAAATCCGGGGCGATTGACACCCCCCCGAGCACATTGAATGCCAGGATAGGGATTGAAAAGTGTCCGTGTTGAACTCTGTGGCGGTACGCGCCAACAATAGTACACGCCCGCGCGGTATCTGCATTACCGGCAATTTGCGTCGACGCCGCTAGGCGTCGCATCGCCGGGGCATCTTCTCGAGTTCAAAGTTTCGTCTCGACCGCTATGTAAAGGGACCCCCTACGGTGCCTGACAGATCTTACAAATCTCATTTTCGGGCTAATTTCCCGTCGGCAGTAGTGCGTGTAATGCCCTTATAGGCATACACAAAAGCTCACCGACGAACAACGGCGCTTGGTCGCCCAACGGAGGCGCGAGACGTTTCCTAAACCATATCTAATGCCATGCAATTCCATAACCTTTACGGATTCCATAGGATTGGATGGAATTAATAATTTCTTTTTTTGGATTCCATGGGATTGGACCATCTCATTTCGAATTCCATCTAATTTCATCTAATTCCGCCAAAAAAGGGATTCAAAGGTATTAAAAAATTTTAATATCTTTTAATCCTTTTGCGTTTGCTGGGATTGAACCTATACCCTTTTTTAAAATATAATTAATGTACTTAATGTAATATAATAGCATTTTTATACTGAATAATAATTTTTATATTTGTCATAGTTCTGTAGGCACTTCAGAATGTGTCCAGAAACATGTGAGCAATTAATAGATGGTTTTCAGCAATCATCAGATTTCTTTCCAAAAAATGAAATGCATGGTGGTAGATCAGCAGTTTCTGCTGAAAAGCATATTTTATCTTTTTTGTGGTTAGTACAGCAGAAAACAGTTCCTTTTAATAATTATAATTGTGTAAAAATTGATACAATATATTTTATAGGTTTGCAGGAAACAAATCATCGATGCGAGACGTAGCAGATCGATTCGATACAGCTATTTCAACCTGCGAAACGATTTTATCAAGGGTTATGAATTATCTTTTAAGCATAGCGAAAGATGTTATAAAGTTTCCTAATAATGACGAAGAAAAAGATGAGCTGGCTTATCGTTTTTTAAAGGTTACATAAAAAGTTACTTAAATAAAAGAAAATTACTTTTAATTATATTATTGAATTGTTATAAATTAAAATAATAAATAATTATTTTTTTTCAGATATCAGGTTTTCCAAATGTATTAGGATGTATTGATGGATCGTATATAAACATTCGAACTCCTAAGTATAAAATAAGATCTACTTACGCTAATCGACATGAAAAAACGAGTCTTGTATTACAAGGAATTTGTGATGATAAGAAGAAATTTATTGACGCCTTCACTGGAGTGGCTGGCAAACTTCACGATAGCAAGACATTCACATTATCCTTCATAAGCAAAAATATTAGTGGTATATGTCAAAATGGAAAGTATCACTTGTTAGGCGATAGTGCTTACCCAATAAGGGAATATCTTTTAACACCTTATAAAGATTATGGAAATCTTATTCGATCACAAAGAATATATAACAAAAAGCTTTGTGGAACTAGAGTGCTTATCGAAAATGCATTTGGCTTGTTAAAGTCGCGATTTCGTCAGCTAATAGAATTACAATTTCACGATGTCAAAAAAATGTCAAAATTTATAATGGCATGTTGCGTATTGCATAATTTGTGTATTGATTTGAAGGATTCATTCTACATAGAATTAATAAACATGGGAATAATGATGAAATATTTAATATCAATGATCCCCAAGTTTTGGGAGAAATAGAAGCAAAAAGAAGAGAAGAGCAGAAGAGAAATGAAATATGCGAATCATTTGATAATAGTTAATAGTAAATAGGTGATAGTTTTAAATTTAAAGGTTTTTGGATCATATGTACATTTTATTAAAAAACATGAATAAAAAATGAAACAATATCTATTACTTGTTAAATGTTTTAATGTTTATAGTTCTTGCATCTCATTATATCTATTTTTTCCATTGCACTTACATTCTTATTCTAAATAACAAAAATAAAATAAAATTACAAAAATAAAATAAAACTCTTATTCTATTATTAATGCCTTAATTTGTGTAACAGTCTTTAAATTAAAATAAAATAAAAAATAATAATAATGAACACAAAACATGACACAATATTAAGTTTGGTAGAATATTTGGAAATAATGCAAATACTTTGGTACAATATTTGGAAGTAATGCCGTTTACTCGGCTAACCCTGAAGGGGTTTACATATATATAAATGTATATAACTTATTCGTTGAAAGTGTTAGGAATGTTATATTATTCACTTTTCTTTTCGTAATATTTCTCACAAAATTGTTTAAACAACTCAAGTTTTTCTCGATGTCTTCGTTCTCTACCTTCTTTTTTCTTTTCATGTATTCCCTTCAAAGTGTCTTCGACACTTTGATTGATCTTATTAGAAATCTTCTTTTTCTTAGCATTTGTCTCTTTATCAGAAACGTTTTCTTTGGTTTCATTTCCAAGATTAGATAATATTCGTTTCTTGTTTACACCTAGATGTTTGGCGTCCATTAAAACCTATATTTATACACAAATAATGTTAAAATTACAAAATATAATTAAAAATTTATAAGATTGATTACATGATTTAAAATTAAAATTATACCTCAGGTTCTATGCTATCATCTAATCCTACAATTCCTGATAATTCATTTTTATAAGGAACAGTCATTTTACTCCGCCCTGTACTTTTGTTGTTATCGATTGCCTTCTTCTTTTGTTTCATGATGGTTTTATACCGATTTTCACATTGCAGGGGTGTTTTGGACACACCAAAAATATTTTTTAAGTCCATTGCTATTTTCTCCCACATAGTTTTCTTTGTTTTAAATTGTTTCATCGGACCAATCATAACCATGTATTGACCATATTTATCTAGGAGAAATTTCGTTTCACCTTCACTCCATTCTGCCAAATCTTAAAATATTTGTATTATTAGACCTTCATTGCATTGATAAATGTCTATTATAATCTATTTACCAATAATCACCAAGTTATCTGTTAGATAAAGTTATCTAGAGGTGAGAAAATTGGCCATAAGCAGCACAGTAAAAAATACTATTTGTTCATAATTTCCACAAAAAACAAATATATTACTTTTGCTATTATCAGTCTCGTCTACTTCTGAATTTTCTTGCGATTCCTGAACATTGCTACATCCAGCCTGGGATTCACAATTGTTAGTTTCTGGATCGGGATGATCATTATTAATATGATTCAATATAGTCTTGTATGATCCAACAATTCCACAGAAACTGCACGCGACATTTATTTTTTCCATTATGAAAATGCTTTCAATCCTAAATGAATAATATCAAATATTAGTAAAAACTCAAATATTAGGTTAGGTTAGGTAAATTAAAATTTTTTTATTTGTGCTATTGCATGTAATAATTTATTGCATTTAAATGTGTATAATTATTGATAAATACGTGATATTCTTGATCATCTTTTATATTATTTAATTACATATAGTAAAAATCATTACTTAACTGAACACGAGATGCCGAGCTAGGTTACTTTTTCGTTCTTCCCGCGATCTAGTCAACTCAAGTGGCACTGAAAATTTTGGCGTGTTCTTTTTCACCTGCACTATTCAGTGCAACCCATGGAACTTGTCCAGTGTTCATGTGAACTGAGTGCGCACTGGTGACCTCATAGAAGCCCCTAAGAGCAAAAAGTCGACTTTAAGTCGACTTGAAGTCGACTTCTACCAATACTGACTTGGCAGAAAGTTGACTTTTTTAAGGACGAAAGTCGACTTGAAGTCGACTTGAAGTCGGCGAATGTCTCAAAAAACGCCGACTAAAAGTCGACTTTCCGTCATGACGGGAAGTCGACTTTTCGTCATGACGGGAAGTCGACTTCTTGTCATGACGGAAAGTCGACTTTTAGTCGGCGTTTTTTGAGACATTCGCCGACTTCAAGTCGACTTCAAGTCGACTTTCGTCCTTAAAAAAGTCGACTTCTCTGCCAAGTCAGTTTCGGTAGAAGTCGACTTCAAGTCGACTTCCCGTCATGACGGAAAGTCGACTTCCCGCCAACTTTTAAAGTCGATAAAATAAACCGCCGCCGCGTACGTCTGGAGGTCGGTTGTGTATCTTGAAATGAGGTGAAAATGACAAAAGTTAACAGATTTTATTAGATTCTGATAAACAAAATCGTAGATACGCTAATGAATTTTCTCACTTTTGTAATTTTTACCTCATTATTTCAAGATACACAACGACCCTTTGCTGGAAGGCTAAAACTGATGCATTTCGATTTTTTTTCATATATAAAATAATTTAATTATCTAAAAAACTGTATAATTACAATTCTAATGTTTTATTCTTAATTACAAAGGCGGCCACTGTGTGCCGTCATATCTGTGCCACTTCTGCGTGCGCGGATTCCGGCAGCCACTTCTTGTAAGCTGACAACAGAACTAAAATTATAAATATATAATATCCACAGACTTTTATACTAGACCATTAACATCTATGGACGCACTGCCGAAAAGCTGATGCGAGTGCGAGGTGCAAGTGTTATAGCGAATTCGGGCGCTTGCACTAGTGCACACTGAGTGCGCACTAAGGCTTGTTTATAATCTATTCTTATATTTAAAGTCGCTTAAATACACGTTTAAAGATTTTTTGGCCAATAAGATAATCTGTAATATCTATATGGATAATGTACAAATCATTTTATAGACTAAGAAGTATTTAAGATAATTTATAAATATAATAATTGATTAAGAATGAGCTTTAGTGCGCACTCAGTGTGCACTAGTGCAAGCGCCCGAATTCGCTATTAGTGAAGGGTGCGGCCATATTGAATTAACATTAAGTCACTATCGGGTGTTCAGTTGCTCATGATGTGCGTTTATCTGCATTCGTTATTACAGTACATAACGAAGCAGGCGAATGTTTTTGTGTTAAATATTGGTGCATGTTATCAATAAGTTTGTAAGTCATGCCTTCAACGTGTAGCTACTTGAATGCCGAAATCGAACCACTACTCCTGTAGTATTAAACCCTTTCTTTTGGACATTCTGTATATGCCAGACTATTGTATAGAAATCTTGTATAAAACCACTTGTATAGAATCTGTAGTATAGCATATCTTGACTAAAATCAACATGGCGGCAAGCATCACGGCCGAGATGCCTGTCAGCGGTCTAGTATTGTATAGAAGTCTACTCGATGATAATATCTAAATATTATTTTATAAATTAAAATCTCACATTTTTCATCCAAACCCCAGATTTCTAGCAGTTTATATTTGGACACAACTCCCTGCGACTGCAACGTTTGTACTATTGCTTGAGTGCGTGGTATCAACCTGAAAAAATCGTATTGAATTGATGTAATCTATTCGATGAATCAACGTAAAATCGAAAGGAGATAGAATAACGATTTACCTGGCCCATGACTTGGTGATGCTCCCAGGTGTCGTCAGCAACGACGGAACAAATCGTTTCAGCTTAGGGTACACTTGACCCTCCAAGAAGAAATACGCGAACCACTTTACACCGTCCACAGATGCTCTATATCCATCGATGGTAGTCCCCATCCGGCCTTTCCAAATGTACCAGACACGCGGCAAATGATCTTCCCGGTTCCTTGATTATATCTATAAATGAGAATAATATTCGATCATAATGAAGATTAATATCTTTATAAATAAATAGGAAAAACATTATAAAGCAACAATTGTGATAAAAATACCTTGGCGGTGGATCAACCAATGATTCACTAAGATGGCATAGCGTGGAAGCGAATTTCGGCAATCATTTGGGTTCTATCGCCGTGACACCTTCGCATATACATCTTATTCGTTTCGTACACCTCTTTATAAACCACCTATTCCGGACTGATTTTCCGTAGAACGCACGAAGAATGCATGAACACAGGTTTCTCCATTTCTGATGGTGTTCTGAAAGATGGTTCAGAATAGAGAAATCGCATTCAATAGGTCTTAATTATCGATGATAATTAATAACACACCATACCTAACCTCTAAAGCATATTTCCACTTGGCCTTATCCTGATCCTCTTTTAGATCCGCCATACCTGCAAGAACTATCTGGCGCAGCAATTTCGCTTCCATGTCGGTTGGTAACGGCATTCTGTAACAATTCTTGTTGTAGACAATGTAGACAACCGTCTCAAACATATTGCAACATACATACAGTCAAATTCCAGTATTCTGATCTAATCGAGGAAGTCAACAGGAAGACAATGATGACGACGACGACGACGTTTCGTGGCGGTGGTTGATAGCGCGGCGCTTTTCGACGTCTTATCGTGTCCTGTCTCGCGGCATGTATTCCTTGCACTCGCGTAAACATTAATTTTCTCCTCCAGCCTCCTCGAGATTCGCCGCCATATTAATGACGCGCCGCTTGACTGCTTTCCGTCTTTTTATAGTCGACTATACCGCCATTTTTAGAAGTCGACTAGAAGTCGACTTATAAAAGTCGACGGAAAATTGACTTTTATAAGTCGACTATTTAGAAGTCGATTTTTAGTCGACATTCCGCCATTTTTAGAGGTCGACTAGAAGTCGACTTATAAAAGTCAACTTTCCGTTGACTTTTATAAGTCGACTATTTAGAAGTCGACTTTTCGCCATTTTTAGAAGTCGACTAGAAGTCGACTTATAAAAGTCAACTTTCCGTTGACTTTTATAAGTCGACTATTTAGAAGTCGACTAAAAGTCGACTTTTCGCCATTTTTAGAAGTCGACTAGAAGTCGACTTATAAAAGTCAACTTTCCGTTGACTTTTATAAGTCGACTATTTAGAAGTCGACTTTTAGTCGACTTTCCGCCATTTTTAGAAGTCGCTTATTTAGAAGTCGACTTTTAGTCGACTTTCTGCCATTTTTAGAAGCCGACTAGAAGTGGACTTATAAAAGTCGACTTACCGTCGACTTTCCGTCAACTGTGCTCTTTAGTTAGCCGGACAATTTCGACTTACGACATTTTTTTTTTACGAATCGATTGTTAGTCGTTTGTTATTGATTGTTAGACTAATTAGAACGTTTGTTAGTTAATAGTTTTTACGTAATCACGAAAATAATTTTTAGTGTTAATTTTAGCTGGTAAATATAGAATTCTTTACAATTTTCGATTCAAACCGTGGTCAATCGATGCGGAATCGTTTGTTAGTTTCGAATATACTAAGTAAAACGTTTGTTAGATCACGGTTTCGCTAAATAAAGCGAAAAACTGTATATCGTTTAACTGCCGGAGAGTAGGGGTGAGACGTAGAATATGTGGTGGTTTCGGAACGCATTATGTAATAGTTTATCAACACGGGAAACGTGCTTAACCTATTTTCAATTTATTTATCAGATTTGTTTATGCGTAATACCTGGCTACATTTCACATGCAAAAATATAGGTAAGTGTAAAATGCAAATTTAATTCTGAACTTAGTAAAAAGTATCCTTGCAATATGAAAGAGATGTAGATTGCAAAAGTAGAGAGGTAACCTACTAAAGTTGTATTTGAACAATTACATCAAATTACAGATTTATGAAATATTGAAATGCGGCTAAATTAACACTAAAAATTATTTTCGTGACTACGTAAAAACTATTAACTAACAAACGTTCTAATTAGTCTAACAATCAATAACAAACGACTAACAATCGATTCGTAAAAAAAAAATGTCGTAAGTCGAAATTGTCCGGCTAACTTATCTATGAGGTGCAGTGCGGTGCGCATTAACTTTTTCCCAATTGAAAACGCTATAAAATTGGCGCACTTTGCATGCGCGTGCGACCACTGAGCATGCGCATGTGGCCGCAGGGCATGGTAGTCGCTGCATCTCGTCGGTATGACAGGAATCATAACCTGATTCCTGTCAACTTTAACGTTTAAGGCCTTCACACACAAAATCGCGTAAGGACGTAAAACGTAAGCGTAAGAAAATCGACCAATCCCAATTAAGTATTGCGCTGTACGTAATCCCAGTAGGGGAAAATACTCGATTGGGATTGTTGGTTTTTTTTACGCTTACGTTTTACGTCCTTACAGCATTTTATGTGTGAAGGCCTTTAATATTTCGCGTCGCGGGGCAGAGCGACACTTTTTTCTGCCAGATTCGGTCGTTTCGTGCAAAAACGCGTCGAATAAGCCTAAATTCATCGTTTTTTGTGCTGCTGTAGCTAAACTGAAGAATTACCGAAAATTGATTGGTCCATACACATGTGCATAAGAAAATAGACCAATCAGTTTTCTTATGCTTACGCATTATGCGTTGTGCAGAAGTGTGTGCTCCCCGCTTTACGATAGATGTAGTTGTAGCCTTAAATAACTATGAATGCCGGCTAATGCCGGCCGTAATAGGCTCCCTGTATTCTAGGGATATTAACTTGAACCAATGAAAAGAGGTCTGAAAGATGGACTCGTGGTCTCATCACGTGATCCGATTTAGTTTGCTACTTCGCAGTTCAGACATTATAGCGCTGAAAATTGTCCTCTTCTTTTCAGAAGGTTGTCCTTCTATAGAAATACAGAGAAGCCACGAAGCCCACGAAATTTTCTGATGCAATCCTTTTGGAGCAGCGTGCGGCAGTAAAAGTTGAAGTTATTTCGTTCAATTTTTCTCGTATGCTTTATGTCGCTTAAGTTTATAGTAAGCAAAAAGTTTTCTTCCTTCAAAACGAAGACTCTTTACAATCAGAAAAATGACGGAAGAAGATTCGGTACGTAAGATACAGTTTGTGAGTTACTCGAGTCGAATGTGAACTTATGAAATCGGCATGCTATGCTGTTCTACTTTAATTTTTTCTGTCGAAACAAATTTCGGGTTTTGCTTCTTTTCGTTAATTGCGAGGGATTATTATCAAAGCATAACGATATTTAGAAAGCAAAAGAAATAATTCCAACCTCAAAATTCTTACTTGTTTGAAATGTTTTATTGTTAATATTTTTTTTAAATTGTTGTAAAAAAATTGTTATAACAAGGGGATTAAAAGCTATTTACACGATATATTCTTATATATTGTTATTAATATTTTTTTACGATATTTATATTTACATCACATTATACCAAATGATGGCCTGTTTTAACTCCTTCTATTCATCAAAAATTGCTAGGTATTTGATCCAACCCTGAAAAAGAAAAAGAAGAAAAAGAAGACTACTTTCGATATTGATGCAGCTTTCAATGAAGGAGGTAGCGGTGGAGACGCATCTGAAAGCATTATCGACAAAGAGAATCAGGAACCAGAGCCAACAGTTGTGGAGGATGATGAGGCACTGGATTTAGAAAACTTTGGTAAAAAGAAGAAAAAAAAGAAAAAGGCATTTAACTTAGATGAATTAGAGGCAGCTTTGCCTGATACGAAGAAGGAGGTAAAAAAATTTTGTAAAGCTTTTTATACTGGATATTTTTAATAAATTTACAGTTTTTTATTTATTATTATTATTTATCATTAACTATTCAATTTTTATTTTGTTCTTGTATTTCTTTTAATAAATGCTTTGATAAACTTAACCCTTAATATGCATACGTGGGTCTACAATGTCCAAAATAATATCTGCTTGTAACTGTTAAACTTGCAAGTCTGTCAGAAAATATTAAATAAACGATGTTTATCAAAATGACTATAAAATCCTCAACTACATTGTAGCAGATGTTTTATGAATTTTTACAGATTTTTTAAATATATTTTACAGTAGGGAAAAATAGCATTAAATGTGACAAATCCACATATGCACTTAGAAGGTAGGGGAAAGGAGGTATGTACATTAAGGGTTAAAAAAAGTTAATTATATCCAGTCATGAATATATTGTATAAATAATTTAGAAGTTAATTTTACTTTGTTATTAATGTCATTTTTAAAATAATCTTGAAATTCATAAAGTAAGTTTTGTTAACGTATAAGCAATAATATTTAATTGGAGTATATCTTGAATTTTTGGGAATTTTGTTCGTTTTACAGGAGCCTGTAGAGCAACAGGTAGAGGAAATTGTGGTGGATGATGATTTTGATTTAGATATGGACTTCTCGAAGACAAAGAAAAAGAAAAAAAAGAAGAAGGATCTTGATGAATTGGTAGCTGAAGAAGAGCGCAAAGAGATTGAAGACAAGGAGAATGGTATGTATCAATAAGAAATGATTTTTGCCAATATGTTTTTGCATCTAGTTGTTTATGTTATTCATTATTTGTTAACATGCTGCACTGAATCTGAGCGAAGTGCAGAGTATGGTAAGACATATGCTTGGTGTACTCTAATTACGTCAACCATGCACTCATTTAGCCTCAATTATCCTTGCACTTATATATTTCGTGATAAAAATAATATTGGAATATCTTTAACATCTTATCAGTTCTATAGTCTAAACAGTTAAATTTTATTTTTAAAGATATAATTTATGTATTTATTCTGATATGTGCATAATGCAACTAAAATTTTATTGTGCACTATAGATGCACTATGGTGGAGGATATACATTTAATAAATATAAGTTTTATTTTTAATAATATTAATTAGGACTGTAATAACTGTTTAACTGTAATAAGAAATTTTAAGAAATGTATTTTTTTAAATTTGATTACATTTTGATTTTTTAAAGTAAATACATGAATTAAATTTGAGTATGTGTGTGACTAATATTTGTGATTGAATGCTTTTTCAGTATTCTTTATACATACATTAGGTATAAATAAATAGAAAAACAAAAGAATTGTATAATAAATAAAAGGATGAAGTAAAAATAATAATAATAAAGTAAAATTATATGTATAATTTAAAGATTCATAAACTGAAAAATCCATAATAATTTTTATATGAAGTAAAAAAATAATATGATTTACATTTTGCATTAATCTGAAACAATTTATTTGTATAAAAATATAAATTATTACATGAAGAAAATGTACATGTAATATATTCTATAAACATCCATGAAAAAAAGTGACATGCAAAAATTTCCAGGAATTTTTATATATTATTTAAAACAATGAAGATTTAGGATATATACATTAGATGCATCTTATATATATCGCTTATATCGTTTTCTCCATAATTACAAAACTTTTCGATTAACATTAAGACTCTTGAACATAATCATATTGAACTTACTGTAAAGTTAGAAACTTGATGAATTTTTTTTATACATAAAAATGAGTTTGTTTTTTGCATGTTATGTTTGATGAACCATAGTGAGATATAAACATATACCAATATAATTTTTTAATTGTTGTTTATTAATACATGAGTCCTATAAATATAATTCAACCTATAAATCTTATATTTCTAGTAAAAAATAGGCTTTACTTTATAGTTTAGAATTGTTAATTAAAATATAAATTGTGGAAAAAGAACTTTCGTAACATTTCATAAGTCTATTCTATTAACTATAAATGATAAATTTAAAATTTATATATTTAATTTATTTTTATGTTTAATGTAAGAAGTGTGTAAACAAGTTATACAATTTTTTACTTCTTACTCATTCAATATGACTATAATAAGGAATGAGAAGCCTTAGAATAATTTTCAGATTGATTTTTAATATGATTTAGGAAAAGTATATAATGTAGAGTAATAATCTTGTACATATAGGTATTATATTTAAACAATACAACACATATGTCTCTATATCTTCATTAAATATTAGATCATACTATATGTTGTATATTTATTAATTAAATTTAACAATTTTTAAATTGTTAATTTGACAACATTGTATTACATATTGCTCTTATTTGCATTTGCCTGTTGAGTTGCAATAATCTCACATGTACGAATTAATGAAATGTATTGACAGTTCCTTCTGTCATGATTTAAAATTAATAGAAATATGTTTATTTTTTTCTTTAGTGGAGGAACCAAGTTTGTGGGTAGGCTCGGATAGAGACTATACATATGACGAATTACTAGTTAGAGTGTTTAATATCATGCGAGAAAAGAATCCCGACATGGTAGCTGGTAAGAAACAAAAGTTCGTTATGCGTCCGCCACAAGTAGTACGCATTGGAACAAAGAAAACATCTTTTGCTAACTTTACCGAGGTATGCATTATAACAAGAATCATAGTAGTTATGTATGCCAATAGCTTGCGAAGAAATTATCTATAATTTAAAGATAAAAGTAAATTTATGACACAGATCATTTATAAATGAATGTGTATAATCTTTCATCCAATTTTCTATCATAGATAAACTATTACTGCACAATAAATTTTTTTTTATTAAAGGAGTAGATGTGATTTCGAGTCATTATGAATTACATAAATAATTACATTTATTTACTATATTATATAATATTCTTTAACAATACTTTCAATAAATATTAGTTAAATATTTTGCAGTATATACACGGTAGGTGGTAATTTGTGGTACCACCGAGAACATGGTAATTCCTCATGCCAAAATAAGTTGAAATTGTAGAATAATTTTTTTTTGTACAAGGCTTTGTTTTCGAAATAAATGACTTTGAAAATCTATGAAGTACACGTGCACTTTATTATATCTCGATTAACGGATCTTGCTATTTCTGTTCGTGTTTTTGTTTGGAGACATCGGTAATAATACATCTTTTAATTTCTTACTTTATATTTAAGAAATTGTTGAAACTGTTAGTCTCCCTGTTGAATACAAAGCTGCGTTTTTTTAATCACAGATTGATCAATTTTTGTTAAAGTAGGTTGAGCTTTTAATTTTTGAAATGCTGCTACAATTTGTTCTCTTACGTGAGTAACATTTTGAATATTTGTGGCATAAACTAAACTTTTTACATGACCCCATAAATCAAAATCGAGTGTAGTGAGGTTCGATGATTTTGGTGGCCAAGATACTATTCCGCGGTTAATTTAACATTCGTGTTGTTGATTTAATAAATCTCGAACAGAAATAGCAGATCCGTTAGTCGAGATAAAGTCAAGTGCACGTGTACTTGACTATAATCAGAGATTTTCAAAGTCGTTTATTTCGAAAACAAAGCTTTGTACGAAAAAACATTATTCTACAATTTCGACTTATTTTGATACCAGGAATCACTTTGTTCTCGGTTGTGCTGCGTATTACCGTCTATCCTGTATATAAAGAGCAAAAGACAAATTATCCTATATACTACAAATTTTTTATTTAGAATAATTTGTATTTGAAATATGTCTATTTTACAGATTTGTAAAACATTGCACAGACAGCCGAAACATTTGCTAGACTTTTTGCTGGCGGAGTTGGGTACAAGCGGCTCGGTTGACGGCAACAGCCAATTAATTATTAAAGGCCGCTTCCAACAGAAACAAATAGAAAACGTTCTTAGAAGATATATCAAAGAATATGTCACGTGTCACACGTGTCGCTCACCCGACACTATCCTTCAAAAGGACACTCGACTCTTTTTTTTACAATGTGAAACCTGTGGTTCGAGATGTTCTGTTGCCAGCATAAAATCTGGATTCCAGGCAAGTTCTTTAGAAATAATATACTTTAATATGGAATATATCGTGATACATGTGTATATATGTTGTACACACATCCATACATAACAAATATATATGTATTATATATTTTTTCTTTATGTTCCTCATTGACGAGGCTCATAATATCTTTATAAGAGATGATCTTGAGAGTGCAGTTACAGTGCTCATACATTTATCTAGTATTTTAGATTCATTGCTATTTGCAATTCACCGTATCATAATTATATGTGTGTGTGTGTGTGTGTGTGTGTGTGTGTGTGTGTGTGTGTGTGTGTGTGTGTGTGTGTGTGTGTGTGTGTGTGCGTGTGTGTGTGCGTGTGCGTGTGCGTGTGTGTGTGTGTGTGTGTGTGTGTGTGTGTGTATATATATAAGAATCAAACTCGGTTTTTTTTTCTTTTTTTTGTTGAGCGAGCAACTTCTCTAGTATTGAGGTATTTTGCATATATACATATATTTATGTCATGTATATGTGTGTATACATATACAGGGTGAGTTTTATTTCATGTGTCGATTATCTCAGAAAGTATTGGTTTATTAGAAAAATGTTTTAGATAAAGTTAGAAGGTTCAGAAGTGCCAATAAACGTTCTTATTAGATTTATGGATCCAACACTGGCTCCAAAATCTAATAAGATCGTTTTTTGGCTTCCTCTGAACTCTAACTTTTATAAGAAACATTTGTCCAATAAACCAATATTTTCTGAGATAATTGGCGAAGATAATTGGCACACGAACTAAATCACCCTATACCGAGCCCTATACAGAGCATAACAATAAGGTTGTCTGCTACTTTAAGGATAAATAGTACACATCAAAATAATGAAATAAGTTCCTATCAACATAGATCCGCAAATGATCTCCTACCGAGTTATGGGTATTACAATTTTTAAGCTTAACCCTCAGGGTACGGACTATAAAAAAGTTACGTTCCGTACGGACATGGGTTAGCCTAATTCGACGACTTTGATTGACTGTACATCGGGCTGTAATTTGTCAATTAAAACAAATTTTTTTCTTTGGATTGGAAATTTTCTCAAAAATACAATGGCGTTGATAGATTTATTACATTATTGTTTAAACAAAGATATATTTGAAAATGTAAACCGTTCTCAAAAAATTTTCATAAAAATTCATTTTTTCTTTTAAATTCCATAACTTTATGAAAAAAAAGATATCGACATTTTTTAAGTCGCGTTTGAAAGCTAAAAAGTTGTTCTTTGAAATGGCTGAATTTGTTTTTTGATCCATTCCAAAAAGTATATTTTTTTTTTGAACTATGAAAATACCCGTTTTTTGCGATATAACGATATAACGTTACTTGCTTGATTTATTGCAATAACGCAAAAAAGAAATATCTTAAAGTAAAAATAGTTCTTTTGGATGTTGTTGATTAGTATAATATAAATAAATAACAAAAATTGAAATAATATTAACATGCATGCACGCATACGTTATGCTGATATGCTACAGAGCATTATTTTGAGGTTAGAATGCACAAAAGTATATTAAAAATAGTAAATTATACATACCAGAATAAAAAAAAAAACCTACTGCAGCAAATACTCGAAAAACAATTTTTTTTTTGAAAAACACGGATTTTGTAACATTCCGTACGGACTGGGTGTAGACTACCCAAGTTCAATTTTCAAAATCGTATAACTTGAGCACCAAGCGTAGACTGACGCTGCCCCTTGGCGCTCACATAGTAGCTACCTCAAAGATTCCCCCCCCCCGGTACGGACCTCCACCATTCACTTCCTTTGAAATGGCGCTACTTTCAAAATTCGCTCGGGTTACGCTAACCCAGTCCGTACCCTGAGGGTTAAATTCAGTTTATTAACGAACAGAGTACATTTTAAGTTGTCAAAATACGTACAAAAATTAAAGAAGATGGCATTCTTGCATGAACAACACATTGTTCGGTTTAGTATCAACGTGTACAGTGGACCAACCAGGGGCTCAACTCTATACACGCTTACTGAAAACTATCAGTTCGATAAGCGTCGTTGCGCAGTTTTTATACAATATGAAAAACCTGCGCGACGACTCTTATCGAACTGATAGTTGTCGGTAAACGTGTACAGAATATGAGCGTACCAACATGGATGTGCAGAAATACATAATATGTTGGTATCTTTGAACGTGTTAGGGCGAACGTGAAGAGATGAACCGAATAATGTATTGTCATGCAAGAGAGGATGTCACTTTGAACATTTTCAAGTTTTTTATGTATTTTGACTTAAAACGTATTCTGTTCGTTTAATAAACCGAATTTAAACTCAAAAGTTGTAATGCCCACAACTTAGTAGGAGATCATTTGCGGACCTATGTTAATACGAACTTTTTTCATTATTTTGATGTGTATTCATCCTTAAAGTAGCGGACAATCTTTTTGTTACACCGTGTATATATGTATGTATGTGTACATTAATATGTACCTATACATATATATACATAACGCATGCGTATATTTAGCACATACTTTAAATTTAGATAGTATAAGTTATAATCTAAAATAATTCTATATATATATATATATATATATATATATATATATATATATATATATTCTCTATACATCAAATATAATGTTTTAAACACAATTTTTTTATATCCATTTCAGGCTGTCACAGGAAAACGTGCTGCTATTCGTGCGAAAACTGCCTAAGCAATTCTCTATCTAAGAAGATGCTAGTGCGAATAAAATCTTATGGAATATAAATAAATAAACGGTACAAGTGTTTGCATCTCGAATTGACTTGAATACAGAAGTGTAGATAGTATTAGTTCGGACTGTCATAAATTTAATATCGATTCTAATGTAAAGAGAAATTAAAAGATGGCTGATTCATTAACATCCTAATAATCTTAAGTGCTAAAATCTTGTCGTTCTATGAATTGTAGTGTTCTGGATTTTTGATTCTTGGATGTTTTTAATCCTAACTTCTTTGATTTTGAAAACATTTTTTTATTGTTAGCATTTTTTCCAATTAAAAGTAAAAAAATTTTAATCTTAAAATGAATAAATTTCAGGCTCAAATTCTTCAATCTACTTTAAATCATTTAAGCCATTGGGTCTTCTATATATAAATTTTTTTTATTTTAGAATGCAGAAAAATCACAACTCCTTAAAATTTTATGTCTCATATTCATTATCATAATTAAATATGAAGAAAAAATATCAACAATTAAAATATCTAAGTTATTTAATATTTTCTATTTCTACTTTTTTCGTTAATCAACGTTAATTTAATATGTTAATAAAAACAATGAAATATGCATGATATTATTTTCATGTTTATCTAGATGTATAAAAACATTTTGTTCAGATGTATGAAGAATACCCGATTGTTGTTAACGGTAGAGTTAAGGCTCCTGCACAATAAAAAATATAAGAAACAAGAAACAGATATTAGCGATTAGGAATAAGAAATTAGGAATAAAGCTGGTGCAGCATTAATACATGACTTCCGATAGGTTAAAAATCTATTGCCTGTGTTATTCCGTTTCTGTTGCCTGTATTTTTCATCATGCATCCAACTTTATTCTTGATTCTTTAGTCCTAATCACTAATATTTGTTTCTTGTTCTTTATATTTTTCATTGTGCGGAGGCCTTTAAGCAATAATGTATTATATATTCTCTTGTATATACAATAATCAAGTCCAGAACAAGCTTTTGCAAAATTAATCATAAATTTGCAAATTATACAATTTTGAAAATCTTTAAGACATTTTTGACAAGACAGCTTTTCTCTTTAAATAATAATTTATTTAATTATATTTACTGGACAATATATATATAAAGTCTCGGACCTTTTCGTATGTTTCTTCAAATTCTCTCAAAGAATTTGATAAAAGATCCTTTAACAAATATGTATAATATAAATACAATAAAGAGCTAACCAATATATAGGAAAACATTTTTTATTTAAGATATTCGACATTTCTTTGGACAATTTGGACACATTGCGAGTTTAAATATAAAAATTATTATTTAATTTACAGGAGGTACACAAAGTCGGTCACATTACAAGATTACAAAGTATAAATATTTACTTGATCTATATGTTTATATAGAATTAAAAAAATAAACATACTTCATGTTTTGTTTGCAATACATTTCTTTAGAAATTTCAAAAATTAAGTAATAAAAATTTTAAACTTCTGTCATAAATCGAAAACGATAGACTTTTGTGATTATTTTGACTACATTTATTACTTACTGACTTTATTATTTTAATTTAGTGTTATATTACACATAATATGACCAAAAATCTTAATTACAGGTGCGTTTCGAAACGTACTGTATTAAAATCTGTAATTTATATTACAAAATATGCTACAAAATTTTCAGCACATTTCGGAATGTATCATATCTGTACAGTGCAATATTTATATATTTTATAATCTAACAACATAATACATATAATCATATTACAAATGATATAGTATAGTATTATTCATTAACTAATATTATATGCATTATGTATGTTTATATGTTTTATCTCTAGTTACAGCGTTTGCAGAATTGATGCAATATCGTAACCAAATAGTTTTAAGAGAGTTAGGTAAACTTTAGGTATCCATTGTAGGAGATTGTTACAGCTGAAAAAGATGAAAGTGCAGATATAATCATAACATTATTGTTACATTGCAGAAGCATATCAGAATTGAATAAATCATCTATCTGAATTTTTTATTTAGTACAGTCCAGAAGCTTGGATTTTAAATGTACAGATAGCTCTATTTTTTTAAAATAAAGTTTTTATTAATTATATAACTTACAAGATACGAATTTCAAATTTTACAATGCTGTAAATGCCTTTGATATTTTTATAAAATGTTTGTTTTGTAACTTGGTACTTTCCACGAGTTGCAATTCTTGCCATTATCCTATATCGATTGATAATATCTCCGTGATCCTTAATAATGGCACGCACCATATTCAAGTTTCTAATAAGAAAAATAAGTTTGAAATTAAATATAACGAGGGCGAAAGAATTGATTATGACTACATTATTTTACCTAATTACTAGCATCATACTCTTAGGCATTGCTTTCAATGCAGCCGTTATTTTATCAAATTGCTCCTGCGCTCGTTTTTTCATATACTCATCCAGTGTATTGTTTGAATATGACGTAAAGGAAACTGTATACGGTGCCTGAGTTAACATTTCTGCTAGCAATATGTAATCTGAAATAATACATTAAGCTAAGGATAGAGTTTCAAGAATTTGAAAAATCAAGGAAAGTTGAATAACTTATAATATTTAAACACTTATAGAGTTATAAATTACATAAAGAACGCGTAGACAAAAAAGGAAAAAATGAATAATTACGAATATATAAATAATCACGAATACCAAACGTACAATGCGATTACGAATTGACATTATAAAGGTTAAAACAAACTGAGAAAATGTAATCAAAAGACATGGTCGTTTTCATGTCAAGTTCACATAATACAACAGCAAAGTTTACTGTCAGATCGTGTATTTTTACGTGAAAATGAGAAGAAAGAAGCAATTTAAAAATATCTTTAATTATGATATCGATTAGGTTGATCAAATTTGTAATAGGTTATTTAATCCTTAATTGAGGTTTTTATTATATCATAAAAGTGCCTTTACTTTTTCTATCCCTAGAACATAATATTTAAGGCTCCTATTATAACGATATAACATTGATGCACAGATATGCGCTTGACGCATAGATATGCATATATGCCATGTATCATCATAGATTTATATGTACGTCGGGTGGCATGACTCGTATTTTGGTACAATTCCCGAGTTGAACAGCAACCCTTATGTGGTCTATAGAAGGTTCAAAGGGGTAAAAACAGTTTTCTAACGTAAGAAGAGGAAGGAGTAGTGGGCAGTGGTTGATGTTTGAGAACGGATTGTAGTTCTCGCGAAGGTGGTTCTACACAGGGATTAATACAAACCCCTTCTCCTTATTCCTTACTTCTTACCCCTTAAAAAAAAGGATAAAAAATTCGAATTTTAATTAAGGCTTAATTCATACTTAGTTTATCATGATTCGGATTTTGACACAGGTCCGGGATTGATCAGCAAGCCTCTGTGGCCTGTATAGGGATGAAAAGAGATAAAAACAGTTTTCCAAGGAAAAAAGAGAAAGGAGTGATGGACGGTGGTTATATATAGTGTCTGAGGACGGATTGTAGGCTCCGCAATAGTTGTTTCATAGGGGTTGGTGCCAACCCCCCATTCCTCACTCCTTAAAAAAAAGTTAAAAAGTTTGAATTTTAAATAAGGCTTAATTTATATTTAGTTCGTCATAAATCGGATTTTAGTTTACGTCTAGGGTGGTTACTTCACTCCAGTATGCAATATTCCAACGCTTGAGCTTGTTACAAGCTAGGGAGCGGTTGGGGAGGATTGGCACCTGAGAACGAATGGTAGCCCTCATAAAACCAGACCCAATACCGTTGAACTCATCCCTCTAGCTCTCTTTGTTTGAAAGTTAATTTTTAAAGTTAAAGGTTGAAGGGGGTTGAAAATAAAAAATGGTCCGATTGAAATGAGTTAAAATTCTGTGAATAGGGCTCCATGTGGCTGACAAAAAAGGTCTTTATCATAGACTTATCTTTTAAAATTAATAGTTAAAAAGTTATAGAATTTTAAAGAAAAGTAAAAAATTTACGAAAAAAATTTTTTTTAAATTTTGATAATAACTCTACGATTCGGATTTTTATTTAAATTCTGAATGGCTAACTTACTCGAAAACAAAATTCTAAAATGTTTGCGCTTGTTACGAGCGAGAGAGTGATCAAAGAAAGTTGATGATTGATTGATGACACCTGAGGCCGCACGGTCCATAAGCAAAAACATAATAATAAGTTAGTGAAAGAAAATAAAAAAATATTTATTAGAAACATCATATGATATTTGTTTAATAATGCAACTATGTTGCATTATTAACTAATGATAAACTATGATCATTATGTTCAGTATTGAGTAAGGGAGTGATAAATAGAAAATAAAAAATAGAAATAAGTAATTAATTACACAGGCCCACGAAAAAAGTTGTCTGCGCCATGGACTAGACCATGGTATTCCCTCTACAAAACACCGTTTTGGCTGTAGAAAAAAATCCTGACGTGAAGGGGCAAAACTGAGGACATATTCGGTTTCAGCAGGCGAAAATACATGGGAATACCATGGTCTAGTCCATGGCGCAAACAACTTTTTTTTATTTGTGGGCTTGTGTTATTCAAGTATATATCATTACTGTGTATTATTGTGTATTACTGTGATAAAAATACTCAACAAAAATTCGTGAAATCCACCTAAAAAAAGACATTAAAACTATAAAAAAAAATGTTAAGTATATTTTAGACAAAATAATTTTATAAATATTACTGTGTATTACTGTGATAAAAATAACAAAAATTCGTGAAATCCACCTAAAAAAAGACATTAAAAATATTTAAAAAAACGCCAAGTATATTTTAGACAAAATAATTTTATAAATAATATTAGACAAATAATGAAAATATTTATTTAAAAAACACTAAAGAATAAATATAATGGCATGAAAAAGAAGTGAAATTCAAAGTATTATTCCAAGTATATCTATTACAGCAAGTAATATTATTTAAAAAACACAAAAAAATATATATAATGGCATAAAAAAGAAGTGAAATCAAAGTATTATTCCAAGTATATTTATTCTTCTTCTTCCTCTTATGACGTCTCCTTTCGAAGGTTGGCGATCCAAATGGCCAACATAGTTTTAGATACGGCCATGCGAAAGATGTCCACTGAAGTACAGCCAAACCATCTTCTGATGTCTTTCAGCCAGGAATTTTGGCGCCTGCCGATGGATCTCTTCCCTTGAATCTTGCCTTGGATGGTCAGTAACATGAGTTCGTATCTTTCTCCTCGCATCAGGTGTCCTATATATCTCGTCTTTCTCTCCCTGATTGTCAACATGAGTTCCTTCTGCTTATGCATACGGCTGAGGACTTCCTAATTGGTTATTTTATTTACCCATGATATGCGCAACATACGACGGTACAGAATACATCTCGAAAGCATCTATTTTCTTTTCCGTATTTGGGTCAAGAGTCCAGCTTTCGCAACCGTATAACAGGGTGGAGAATATGTAGCATCTGATCATACGGACCCTGAGGTCCAAACTTAGATCCGATCTCGTGAAGAACGTCTTTATATTCGTAAATGTTCTTCTAGCCTGCTCGATTCTTGATCTGATCTCTTTCTTAGGGTCATATAGGCTGGTCATGATGGTTCCAAGATATTTGAAGGACGAGACTTGTTCCACAGTTGCCCCCTTAATAATCAGATGTGCACGCACATGTGTCTTAGAGAAAACCATGATTTTGGTTTTCGTAGTATTCGTGAAGAGGCCAAAGCTTTCACTGTGTCGAATTATGCGGTCCATCATGTTTTGCAAGTCTTGCATGTTCTCTGCTAACACAATCGTCAGCATATCTGATATTATTAATCGTCCTGCCATTAATCTTGATTCCACCAGTAATTCCCTCTAGAGCTTCCTTGAAAATAGCCTCCGAGTATATATTGAATAGTAGTTGTGATAAGACACATCCCTGCCGCACTCCTTTCTTGATGAGAGTTGTTTCCGACGTTGCTGATTCCAGTCTAACTTCTGCGGTTTGTTGCCAGTAGAGGTTTGAGATTAAGCGTATTTCTTCTCTGTCGATCCCAGTCGCTCTGAGGATCTCTATCATCTTATGATGTTTGACGCAGTCGAATGCTTTTCTATAGTCAAAGAAGCATGCAAATACATTGATGTTCATGTCTCTGAATCTTTGTGTTAGTACGTTCAAGGAGAACAACGCTTCACGGGTGCCAAGACCATTCCTGAATCCGAATTGGGTTTCATCCAGCTGGTACTCGCATTTTCTGAAGATTCGGGTGTGAATTATTCTAAGGAATATTTTTAGAACATGAGACATGAGACTAATCATGCGATAGTCATCACAGCGTGAGGCCTGAGTCTTTTTAGGCAGAGTAATAAATGTTGATTTCAACCAGTCGGAAGGGATATTATCTGATCTATAAATCGCATTGAAAAGTGCGATCAGTAGATCTAGTCCCTTACCTATATTTATTAGAGTAAGTAATATTTAAAAAAAAGGTAAAGAAAGGCGCCAAGTACACGCATAATAGTGTATATGTTGTTACCTCGAAAAAAAAACAGTGGTAGTATTATACCTTAAAAAAATCTAAGTAACATGTGGTAGACGAAATCTTTGTATCTTGAAAAATCTCGAAAAAATTTCACCTCGAAAAAAAAAACAAAGTAGTAGTATTATACCTCGAAAAAACCTAAGTAACAAGTGGTGGACGTAATCTTTGTATCTCCAAAAATCTCGAAAAAACCTAAGCAGTATTATTTTTATTTCCAAAAAATTATTACTCAAGTGATACACATCACAAAATTACGTTACCTTATCAAAAAATGAGTCGCGCTTCAAGTGATCTATTATTACAATTACAAAAAAGAAATGATATCTCTTTTTAAATTACAGCGCCAATTACAGAGAACATATATTTTTCGAGATACAAAGATTACGTCTACCACTTGTTACTTAGGTTTTTTCGAGGTATAATATTACTACTGCTTTTCTTCGATTAGAATAAAAAATTGAATCATGAAGAATTATACACAGAGGTAACAGTACAAAATACAAATATTTTATTAAAATATTTAAACCCAACAAGGGAATACAAGGTATTTAAATACAAAGTTTATATATGTATTTTAAAAGATTTAATCGCATCGCAAAGAATTACAGAGGTAACAGTACAAAAAATAAAAATATTTTATTAAAATACATAAATTTTTCTTGTCAAAAAACTTGGCGCTGCTAGACCTCAAAATTAGGTCAGCCTGGTGTGTATGTGCGAGCGAGTGGGTGTGGGCGATGTGTGTGTGTGTGTGTGTGTGTGTGTGTGTGTGTGTGTGTGTGTGTGTGTGTGCGTGTGTGTGTGTGTGTGTGTGTGTGACGGTGAATAATGCGGCTTATTACTAAGTTAGGATAAGTTTAGATTTTTAAAGCGATTAGAATTAAGTATAGAATAAGTATAGAATAAGTAATATCTACATTTGTAAAAGGTCTCTCTCTCTCTCTCCCTCTCTCTCTCTCTCTCTCTCTCTCTCTCTCTCTCTCTCTCTCTCTCTCTCTAGCAGCGCCAAGTTTTTTGACAAGAAATATTTATGTATTTTAATAAAATATTTTTATTTTTTGTACTGTTACCTCTGTAATTCTTTGCGATGCGATTAAATCTTTTAAAATACATATATAAACTTTGTATTTAAATACCTTGTATTCCCTTGTTGGGTTTAAATATTTTAATAAAATATTTGTATTTTGTACTGTTACCTCTGTGTATAATTCTTCATGATTCAATTTTTTATTCTAATCGAAGAAAAGCAGTAGTAATATTATACCTCGAAAAAACTTAAGTAACAAGTGGTAGACGTAATCTTTGTATCTCGAAAAATATATGTTCTCTGTAATTGGCGCTGTAATTTAAAAAGAGATATCATTTCTTTTTTGTAATTGTAATAATAGATCACTTGAAGCGCGACTCATTTTTTGATAAGGTAACGTAATTTTGTGATGTGTATCACTTGAGTAATAATTTTTTGGAAATAAAAATAATACTGCTTAGGTTTTTTCGAGATTTTTGGAGATACAAAGATTACGTCCACCACTTGTTACTTAGGTTTTTTCGAGGTATAATACTACTACTTTGTTTTTTTTTTCGAGGTGAAGTTTTTTCGAGATTTTTCAAGATACAAAGATTTCGTCTACCACATGTTACTTAGATTTTTTTAAGGTATAATACTATCACTGTTTTTTTTTCGAGGTAACAACATATACACTACTATGCGTGTACTTGGTGCCTTTCTTTACCTTTTTTTTAAAAAAGGTAATTTTGTACAGATATCACGCCTTTTTGTAGTATTACGCATTGTATAAACAATATGTACAGGGTGTTATTTCGAGGTATAATACTACCACTTTGTTTTTTTCGAGGTAACAACATAATACATATATACTACTATGCGTGTACTTGGCGCATTTTTTTACCTTTTTTTTGAAAAAGGTAATTTTGTACGGATATCACGCCTTTTTGTAGTGTCATATAAGACGTCGGCGTTAGAAGTAGATAGAAGAAGAAGTATCTTAATAAAAAATTTTCACATTTAGACTTTGCGTCGCAATATCTCCGCTCGTAGGGCACGGAGCGGGATATTATAAGAGAAACCCCCCCCCCCTAATTGGACCCCAAGCTATCGATCAAGCCTACTTAGAACTTGATCCGTTCACTCGTTATTGAGATCTCAACATCTCGGGTACTCGCAACCCGTCGCGTCGCGTAAAAGAGTCACGGTCGGTCTCGCTCCGCGTGTACTTGGCGCGAGACACTGCCGTGTCTCTTGATTCTGCCGCTAGGAAATTTTTAAGTCGATTCTTATGAATCAAGCTTGAATTCGATGTTTAGGTGTCCCAGGTTGCCGATGACGAGGTTCACATAGTGCGCTTCATAGTTTTCGGTATCCAGGTGTATTAATACCTTGAATTCGATGTCCACGTGTTCCAGGTTGCTGATGTCGGGTTCCAGAAAGTACGCTCTATAGTTTTCGGTGTCCAGGTATAATAATACGTTGAATTTGATGTCTAGGTGTCCCACGTTTCCGATGACGAGGTCCACATAGTGCGCTCCGTAGTTTTCGGTGTCTACGTGTATTAATACCTCGAATTCGATATCTACGTGTCCTACATTCAGATTTAAAGTTATTAATACACCTAGACACCAAAAACTACAAAGCGCACTATGTGGACCTCGTCATCGGCAACCTGGGACACGTAGACATTGAATTCGAGGTATTATTACATCTAGACACCGAAAACTACGGAGCGCGCTATCTGGACCTCGTCATCAGCAACTGAGACACTTAGACATCAATTTCAAGGTATTAATACACGTAGACACCGACAACTACGAAGCGCACTATGTGGACCTCGTCATCGGAAACGTGGGACACCTAGACATCAAATTCAACGTATTATTATACCTGGACACCGAAAACTATGAAGCGCACTATCTGGATCCCGTCATCAGCAACCTGGGACACGTGGACATCAAATTCAAGGTATTAATACACGTAGACACCAAAAACTACGGAGCGCACTATGTGGACCTCGTCATCGGCAACCTGGGTCACCTAGACATCGAATTCAACGTACAATTACACCTGGACACCGAAAACTATAAAGCGCACTATCTGGATCCCGTCATCGGCAACCTGGGACACGTGGACATCGAATTCAAGGTATTAATACACGTAGACACCGAAAACTACGAAGCGCACTATGTGGACCT
This sequence comes from Temnothorax longispinosus, assembly GCF_030848805.1. Lineage (NCBI taxonomy): Eukaryota > Metazoa > Arthropoda > Insecta > Hymenoptera > Formicidae > Temnothorax > Temnothorax longispinosus. The sequence goes on along the minus strand of NC_092362.1, from coordinate 10,705,639 downwards.
CGTCATCGGCAACCTGGGACACCTAGACATCAAATTCAACGTACGATTACACCTGGACACCGAAAACTATGAAGCGCACTATCTGGATCTTGTCATCGGCAACCTGGGACACGTGGACATCGAATTCAAGGTATTAATACACGTAGACACCGAAAACTACGGAGTGCACTATGTGGACCTCGTCATCGGCAACCTGGGACACGTAGACATCGAATTCAACGTATTATTACACCTGGACACCGAAAACTATGAAGCGCACTATCTGGACCTCGTCATCGGCAACCTGGGATACCTAGACATCGAATTCAAGCTTGATTCATAAGAATCGACTTAAAAATTCCCTAGCGGCACTTTCTGCCAAGCGTAGAGAACCTTCTTTTCCGTTGACTTAATATATATTATATCAAGCTTGATTCATAAGAATCGAATTAAAAATTCCCTAGCGGCACTTTCTGCCAAGCGTAGAGAACCTTCTTTTCCGTTGACTCAATATATATTATATATTACCTAATTTACCTAAATAGAAATCTTCCTCCTGACCGATAAGTCTATCGACCTAATTTCGAAATACGCGCGCGATATCGAAACTGGCGATACCTGCGCCGCCAGCGTCGAAAAAGTGAAAGGGACGTTTCTCTGATAATCATAATAATATTGAGACGTCGGCGTTAGGAGGAGGAGGAGGAGGAGGAGTATCTTAAAAATAAATTTTCCCATTTGGACTTTGCGTCGCAATATCTCCGCTCGTAGGGCACGTAGCGGAATATTATGAGAGAAACCCCCCCCTAATTGGACCCCAAGCTATCGATCAAGCCTACTTAGAACTTGATCCGTTCACTCGTTATCGAGATCTCAACATCTCGGGTACTCGCAACCCGTCGCGTCGCGTAAAAGAGTCACGGTCGGTCTCGCTCCGCGTGTACTTGGCGCGAGACACTACCGTGTCTCTTGATTTCGCAAGATATATATTTTGTGCGTGAAATTGAATTTAAAGGAATATAAGTACAATATTTTATAAACTGTTTCTCAAAATTGCTGTAGATTTAATATAGGATGCATAAGACATTTAAAATATATGAAATATATACAACGACATAATAAAATGAGAAGATATAAAATACAATAGATAGCGTAATGAAAGGTGCAGAAATTGAAAAGGGTTGCATCGACATCAATAAGCACGAAATTATGTGAGAAACAACAATCGAAGATGGACATAATCTCCAGCAGCATCCTTAGAGTGCCCGGCGTATTGCCATAGGTATCATTAAATAGTGATTAAAGTTGATTAATTAAAGGTGATTAATTAAAATTAATTAAATATATCTTGCGAAATATTACTTACTCTAATAAATATACTTGGAATAATACTTTGATTTCACTTCTTTTTCATGCCATTATATTTTTTTGTGTTTTTTAAATAATATTACTTGCTCTAATAAATATACTTGGAATAATACTTTGAATTTTACTTCTTTTTCATGCCATTATATTTATTCTTTGGTGTTTATTAAATAAATATTTTCATTATTTGTCTAATATTATTTATAAAATTATTTTGTCTAAAACATACTTGGCGTTTTTTTTTAAATATTTTTAATGTCTTTTTTTAGGTAAATAATTATTTAATTTGGCACCATCTTACTACTTTCCATGTGACACATTTATTTCAAAATTAAATTTAATTAATATAATACACGTCACTTTTACAGACTGTGTTTGTGTCAAATAAATGAAATAAAATAGCATGAAAGGTTAGTCAGTATTATAATTGTAGATGTTACATATCTGATCTCATAGATTACAAGATCTCTATCTGAGTTTCTATCTGAAATTGTTTGTTTTAATATTTTTTGTTTTTTTGTTATTATGTATTTTTTCAAGGCTTTTGTTTTATTTGTATATATTTAGTTATTTATATCAAGAATTTTTTATGAAAAATATCCTCGAACATTACATATTTTTCTTAAAAAAAGGACTTCATAATTATATAACAGTACAGAATTATATTATATTTTATTACTAGCTACAGATATATATTTAGGCTGTAGTCCGATTCACGCTCACAGTGTTGTAAGCGTCATTTCTTCGTTGCACATCGAATGTGAGCGTGAATCGGACCGCAGCCTTACAGATATAGTATTTTTAATATTAAAGCGTAATTCACAAAGTAAATTAAAGTAATGAAAAACTATAGTCTGTATAAATTTTATTTATATAATAAAAGAAATAGGACCGTTACAATATATACAATCAAATTAGAGTAACCTAGCATTTACGGTCCAATCGAATTGATTTAATTACGGGGAGGGAAGGGTTTTAATGTTCCAACAATAACTGTGTTTCAAGTCCGACAAAAAATTGGCGCGCAGTTTAATAAGTTGGAAAATATATACAATACATATACACATATTAATATTAGGCAACCAAAGATCTAATGTAAGCTTGGACCGTAAATTGCATATTACTGTCTAATTTAATTTTATTTATATAGTTAGTGCAACTTTTTGATCGTTATTTTTCTTGGAAAAAATAAATTTAAACAATAAAATCATAATATATTTCTCATCAAGATCTTCATATTTTTTACTTTAAACTATTTTTTTTTATTTTAATATTTTGATGTTTTTAAAACTATTACTGTATAGCAAACTGCTCCTATAATATTTCTAACTATTCTAAGCTATAATATTTTTAACTTCTTGGTATTACTGTTTCATATAATAGTTTCTTCACGTGATAAAAAATATGTCGGTAATCCGCATGCCCGATTACCATTGGCGATCCGTGGTCCTACAGAGGCTCCACTCACAGTTCACCAAGGGCAGAGAGAAACCTGAGAGAGGCCATCTCGGCGTTTTCCGTCAATTTTTGTGTGCCCGATTTTCCGACGCGCCGCCTGAGAAAGTGCGCCTCAACTACGTCGTTTCGCTCGGTAACCGCACATGGTTTGCGTCCGTGCTAATGGTTCGTGTCCGAACTAGCCAGTTAGTGGGGATATGCTGCGGCCGCGACGTCTATTAAGCTGACACAGCCAATTCAGCACAATCGAATAAAATTTATACAGAAATTTAGTGCTCTTTTGTTGCTCAATTCCCAATTTTGTTGCTCCAGCCGTTTCGGAGAAAATAGTGGCTGTGCTAAAACTTATGTTTAAAGTTAGCACAGCCATTCAAAAAATTGTGTTAAATAAAAAAATAGGACATATTCTTTTAGTGCTTTTTTGTTGCTAATTTGTTGCTCTATTCCCGATTTTTTAATTTCATTTTTAAATCCTGGAAACTACCCCCAAAGCTATTTCTCCTTAAAAACATACTCTAAAATTGCAAATTAGTCAGATATTAATTAATTATGTTCAAGATTAGTTAATTACGTTTTACTGATTTTATTGCCAACCATTTGCATTAATTCCGATTTTGTTGCTTCACCCTTAATGCTTAAAAACCACCCTTAGCTTATCCTACACCAGCACTACGCCTTAAAATTGTAAATTAAACAGATTTCCGAATTGATTATGCATCCCTGATTTTGTTGCTCGCTATTTTTAACAAATCCGATTTTGTTGCTTTACCCTTAATGCTTAAAAACCACCCTTAGCTTATCCTACACCAGCACAATACCTTAAAATTGTAAATTTGTTCAATTTATGACTTTAAGGCGTTGTGCTGGTGTAGAGTAAGCTAGGGGTGGTTTTTAAGCATTAAGGGTGGAGCAACAAAATCGGATTTGTTAAAAATAACGAGCAACAAAATCAGGGATGCATAATCAATTCGGAAATCTGTTTAATTTACAATTTTAAGGCGTTGTGCTGGTGTAGGATAAGCTAAGGGTGGTTTTTAAGCATTAAGGCTGAAGCAACAAAATCGGATTTGTTAAAAATAGCGAGCAACAAAATCAGGGATGCATAATCAATTCGGAAATCTGTTTAATTTACAATTTTAAGGCGTTGTGCTGGTGTAGGATAAGCTAAGGGTGGTTTTTAAGCATTAAGGCTGAAGCAACAAAATCGGATTTGTTAAAAATAGCGAGCAACAAAATCAGGGATGCATAATCAATTCGGAAATCTGTTTAATTTACAATTTTAAGGCGTTGTGCTGGTGTAGAATAAGCTAAGGGTGGTTTTTAAGCATTAAGGGTAGAGCAACAAAATCGGATTTGTTAAAAATAGCGAGCAACAAAATCAGGGATGCATAATCAATTTGGAAATCTGTTTAATTTACAATTTTAAGGCGTTGTGCTGGTTTAGGATAAGCTAAGGGTGGTTTTTAAGCATTAAGGGTGGAGCAACAAAATCGGATTTGTTAAAAATAGCGAGCAACAAAATCAGGGATGCATAATCAATTCGGAAATCTGTTTAATTTACAATTTTAAGGCGTTGTGCTGGTGTAGAATAAGCTAAGGGTGGTTTTTAAGCATTAAGGGTAGAGCAACAAAATCGGATTTGTTAAAAATAGCGAGCAACAAAATCAGGGATGCATAATCAATTCGGAAATCTGTTTAATTTACAATTTTAAGGTGTTGTGCTGGTGTAGGATAAGCTAAGGGTGGTTTTTAAGCATTAAGGCTGAAGCAACAAAATCGGATTTGTTAAAAATAGCGAGCAACAAAATCAGGGATGCATAATCAATTCGGAAATCTGTTTAATTTACAATTTTAAGGCGTAGTGCTGGTGTAGGATAAGCTAAGGGTGGTTTTTAAGCATTAAGGGTGAAGCAACAAAATCGGAATTAATGCAAATGGTTGGCAATAAAATCAGTAAAACGTAATTAACTAATCTTGAACATAATTAATTAATATCTGACTAATTTGCAATTTTAGAGTATGTTTTTAAGGAGAAATAGCTTTGGGGGTAGTTTCCAGGATTTAAAAATAAAATTAAAAAATCGGGAATAGAGCAACAAATTAGCAACAAAAAAGCACTAAAAGAATATGTCCTATTTTTTTATTTAACACAATTTTTTGAATGGTTGTGCTAACTTTAAACATAAGTTAGCACAGCCACTATTTTCTCCGAAACGGCTGGAGCAACAAAATTGGGAATTAAGCAACAAATTAGCAACAAAAGAGCACTAAATTTCTGTATAAATTTTATTCGATTGTGCTGAATTGGCTGTGTCAGCTTAATAGACGTCGCGGCCGCAGCATATCCCCACTAACTGGCTAGTTCGGACACGAACCATTAGCACGGACGCAAACCATGTGCGGTTACCGAGCGAAACGACGTAGTTGAGGCGCACTTTCTCAGGCGGCGCGTCGGAAAATCGGGCACACAAAAATTGACGGAAAACGCCGGAATGGCCTCTCTCAGGTTTCTCTCTGCCAAGGGGCTTTCACCCTAGAGGCGCCACTATTATCTATTCTTATTCACTCACTGTCTGTCTGGCATTCATGCTGTACGCATCCTTTTGGATACGAGATATAATAAAACGTGTGCATAGCAGTTACTCGACGTGTACGTTCGATTGCCCTCCCGCGCTTATCTGCTAACAGGTTATGGGCCCAGGGCGAAATTGCCCAGAAACGGAATAGGCATCGGAAGAACGCGAAACGTCGTGAGGTTAATAAGTGCGCCACGGGAAAGTGTATCTCGGGAACGAACATCGTACGTCGCGGTGTGAATTGCAAAAATGAACGCGTCAAGTTTTACACGAATCGAGACTCTCCGAAGAGACAACTATGACACTTGGAAATTGCAAATGCAAGCGGTGCTCATGAAAAACTCATGCGTGGGAATACGTGAGTGGCGAGTGCGTAAAACCAACGCTGGAAGCCGGTAACGCGACATTGGTAGAGGCAGTTAAGGTTTGGACGAGAAACGACGAGAAGGCGAAATCAGATATAATACTATCGATAAAGCCATCCGAATTGAAGATTATCAAAGGATGTACGACGTCTCGTGAAGTATGGCTAAAGCTGGAAAGCACGTATCAATCGGCCGGCTCGGAAGGCCACGCTACTAAAACAGCTCACGCTTCAACGTATGGAAGAAGGCGACGACGTGCGGGAACATGTCCAAAAATTCCACGATACCGTCGATAAACTGACTGAGATGAACATCGATATCAACCCGGAATTGCTCGCGATCATGCTCTGCTATATAGCTTGCCGCCCTCGTTCGAGAACTTTCGATGCGCCATCGAATCACGCGACGAATTACCGTCACCGGAAGTGCTTCAAATAAAAATAGTAGAAGAAAACGACGCTCGGAAAAATGACGCGCGCAGTACCGTTCAGAACGCGTTGATGGTAAAGAAAGGAAGAAATACGAATAAGGACAAATGGAAAAAATCGAAATCGGGAAATAAAGAAGAGTTCAAGTATCGGTATCATCGATGTAAAGAAAAGGGACACAAAGCCGTTGACTGCAAAAACAAGAAGCCCGAAGACTCGCAACCGTCGGCGAAGAATACCGATGACGTGCTTCTGTGTGCCGTAGAAGAATCCTCGGATGCGCAGGAAGTATTTAGCGCGGAAGTAAATGTGCGCGGCGCGAAATGGTGTCTCGATAGCGGGGCAACGTCACATTTATGTGGACAATTACGCGAATTCGCGAGAGTTGACGACTCGAAACGCGGTAAATTAAAATTAGCGAATCATGCCTCGACGGAAATTACCGCAGTGGGAACGGTCTCGCTTACGGCCGATATCGAAGGAAATAAGAGAAATGTGAATCTAAGCAACGTACTTCACGTGCCCGATCTCCGCGAAACTGTCGGTAGCTAAGATAACGGACAGAAATCTTGAAGTGAATTTTAAAAAGGATCACGCCGTAGTGGTCGATCGCGACGGTAACGTAATATTGCGCGCGAATAGAGTCGGGAACTTATATTTCTTATCGAGTCGCGAAGGCGCAGAGTGCAGCAGAATATCTGAAGATGCGGATGCTTCGACGATTCTGAAAAAGTGGCATCGCCGACTAGGTCACTTGAACGTAACGGACTTGATGAACGCAGAACGCTACGCGGCAATTCGAGGACTGAGCCTTGGTAAATGCGAAGAGAAGCTGGAATGCGAAATATGTCTTCGAGGGAAGATGACTCGGGCGCCATTCCCAGTGACGATGGAGACCCGTACGAAAGAGCTTTTGGAGATAGTACACACCGACGTCTGTGGTCCGATGCGGGTGGAATCCAAGAGTGGTGCAAAGTACTTCGTCACATTCATCGACGACCGTTCGAGATGGTGTAAGGTGCGATTTCTCCGAAACAAGAGCGACGTCTACGGCGCAATCAAGGAGGTTAAGGCGATGTTCGAAAACCAGACCGGAAAAAGGATCAAGCTACTACAATCCGACAATGGGAGAGAGTATCTGAGCAAGGAGTTCGAGAATTTCTTGACAGAGGCCGGAATTCAGCGAAGACTCTCGATTGCATACAATCCGGAGCAGAACGGCACAGCCGAGAGGAAGAACCGGACACTTCTGGAGATGGCTCGCTGTCTACTCATACAATCCGGTCTTCCCCCATCATTTTGGGCTGAAGCCGTGTCTACGGCCAACTATATCAGAAACCGATGTCCTACTAGATCTCTCAAGGGTCGAACTCCATTCGAATTCTAGACCGGAAGAACGCCTGACGTAAGTTACCTCAGAGAATTCGGCAGTAACGTGTATTGTCGGGTTCCTGGCAAGGGGAAGTTCGAGGACCGAGCTAGAAAGGGGATCTTTCTTGGATACGCTAAAAACTCAAAGGGATATCGTATATGGTTACCCAAGGAAAAGAAGATCGAGGTTACCAGAGATGTGAAATTCTTGCGGAATTGCGAAGACTCATCTGTCGACTATGAAGATTTCACTCCGGAAGATGTCTTAGTTCAACGAGAGGAAGATTCGGATACCCCTGGTACCACTAATGAAGTAACCGAAATCGAGATAAAGCCTATTGGATACTATCGAGATGTACCGCCGGAAGAGACGCTCATGATGCTCCTGATGGCAACGCAGATGCGGAGGAAACACCGAAGAGAGGACCAGGCAGGCCTAGAATATTACGTACCGGATTGAGAGGCCGACCTAAAAAGTTATTCTCTGTACCAAGTAAAGCGGCGAATATTGCAGAAGTTGAATTTGCTCATATCACTGAAGTACCCATCGAGAAAGCCACTTCAGGTCCCGAAGCCAACGAATGGTATCGAGCTATATATGGCAAATGAAGTTGCGTCGATCTTGAAAAACAATACATGGAAACTTGTCAAGCGTCCAGACGACCAAAAAGTTATTGGCAGCCGGATGGTTCTTCGCAACAAGTATAATTCTGACGGAACGCTGTAAAGAATAAAAGCGCGAATTGTAGCCCAAGGGTTTGCTCAACGTCCCGGGGTTCACTTCAATCAAACTTTTGCCCCCGTGGCACGTCTTGGCTCGATTCGCCTTTTGGTAGCTCTCGCTTCCAAATATAGAATGACCATGAGGCAGCTTGACGTTACCACCGCCTATTTAAATGGTTTAATCGAAGAGGAAGTGCTCATGGAACCGCCATAAGGACTGGTAAAGTTTCTTGAGATTATCATTCGGTCCGAGGGCTATAGCGAGGACATCAGATCTAGGGCCGCAGCTATGCTGGAAGACTTGAGAAAAGGAGACCGCGTTTGTCTTTTAAAGAAGTCGTTGTATGGACTGCGCCAAGCCGGCAGGAACTGGTACGACAAGCTGGACTACACTTTACGCAGGTATGGAGCCGTTGCTTCAAGGTCAGACCCGTGCATATATCATGTTGGAAAAGGGGAAGACTCTCTTCTTATTGGCATCTACGTGGACGATATCTTGATGGCGTGTCGCGACCCGAACAAGATTGAGAAGATGAAGAATTATCTTACTGGAGAATTCGAGATCAGAGATCTCGGTGAACCGAAATATTGTCTCGGTATCGAGTCCACACGACACGGAAATAGAATCGGCTTACATCAAAAAGGATACATTGCCGATATCCTGGAGCGATTTGGCATGAACGATTGCAGGCCGGTGGACACTCCCATGGATGTCAATACGAGGCTGTCAAGACTGACTGAGGTACCTAGTGAAGACGAGAAGAAGGTTCCCTACCGCGAACTTGTCGGTGCGCTGATGTACCTAGCCGTTACTTCTAGACCGGACATAGCCTACGCAGTGAGCTTGTTGAGTCAATTCAACAACGACTACGGACAGTGCCATTGGACAGCCGCAAAGCGTGTCCTACGTTACCTTAAGGGGACTGCTGACATTGGACTCATCTACGAACCTTCAGACGAACCGTTGACGGGCTACGTGGATGCCGATTGGGCTGGTTGCCCGATGGATCGGCGATCATACAGTGGCTACGCTTTTACCTTGAGCAGCGGAATCATCTCTTGGGATTCGAAGAAGCAGAGGACGGTTGCCCTGTCCTCGACGGAAGCCGAGTATATGGGGATGACTGAAGCCGCCAAGGAAGCCATATATCTACGCGAATTCCTAACTCAGTTAGGATTTGAGGAACTTGCATCGGTCAAGGTCTTCAATGACAATATGGGTGCTCTCAAATTGGCTGAGAATCCCACCTTCCACGCCAGGAGCAAACACATCGACTTGAAGCATCATTTTATCCGTGATGCTATTCGTGAGAATTTGTTTCAGGTCGATTACATATCTACGGACGACATGATGGCTGATGTGATGACTAAGGGACTACCGAGGCCCAAGCACTGGCGATGTCTAGACCTTATGGGCTTGGGATCGTTCTGAATGTCTATTCCAACCACGTCTCGAGGGGAAGTGTCGGTAATCCGCATGCCCGATTACCATTGGCTATCCGTGCTCCTACAGAGGCGCCACTCACAGTTCACCAAGGGGCTTTCACTCTAGAGGCGCCACTACTATCTATTCTTATTCACTCACTGTCTGTCTGGCATTCGTGCTGTACGCATCCTTTTGGATACGAGATATAATAAAACGTGTGCATAGCAGTTACTCGACGTGTACGTTTGATTGCCCTTCCGCGCTTACCTGCTAACAAAATATGTATAATATACACTTACCTTCCACGTTCAAATCCTGAGCAAAAGTTTTCAAGGAACTATCATTCCTCAAGACCATGGATTCCCAAAAATTGCATAAAGTTTGTCTTGTCTTCTCCGACACATGTTCGTACAAACCATGATCTAATAGTACTATTTGTGCTTTTTTGTCTTTCCCCTTCCTTACAAAAACTGTGCACCATTCAAAATTGTTAGTATTACATCAGATTTTTAATTATTATAAGACTCCTAGCATCTCACTACAGGCATATTGAATTACAACATTTTCAAAAGTGATAAACCAGGAGTTTTAATCTTCCGGCAGGCGCGCCTGTGTACTTTGTATTAACACGCGTGGCGAATTAGAAAGGGAATTCATGGAAACTTCCAATTTGAGTCTCGGCTCCTTGAGCTATATTCCTTCAGTGTCTAATAAGCTCTAAAATATCGTAACTTTCTCATAAAATTCATTTCGCATAATGTTTATTTTACGCGATATACATGCCTTTTTTTAGATATGATGAATATCCTTTATATCCTTTCAAATTTTCTATCTCAATCCACGGTATACTTTGTGCACGGTGCGCCTGCGCGCTCCCGTTATGAAAAAGGGCGCGCCCGCCGGAAAATAATGTATGCGTTGCACGCATCCAAACTAATATTATTTTTTAAATATATTATTTGATGGAAGAAAATAATACACCATTTCCAGGATGTGGATCAGCATGTACAAATCCTGTATGAAATATTTGTTCCCCCATTAGTGTAATCAATTTATTGTCGACATCCTTGAGATCTAATCCTTGAGCCTTAATTCCTTCCACATCAGTCACTTTAACACCATCGATCCATTCCGTCGTGAGAATCCTCTAAGTATATAAATTATCATTACAAACGGAAAGATGACATTTATTTGATTGAATATGAGCTTAATTCACAGTCTGAGATGATGATATTTTGCTTCTAATTCTTTATTGCCCAATAAGTCATTTAACTAATAAAAAACTTTAACTAATAAAAAACTAATTAAAAAGTTAATAAAATGTTTAGTATACAAAGTTAAAATTGTGCTTGACTACACTCACATTTATAGATATTTCTATAGATTTATTAATCAAAAATTAATGAAATGAGCTCTTGTGTACCAGTTGTAATAATTGACAAAAAAATTTGACAAAACGAAGCAATAATAAAACTGATATACATATGACTTGGAAATTACATTAGTAAATAGTCAAGTTAATATAATCTCGAAAAATCTTGAAAAAATCTAAGCAGTAGTATCTTTATTTCCGAAAAATTATAACCCAAGTGATACACATCACAAAATTATGTTACCTTATCAAAAAGAAGAGTCGCGCTTCAAGTGATCTATTACAATTACAAAAAAGAAATGATATCTCTTTAAATTACAGCGCCAATTACAGAGAGAACATATATATTGCCTCAAAAAATAATTGTTGCACTACTTTGAAAAATTTTTACATTGTGTCAATTAGAAAAGAATGTATAATAACAATTTTATAAGATTAAAAAATTTTATTTAAATTTAACAAGGGAATACAAGATATTTAAATACAAAGTTTACATGTGTATTTTTCAGTGGTCACAAAGAATTACAGAGGTAACAGTACAAAATAAAAATATTTTATTAAAATACATAAATTTTTCTTGTAAAAAAACTTGGCGCTGCTAGACCTCGAAATTTTAAATAAATAAATAAATTTATCCTTTACTTAATGATAAGCCGCATTATCCGCCGTCCGCGTTGTCACGCACACCCATATCACTCACTCGCACATCCACGCTGATAATCATTTAATATTACTCCCATCGCATTATTTTCTGAATTATTTTTATTTATTGTTGTCCTTATTTATTTAAAATTTCGAGGTCTAGCAGCGCCAAGTTTTTTTACAAGAAAAATTTATGTATTTTAATAAAATATTTTTATTTTGTACTGTTACCTCTGTAATTCTTTGTGACCACTGAAAAATACACATGTAAACTTTGTATTTAAATATCTTGTATTCCCTTGTTAAATTTAAATAAAATTTTTTAATCTTATAAAATTGTTATCATACATTCTTTTCTAATTGACACAATGTAAAAATTTTTCAAAGTAGTGCAACAATTATTTTTTGAGGCAATATATATGTTCTCTCTGTAATTGGCGCTGTAATTTAAAGAGATATCATTTCTTTTTTGTAATTGTAATAGATCACTTGAAGCGCGACTCTTCTTTTTGATAAGGTAACATAATTTTGTGATGTGTATCACTTGGGTTATAATTTTTCGGAAATAAAGATACTACTGCTTAGATTTTTTCAAGATTTTTCGAGATATAAAGATTACGTCCACCACTTGTTACTTAGGTTTTTTCAATGTATAATACTACCACTTTCTTTTTTTTTTTTGAGGTAACAACATATACACTATTATGCGTGTACTTGGCGCCTTTTTTTACCTTTTTTTTAAAAAAGGTAATTTTGTACGATATCACGCCTTTTTGTAGTATTACGCATTTTATAAACAGTATGTACAGGGTAAAGCTATTTGGAGGTATAATACTACCACTTTATTTTTTTCGAGGTAACAACATAACAGGGTAACAACATAATACATATACACTACTATGCGTGTACTTAGCGCCTCCTTTTACCTTTTTTTTTTAAATGTGTATACACATAATAAAAATGCGGAATTATTTTTGTCAGACATAATTTTAATTCATCCAATTTTTATTATGTCAAGACATAATTTTAATTCATCCAATTTTTATTATGTCTAGACATAATTTTAATTCGTCCAATTTTTATTATGTCTAGACATAATTTTAATTCAGCGAATTTTTATTATGTCATGACATAATTTTAATTCTGCCGCTAGGGAATTTTTAAGTCGATTCTTATGAATCAAGCTTGAATTCGATGTCTAGGTGTCCCATGTTGCCGATGACGAGGTCCACATAGTGCGCTTCATAGTTTTCGGTATCCAGGTGTATTAATACCTTGAATTCGATGTCCACGTGTTCCAGGTTGCCGATGACGGGTTCCAGATAGTGCGCTATATAGTTTTCGGTGTCCAGGTGTAATAATACGTTGAATTCGATGTCTAGGTGTCCCACGTTGCCGATGACGAGGTCCACATAGTGCGCTCCGTAGTTTTCGGTGTCTACGTGTATTAATACCTCGAATTCGATATCTACGTGTCCTACATTCAGATTTAAAGTTATTAATACACCTAGACACCAAAAACTACGAAGCGCACTATGTGGACCTCGTCATCGGCAACCTGGGACACGTAGACATCGAATTTGAGGTATTATTACATCTAGACACCGAAAGCTACGGAGCGCGCTATCTGGACCTCGTCATCAGCAACCTGAGACACCTAGACATCAATTTCAAGATATTAATACACGTAGACACCGACAACTACGGAGCGCACTATGTGGACCTTGTCATCGGCAACCTGGGATATCTAGACATCGAATTTAAGGTATTAATACACGTAGACACCGAAAACTACGGAGCTCACTATCTAGACATTGTCATCGGCAACCTGGGACACCTAGACATTGCATTCAACGTATTATTACACCTGGACACCGAAAACTACGAAGCGCACTATGTGGACCTCGTTATCGCCAACCTGGGACACCTAGACATCGAATTCAACGTACGATTACACCTGTACACCAAAAACTATAAAGCGCACTATCTGGATCCCGTCATCGGCAACCTGGGACACGTGGACGTCAAATTCAAGGTATTAATACACGTAGACACCGAAAACTACAAAGCGCACTATGTGGACCTCGTCATCGGCAACCTGGGACACCTAGACATCGAATTCAACGTACGATTACACCTGGACACCGAAAACTATGAAGCGCACTATCTGGATCTTGTCATCGGCAACCTGGGACACGTGGACATCGAATTCAAGGTATTAATATACGTAGACACCGAAAACTACGGAGCGCACTATGTGGACCTCGTCATCGGCAACCTGGGACACGTAGACATCGAATTCAACGTATTATTACACCTGGACACCGAAAACTATGAAGCGCACTATCTGGATCTTGTCATCGGCAACCTGGGACATGTGGACATCGAATTCAAGGTATTAATACACGTAGACACCGAAAACTACGGAGCGCACTATGTGGACCTCGTCATCGGCAACCTGGGACACGTAGACATCGAATTCAACGTATTATTACACCTGGACACCGAAAACTATGAAGCGCACTATCTGGACCTCGTCATCGGCAACCTGGGATACCTAGACATCGAATTCAAGCTTGATTCATAAGAATCGACTTAAAAATTCCCTAGCGGCACTTTTTGCCAAGCGTAGAGAACCTTCTTTTCCGGCAGCGGTGGTAATACGATGTAAGGATACGAAATCTCTCCAGATAAACATGAAGCAATTGACTCAATATATATTATATGAGTATATACCTAATTTACCTAAATAGAAATCTTCCTCCTGGCCGATAAGTCTATCGACTTAAGGGTCGACAGGAGTCACGGCCGAACTCCGAATTGATGTTGGAGACCTCGCGCGGTGACAATACGAAACTTCGTTTCAGTGTCGCCAACGTCGAGAAACTAACTTCTAGGTTTTATGTGTGAATACGCACACACACCATTGAACTGCTCACGCGGACGCACGGTAGAGAGACATATGCGCACACGTACACGGCTCCGTCAGCTGTGTGCGTGTCCCCACCAGGCGCGCAGGCAGCGGGCAAACAGCACCATTGGCACCTCTGAACACAGCCCTTGTCAGTATGTTACCACGGAAATTCCCCATAAGCTGCTCTTACTAGTGAGAATCGTTTGTCCCAAAGTTTAGCCTAATTACGTAATGAATCTCATTAAAATTAGGCTCATTTTAATCAGTAAGATTAGCCGCATGCTGGTACAGAGCCGGATTTTGCATTTTGGCTCTTAAAAATTTATTATAAATAAAATACGGACTCGCAGCTGACCCAACCTGACCCGTGTCTAGCTGCGCGTTTCCCCACATTTATTATAAATTTTATTTCGATCCTTTTTCCAAAATCCGGCTCTGTACCAGCTTGCGGCTGATCTTACTGATTAAAACGAGCATAAGTAAAATGAGATTCGTTAATTAATTAGGCTAAACTTTGGGAAAAGCGAATCCGTAATTTTCGACCGGCCGACAGAGGTCTCCACTCTTACTCCTGCCGACCCTTAATTTCGAAATACGCGCGCGATATCGAAACTGGCGATACCTGCGCCGCCAGCGTCGAAAAAGTGAAAGTAATGTTTCTGATTATGACGTCATCATAAGAGACGTCGGCGTTAGAAGTAGAAGAAGTATCTTAATAAAAAATTTTCACATTTGGACTTTTGCGTCGCAATATCTCCGCTCGTAGGGCACGGAGCGGAATATTATAAGAGAAACCCCCCCCCCTAATTGGACCCCAAGCTATCGATCAAGCCTACTTAGAACTTGATCCGTTCACTCGTTATCGAGATCTCAACATGTCGGGTACTCGCAACCCGTCGCGTCGCGTAAAAGAGTCACGGTCGGTCTCGCTCCGCGTGTACTTGGCGCGAGACACTACCGTGTCTCTTGATAATTAAATTATAATTGAGAAAAACAATTTAAGAGCCTTTTATTTTAGGCATAGGCAGGAATTTTTTTTCAAGAATCATACAATATTTACTATTTCTGATAAACTTTAATTCTATTTAAAAAATTTCTTCTAAAAAATCTATGATTCGATTTGTAATCCAAAGATTGATGAATTCTAATGGCGAGCAAATATAATTTAACATATGTCTTCTATGTTATGTGAACTTAACAAATATAAAATGTAAAATTATTAAAATAATTTAAAAAATATATTAAAGTAACACAATTTGAACGTATTTATTAAATGTGTTAAAATTTCCAGAAAAATAGTGTTGATTTTACTCTATAACAGAAATGGGGATAATTCAATATAAGATTCAACATAAAAGTTATGTTAATTGTACACATAATTAACTTCAAATTACGATCAAAATTACTTTTCTTTTCCGTGTTGAAATATTAACATATGATCGGTGTTACCATTTAACACATCCATATTATGTTAAATTAACACAAAACTTTGAGTTGACCGTTTGGGACATGTGATTTACGTTATATTTAACACAAATTTTCTAACTATGTAAATATAATAATCGACTGTGAATTCCACTCAATAAATATATTTGTCAATAAAGTTTAAAAAAACAACCTTACTACTAAGATCCCAATAAATTTTTGGTATATATGCATACTCAAATCTTTTTAAGTCTTTGGCACATTGCTCTCCATTTTTTCCTTCGTTTTCGAAATCTAACTCCATGCGAAGTGTATCGATCATTTCCTATAAATTTAAATACATTTTTTTAATAGAAAAAGGGATTCTGCAGAACTTGGTTTATGAAATAAGAGAATAATTGCAATATATATATATATATATATATATATATACATACATATATATATATATATATATATATATATGTATAATATGTAGGTCCGGAAGTATGTTCCGGGACTTTTATTTTTTACATCGGTATATTCCAGGACATTTGGCAGTTTCCAGGACTGTCCTGGAAAAAATTCATTTCCTACGGCACGTTTCGGGACAGTTTTTTGAATCTGATTACATATATATGTGTTATATTCCAGGACTGTACATTTCAAAAAACGTAAACAGTCCCGGAACATACCTCTAGACCTATATATATATATATATATATATATCAATAAAATTAAGTCAAAGAATCCTCGAAATTAAAATAAGAAATTGGAAAGGCTGTGAGGGTCAGACGCGGTTCTCTGTGCGTAATATCAGAATCACTGATTTGTTACTTATTGCGTTTTACAACCATCTATTTGTACGTTTCGGCTCAAGTTTAAGCCATCTTCAGCGGTATAATATTAATAATAACGTTCTCCGTTCCACAGTAGTGAGTTTCATGATTATTAGAGATTTCAGAAACGAAATTGAAACAAACTTAGACTAAGAGATCCATGTGAAGTAGTCAGTGATCTTGTCGACACGATCCACAACATAATTTTATATTTACTTCGTTTGGCTTTATGTTTCGATGTTCTCGTTCTCTAGACTACTTGACATATGAATCTCTTAGTCTAAGTTGTTTCAATTTCGTTTCTGAAATCTCTAATCATGAAGCTCACCACTGTGGAACGCGAGAATGTTATTATTAATATTATACCGCTGAAGATGGCTCAAACTTGAACCGAAACATACGGATAGATGGATGTAAAATGCAATAAGCAATAAATCAGTGATTCTGATATTACGCACGCGTCTGACTCTCACAGCCTTTCTTATATATATGTGATTTTTATATATTTTTTATATATAGATATATACCTATATTTGCAAATAACAATAAATGTGTTACATGTATATAATATACGTACATCAAGTACCCAATGCAAATCGAATTTTGGGTGTACAACAGTAATGGCCTTTAACAAATGTACTATTGCTTTTAGATCTGATATAAATCGGTCCTGAAGATCAATGTATTGTACTTTGATGGCTACTGTGTCCCCATCTAGAGTTGTACCTTTGTATACCTATCCAAGAATAAAATTAATAAATTAACTTTTAAAATAAATTTTTGAAACGGTCTTATGAGAGATTTGGTTCGACAGAATATAATTAAGAAAAGGAGAATGTAAATCTATATATACTTTTTATCAAGAGACACGGTAGTGTACGCGCGGTTTCTAATACCTGAGCTAAACTGGCAGCCGCAACTGGCTCGGGTTCAATTTTGCGTAACATTTCTCCAGGTTTCTTGCCAAAATCTTGTAGAAATATTTCTTCCATTTCGTCTTTTTCTCGGATTAAACACTTATCCTTAATAACGCCATAAAAAAAAAATTGTTTGTTATTTAAACACTAGACAGTAATAATATTAATATATTAAGATGATATACAAAAATAAAAAAAATTAAGAACAAATTAAATTATAAAGAATTGTATTCAATATTAAGAAATGTAAAATTACTTGCGAATTATAATAACGAAGGATATAAGTGGTATGATTTTTTTTTCGAAGTAAATCTAGATTTTTTTAAATATCTGAATAAAAGGGTATTCTTTTTCATATAGGTAATAGTTTTAAATTATTTTTGCTTTCTCGTAGAAAGAGCTTTGTTTTCGTAAACCTCGTATATAGACTTTTGATTACGTATAAAACTAGGTCCAATCAACCAAATCTTAAACAATTAAATATATGACATAGGAGTAGAACAGACCGAAGAAAAATTGTCTTTTAGTTTTTTATGCTAATATGTTTAGAATGTTCTAAAACGTCGGAAAATCGCATTGTTTTAAATGTCGGTGCGTGCGTGAGTGAGTGTGTGTGTGTGTGTGTGTGTGTGTGTGTGTGTGTGTGTGTGTGTGTGTGGATTCCCTTTGATCGCGTATAAAACTGGATCTAATCAATTAAAAAAGTGTGCAAATTAGAAAACTTGCACATTGTTTCCCCATCATTATTACATATTCTTGCCATTACTCCTTTTCAAAGCCACCTTGTTTTTAAATTACACCAACGTAAAATAGCATGGCATGGCTTTTTCATATATAGAGGAAATTTTATGAGCAAAATAAAATGATGAGGGGAAAAAGATTCTAAATCTTATATAATATAAAATTTCTGAATATTTATAATAATTTACATTTGGTAATATGGTAAAAAATAATGGTAAATAATGATAAATATGATAAAAATTTTATATTTATATTAAAATGTTATTACAAAATGTTTTAACAAGTATAGTTGCAACAAATTTAGCGTACGTTAACTGAAAAAAACAAAAGTCCTTATAAGGGAGGACGGGGGAATAGGAACCACGGGGTAATAAGAATTATCTTAAAACAAATTGATTATTGCACGTTACAAATCCGAATCCAAAGCATATAACATGGCGTAGCGATATACAACAGTTGTAGTTGTGGACGTAAGTAAAAATGCAAAAACTTTGCCGTATTCTGACAGTCAGGACACGTCAAAGCTTTATTTACGTCCACGACCACGACTGTCGAGATCGTATATCGCTACGCCATGTTATGTGCTTTGGCCCTACAATACACGGAGTAAGCGTGGAGTAAGGAGTAAGAGTAGGCGTAAGAGGGGTATATATTTTCGATTTAGAGAGCTGGCGTACGTACTGCTTTATAGAACACTGTTCCCTCCGTCATTCGAACATTTGATTAAGCTTGCTTTGTTTACTTGGGAAAGTGCACATCGTGTTTCCGGTTACTCCGTTATAATTTTTATCGATTTTTTCTTAAGCAAAAAGTGGTTTTATTTTCCATTAATTGAATTTATTTTTTTTTTATTATTAATGTCATATGTTTACTTTAATGACAAAATATTTAAAATTAAGGACGGTATTCATAGTCGGTTCTTATATTTAAGATCGTCTTAAGTACGATTTTAAGATGTTATGAACCAATCACAGAGCCGTATTAATATCTTAAGACATTATGTTAAGTACAAGCTCACGCATGAGCCTGGCCTCTAGATTTAAAAAAGGGAGGAAACGACACATACCTTACTGTTCGAGGGAGATATCATATTTTCACAAATCCAGTTGAATTTTCCGAGTAATGAATCGTTAAACTTGTTTGAAATAGTTCACATAATACAGAAAGCAAATCACATAATACATAGAAATAACTCTCAGACTCGAATGGTCTTTTCCATAGCTTGAATAAATAAATACAACTCGTAATACTCAGTTTATTCAGTGAATTTTAGATTTTGATCTCTTAGAATAAGAGATCTTCGTTTGACCTTTCTCTTTGTTGTATGTAATTTTTAACTATAAAATGATTATCAGATTATAGATTGCATCATAAGAAGTTCAGATAATTAGACCATTCGTATGAATCATATCACATATAGAATAAAGTAAATTTTCACACATAAATGAATAAGTAAATTGTCACACATAAATGAATAAGTATAAATTTATAGTAAATCAAGAACATGTCAGAGATAGATTAATACGTCGTGTTATCCTTAGTAACGTAACTTCATTCTCGCACGAATAACCAATAGCCTTTAATGTAGATAATCTTTGCAAAAGAAATAAATTCAGAAAGTAATCAAAAATGTGAAAAAAATAATATACTAAGTTCTACTACGTTACAGTTCAATAAATATCATACTCGATAAGGAAAGATGTATCAATCTATACACATTATATATATCATTAATCGCCGCAGTCTTGCATTATTCGAAATGAATCCGTTTATATATGTTGTGACGTTGCGGCTCGCCGCATCGTCGCGGCGCCCCGCCGCGTCACAAGGCGCGGAATTTCGCGCCCAGGGACGGACCAGGGAGGCAACGACGAGATCTCCAGGGGTCGTATTTAATCGCGTTTCCGCATTTTGTTTACTTTTTTTGTTTCTTTTTGCAATGTAATACGCGCGGCACCTCACCCACACCACGGCAAACCTTCGAGGGAGTATTTGGCGAAAAAAATCAAGGACGATCGATAACCCAGGAGGGGTGGCAAACGCGGAAGCAGCAGAGATCGCGGGCTGGCGAGAGCAACGCGGCAGGCGGGCGGCACGTACGGCAGCGACGGACGAGGCCGCCGATAGCGGGGCCCCAAGCGCTTGGGTAAACACCCGGCTTCAGCAAATGATCTCCACAAAACATCGACCTACGGGGTGGCTGGCCACCGCCCCAGGGTCAAACCGGAGGCACACCGGCACGAGCAAAGTTCCGTCCGCCGCTAAGGACAAGATTTGAGGAGTTGTACGCCGCCGAGGGACCGTTGCCCGCCCCCGAAGGATCTCGTATCGACAGCACTGCGCCGGGACACCGCGGGCTTGCAGGCTCGCGCCCGATTGGCTCGCGCGCCTCTCAGGAAGGGGTACCGTATCGATTCCGCAATCGAGCGAGTTTAGCGTTTCCCTCTCTGGTCGTCCGTCGGCGAGAAAATACGTTTTGATTAAGATACGCGATAGCCACCCCGAATCGGGTATTCCGAA
Source organism: Temnothorax longispinosus (assembly GCF_030848805.1). Classification (NCBI taxonomy): domain Eukaryota; kingdom Metazoa; phylum Arthropoda; class Insecta; order Hymenoptera; family Formicidae; genus Temnothorax; species Temnothorax longispinosus. The sequence goes on along the minus strand of NC_092362.1, from coordinate 10,684,599 downwards.
TTATGTCTGGCGGATCGAGGATCGTTGGAAGAAGGTGACGGCGAGGAGCTCAGGAGGAGGCATATCACCGGTGAGGTTGCCCGTAAATCGCGATATGTAAAGCCACGACACCGCCCTCCGGTGCACGCTCTCGCTCGGGATAACGCATGTTAAGATCGAGTGTAATTTCGCGATCGATAACGAGAGCGAAGGGCCTCGGGATGGTATCGTGGCCGTGGAACCGTGGTACAAGCGTTATGGCGAATCCCTGGAGATCGCGATAGGCGTTAATGAGTTCGATATCGCGAGTATATTGCGTTGTCCTCGCGATCTTGGTGTACGGCCGCATACGGGCCGGTATTTCGTCAATTGCGTTACCGTTTCTTCGCGCCGGGAAATTCTTGTGTTCGAGCGTCGGTGTTAGCGTATCGATTTGTGTTCGGATCTCGTTATTACGGGTGATAATTGTGCTCTCGCGTTGAGAAACTTGCGTCCGGTATTAATTGCGTTACGTCCTATGGCGTCCCTGCTCGTGATAATCTCGAATTTTGCGTTGGAATGTCGATGGCATTGTTAATCGCGGTCGAAGGTCGTTCCCGCCGATTGATTAATTATGTTAGACTTGTATTCGCGTTAAGAAATTACCGGCGTTCACACGTTTCGTGCGTTTAGATGTTACTTGCGTAGTTCTTCCTGGCGTTCCGTGGTTATTAGACGCGTACTTCGAGTCAAAGGTGGTGTGGCCTTCTCCACACCTGGCGCCCAACATTATTAGCGATATCGCGACTTGCTTGGTTAAACGACTCGGCGCGCGCCTCCCCGTTGCGCCCGAGCCGAATATCTCGCGTTAAGTTAAGATATCATTGCGACAGAGTTTTCGTACGGTTTTCGACTCGAATTATTAATTGTGTGAGAATAGAGCCTTCCGCGTGTTTATTAGAGACTCAATTTCTTGATTTGTTTATTGAATTTATTTTCTCGACAACCAGTACTCAATAAATGTTATTTTCTTTGTTATCTGACTGAGTATGAAATTATCGTGTCACCCCGCCGAATATAGCGCTGCCCTTCATTAACCCCGCCCGTGATTAGGTCAAGCTAGCCGATTCCACGCCCCTCCACACTTCGTTTTGCGTCTCGTTTAGGTTTTCGCGATTTCGTGGACGCGAATGTACGCGTCTGGCGCCCAACATTTGGAACATTTCGTGGAGTATCGGAGGTGCGAGGAAATCACTGGAGAGGCCAACCATCCCGCTCTCCTAAGTCCTTTTGATCCGGCACACGTCCCGGAGCGATCCGGGAGTGTAAAAAGTCGTGAAAATATATATACACAATAGATGTTATGAAATAAGCAAACATGCGTAGTAATCTCTCAATTAAAGATAACGTGAAGTAATCTTTAGTAACGGAATATAAGTAACGCAAAGTCTCATATAAGTAGAACGAATGTTCTCTCGCACAAATGACAGTAATTCCTTATCAAACATGAATTAATTGCACGTTAAAGAAAAGGAATAATTATCTCGGTTGCAACCGTAAGGAAAAGAAAAAAGGTTTACTGTGTTCAGATTTGAATCGATTAACTCTTGAAATGTGATGCCAGGACTATCGGCTGATAGAAGGCATCTCTCTCTGAGAACGTAGTCCTCGCGTAACTCTCGTGATTCCTGAAACCCAAGAACGAAAAGCACGGTCATGAAAGACCGACTCCGTACAGGATTGTAAATCCCGATCTCCCGCTAATCCGTAGCAACTCGGTAATGTTCTATGGGTTGTCAGAATTCTAAGAGTTACCTTGTAATAGAAGAAATCTCAGCTTGAATGATAGATCTTTAGTATAAGGATCTCTCTCTCTCTTGTAGCTCGTAAGGCATCCCATGAATCTCAATAGCGGCTGTTCCTTCGTGCGGTAACACGAAGCAGCAATGGCGGACCTCCCTTCGTGCTGTAACACGAAGCAGCAATGGCGTGGTCGTGCGTTGGGCCGGTATAGTCTCGTGGCGGATGCTCATTCCAATCTCTCTCTCGTAGAAGTAATCTGCTCGCAACGTAGCAGATAGACGATTTTACTCAAAGTGGGAAAGAACGGAACAGTCAGAATATTCGCCACTCGTTACGACTCGTTATTCTCGAATAATCTACCAGACCGTCTCACATACGAGAACGCTGATACTTCGCCCAAGGACCGGAAACGAATGCGCTCGGTGAGCCGCAGGCTCGTACTTGTTCGTCTCGCGCACGCGCAACTCTACCTATTAGAAGTTAGCCCTCCACTTTTAGAATTAACATATTTTCACGGTTGTGCTGAATTGTGCTAGGTTTGTGCTATATATTGTGCTCGAATATTATAACCATAATATGAAAAATACGAAAGAAAATTAAAAAAAACGAATTTTTAGGTCAGCCTCCACTTTTCGTTTTTTTCAATTTTTTCGATTGTGCTGAGTTGTGCTAAGTTGTGCTAACATTGTGCTAAAATATTATTAAAAAAAAAAATAACAGACAGAGTTACGATACAAAAATAAATTATATCCAAAAATGATTTTTTTATCGTAACTTTTTTTATTATTATTTTTTAATAATATTTTAGCACAATGTTAGCACAACTTAGCACAACTCAGCACAATCGAAAAAATTGAAAAAAACGAAAAATGGGGGGCTAACTTAAAAATAATTTTTAGGTCAGCCCCCCACTTTTCGTTTTTTTCAATTTTTTCGATTGTGCTGAGTTGTGCTAAATTGTGCTAACATTATGCTAAAATATTATTAAAAAAAAATAACAAAACAGTTACGATATTTTTTTATCGTAACTTTTTTTGTTATAATTTTTTTTAAATAATATTTTAGCACAATGTTAGCACAACTTAGCACAACTCAGCACAATCAAAAAAATTGAAAAAACCGAAAAGTGTAGGGGGTTGACCTAAAGAGAGGTCTTAGGTAATTAATATTACACTTACCACTAGATTATTACAAATCTGAATTATAAAATTTGAGCGTACAAAGTGCTCTTTACATTGTTGTTCCTAGAAAACCGGAAGTTGTGCTGAATTATGCTAGGTTTGTGCTATATTGTGCTCGAATATTATAACCATAATATAAAAAATACGAAAAAAAAAAAAATAATTTTTAGGTCAACCTCCTACTTTTCGTTTTTTTCAATTTTTTCGATTGTGTTGAGTTGTGCTAAGTTGTGCTAACATTGTGCTAAAATATTATTTTAAAAAAATTATAACAAAAAAAGTTACGATAAAAAAATATCATAACTTTTTTTGTTGTTATTTTTTTAAAATAATATTTTAGCACAATGTTAGCACAACTTAGCACAACTCAGCACAATCCAAAAATTGAAAAAAACGAAAAATGGGGGGCTGACCTAAAAATTATTTTTAAGTTAGCCCCCCACTTTTCGTTTTTTTCAATTTTTTCGATTGTGCTGAGTTGTGCTAAGTTGTGCTAACATTGTGCTAAAATATTATTAAAAAATAATAATAACAAAAAAAGTTACGATAAAAAAATCATTTTTGGATATAATTTATTTTTTTATCGTAACTCTTTCTGTTATTTTTTTTTTAAATAATATTTTAGCACAATGTTAGCACAACTTAGCACAACTCAGCACAATCGAAAAAATTGAAAAAAACGAAAAATGGGGGGCTGACCTAAAAATTCGTTTTTTTAAATTTTCTTTTGTATTTTTTATATTATGGTTATAATATTCGAGCACAATATAGCACAAACCTAGCACAATTCAGCACAACCGTGAAAACATGTTAATTCTAAAAGTGGGGGCTAACTTCTAATAGGTCGCAACTCTTTCTCTTCACCGCGCGCAGTAATAGACGGTCCGCGCCAAGAACGCGGAAGCATGCATAATGACACTAGTGTCGCCATCTCTCGGAAACTTTACTTTACGAAGTTGATACGATTACAATTGCGACAGATGTCAGGTATATATGATCTCTCCTCGCTCTATTACTTGCATTTTAAACACATTACTTAAGAGGGTCTTGAAATAAGAACCGACTATGAATACTGGCCTAAAAAATCTTTTTAATAGTTTTTCTTTTATATCATCAACAAAAAAACTAGACTAACTGGGGTAATTCGAACTAACTGGCTCTAATTACCTTGGGTATACTTTTGAACATACGACTGCGTAGCTTGTGAAAAGGTAAACAATTTTATTTGGGACTTTTGCATTCGTAAAAATTATAAAACGATAAAAAAAACTTTTTTAACCGATTTCAAAAAGGATCAAGGCAGAGAGAAGCCTGAGAGCGGCCACCGGGATCATTCCGTTCCAGCGGACGTATACTGACGCACCGCCTGAGAAAGTGGACGTGAACTACGTTGTTACGCTCGGTAACGGTACACACATCCCCAGTAGCAAAGATGACGTCTGGAGACGTCTTATTGACGTCCAAGGACGTTATTAGGACGTCCTTAAGACCACTTTGCTACTTGGGATGGTTCGTGTCCGTGCTATGATTCGTGTCCGAACTACTCAGATGGAGGGGATATGCCAGTCGGCTGACTCGGCACTCGGCAAGCTTCGAGCGGGGAGAGAAGGGCAGACATACGATCTGCTGTTTCCTTCTCGCTTGAGCTGTGACGTAGCTGCTTAGCACGCGCCGGCTATGCCACGATGCCATGCATTTCGGGTATCGCTCCTCGCGTCTCGCCGAGTGCCGAGTCTCGAGTTGGCAAATCGACGATGCGCTATACGTTACACTTACGTTTATATTTACAAATTTTAATTTTTATATTTATAAATATATATATATATATATATATATATATATATACATATTTGAAATTTATAAATATAAAGATTGCAAATATAATTAATTAAAAAAATATTTATAAACATAAAAACTAAAATTCGTAAATGTAATGTATAGAAATCCCCGTTCTGGCCAATATGCTCTTATATAAAAAAAAGTCTTACATTAAAAACCTTTACTTTAGCATAATAGTATTTAAATTTAATATTTAAATGCATAACAATAATTACATTTATATCGAGAAAAAAAGTAGTTTATAATGTTCTTTTTACTCTTATTAAATTTATATTAGCTATTAATGTTTATAAGCGGCCACGAGCAACAACAGAGAGATAGATGGGTTAAAATAAAAACAATTTCTTAAATAAACAATACACATGGTTAACGTTTCGACTGTACTTAGTCTTCTTCGGAACGGATTACTACGATAGAAGAAGATAAATATAAAAAAACATGCTAATTAATGTTCAAGTTTATATACTAAAACATTAAACATTAGTCTAGACTAAAACATTAAACAATTATCTAATAATATAAACAAAGTAAACAATAATCTATTTAAATCACAAATATAAAAACGCCGGAATAATCGAATAAAATCATAACAAGATAAATTTATATTTATATTGAGAAGTGGTAAAATCTCTTCCGTCAGGAAGAGAATGTAAAGAATTATTAACGGAAGTATTCTGATTTAAAAGATCTTTAAAATATATATTTTTCAGGAACTTTTTATAGGGAAACGAAGAAAGTGAATAACGTTAAACTTTGCATGTTCTCTTTACCTTATTTTAAAAATTTGTTTTTATTTTTTAAGTAACAAAAATGCTCTTCTTTTCTGTTATATCCTGGTCACCATAAATGACAGACGGTGTAAATAATTCTAGCTGTTCTAGGTATCTGAAACGCAAAAAGCTAAAATTTTCTTATTCAGAAGAAGTATATGTAGCTATCGTCTGAACTAGAACTAAACCAATATTTCCATTCTAGGCCTTTTTATCAAAAATATTATTAATCAATATTAAATAAACCATTTACGATCTGAGCTTAGATTTTATAGTAGCCTAATAATATATTTTATATACTATATTTACATATTTTTCCAACTTTAATCAACTACGCGCCGACTAACTTGTCAGACTTACAACACAGCTCCTATTGGATTAATAAAATCCCCTCACACCCCTCTAATTAAATCGATTTAAATAATAATAAAAAATTTACTACTCCAACAGGAGCTGTGTTGTAAGTCTGACAAGTTAATCGGCGCGCAATTTATTAAAGATTGGAAAAAATATACGTGTAATACACAAAAAATATTATTAGGCTGTTAAGATCCAATCGTACACAGCGTATTTAACATTGATTGATTGTATAACGGTCATAAAACAGTCTTATTTCTCTTATATTATTAAAAATATTATAACTTTTTTCAAAATTTTATTAAAAGAAAAAACTAATAAACGTATAATATATGTTTATTATTCTAGTTCAGACAATAGCCACACTTATTCTGAATAAGAAAATTTTTGGTTTTTGGGTTTTTGATACCTATAGAACAGCTAGAATCATTTACTCTGTCTGTCATTTACACCTTCTAGTGATCAGGATATAACATAGAAAAGAAGACCATTTTTCTTACTTAAAAAATAAAAATATATTCTTAAAATAAGGTTAAAAAACATGCAAAATTTAACGTTATTCGCTTTCTTTGTTCCCCTATAAAAAATTCCTATGTATGAAAAATACTTATTTTTAAGACCTTTCAAACCAGAATACGCCCTTAATTTATTATTTGTTATTAATGTATTGTTATTAATTATATACATGTAAGTATTAGAAAGCATATGGTATAAAATAATTTCAATATTCAAATTATTGTAATAATAATAAAGAAATCAATTATCTACATTTTCTTCTGTGTGTGTATGTGTGATGTTATCGACAATAGTTTTTTTGCACGTTTACACTTTTTGCAGATTTTTTATACGCTTAATTTTAACAAGTGTGATGCCAAATACAGACAAGATTTTTGTTTATCTGTTATAAGCGGTTATAAGCGTTATTTTGAATGCAAGATTTTGAAAGCATATGGTATAAAATAATTTCAATATTCAAATTATTGTAATAATAATAAAGAAATCAATTATCTACATTTTCTTCTGTGTGTGTATGTGTGATGTTATCGACAATAGTTTTTTTGCACGTTTACATTTTTTTGCAGATTTTTTATACGCTTAATTTTCACAAGTGTGATGCCAAATACAGACAAGATTTTTGTTTATCTGTTATAAGCGGTTATAAGCGTTATTTTGAATGCAAGATTTTAATAATCAAACGTTTTTAATAATCAAACATTTTCAAACTGCAAGCGAGGGACAAGCAATATCATCTACAGCATGTAGTCTTAAAATACTACGATCTTTTCTAGCAGCACTAACCACTAGCGTATAATTTGTCCGCCGACATTACGAATTTCTTCTGCTGCAATACAAAAAATGTTGAACAGTTTTCTCGAATGGTTGTAATAACGTCTGTATGTCCTTGCATTATTAATTCGTTAAGGTATTGCTTACATTCTCATTCTAAAATAATAATCTTATTAAAAAATGTTTATTCTTCTTTAAAGAAAATACTGTCTCAAATGTTCTTCTTTCAAAAAATTTTGACAGACTTGAAAGAAAGAGTTTATATATAGAGACAGAAAAACTTATTTTAATTTTTAAAATATATTTCAAATTTATTTAATGCATTTAATGCGCGTGTGAGTATGAAAATGCAATTTGTCTTTCTAAATATAATAAATATTATTTTTTAAAAGACGATAATAATCAACAGCAAGACGTTTGTGTGTGATAACAAATTTACAACGTAAAAATACATCACAAATATATATAATTATATGTAAAATATGTCTGTTTAATTAATAATATTCACGATATCGTGAATATTATTCACGATATCGTGAATATTATTAATTAAACAGACATATTTTACATATAATTATATATATTTGTGATGTATTTTTACGTTGTAAATTTGTTATCACACACAAACGTCTTGCTGTTGATTATTATCGTCTTTTACCGAGGCGAAAGCCTATGTCATACAAATGCTCAAAAAATAGGCGTAGCACTTGTAGCATTCCCTTCTCATTATATGCATATTAAAAAGACAGTGCTCCAAGAGCTGCTTTTTGAAGAAATACGACTTTGGAGCACTTGTGAATGCTCTAAATGCTACTTTGTCGTCCAGAATTTCATGCTACGTGTGCTCTATGTGCTCCGTATGCTGCTGCCGATGAGAGTTACAAATGCTCTTTATGCTCGTTTGATAACCCTTTCTCGGAAAGGCATAAGAATATAAAAAATACAGCCGAGTCTATATTTTCACCCATGTGCTGTTCTATTGAAGTGAAAGCTACCACATTTACAAGATAAAAATATAGCAATAACTTTCTAACCAAATATAATTGTGTACAATATATTTGGTAAATGCGGTAGTTCTTACTCAATAGAATAGGTGAAAATACTAAACTCGGCTGTATTTTCTATATAGTCCTCCCTTCCTCCTTCTCCCCGAGAACGAAAGAATTATTATGTGCGTTACTAGAATTATGTGTGTTATTCTAACTTTAAATGTTGTAATTTTATGGAATGCTACAGATATATTAATGAATAAATAATTATGCTCAGAAATACTTTATTTATCATAAATGCATTTTATGTATTTTATTTATCATGAAATGTATTTTACACAACAGATATTACATAACATGATATGACCTTTGATCTTTTTCAATTGTATTAGATTCATTAGAGTTAGATAATTGAGAAATCGACATGAATGATGGCTGCTCAAGATTATTGGGAAATGATAATGAATGAGAGACTATCGAATCATGTTTTGGTGGTGTTGATTGCTGTGTGAACTGCATGAAACATTGAGCCATAAAATTCTTAAACTGTGGATTATCGAATATCTGAGATGGTTCTGAAGGGTTCGAAAAAGGAACAAAACTTGAGCTATGGTGTGGAAGCAGAAGCGGCTGTGTATGGAAATTAGAATAATTTGATAAAGTTTGCTGATTATTTTGATTCCGAGAAGAAAATCGACTCTCTTGGGTGTGCTCTGGCGATGAGATAGATCCAAAATTTTTCTCGAAACTTGCTGATGGCGGTGAGAGAGTGGGAGGAGGCTGAGGTGTGGATGAAAAATGTTGGAATACAGGTTCTAATGTAGTATTGTGCGGAGCTGATAGTTGCTCTATTGGAGAATTTTGAAGCTCGGATATAGAAGCTGAAGGCAAATCACTTGTATTACAACGTAGATCACTCTTTGCAGTGCTTGTAGCTTTCTTTATATTATGCTCATGGCTTCTTCTTGTGATTGAAGAATTCTGCTGCTGTGATGTAGAAGTTGGAGACAAATCATTTGTACTACAACCTGGACCACTCTTCGCAATGCTTGTAGCTTTCTTTGAGTTATGTTCATGGCTTCTTCTTGTAATCTGCTTGTCATTCCTTGCTCTTCTCTTGTTTGAGGCTAGGTGGTTTACTTGATATATATAATCCGATTTTTTCACTAAAATTTTTGTTCGTTTGCAAATCTCCTCTGAAAAATTAAGAGATGGATGCGATGCACCTTAGAAAATTCTTTCTGTATGCAATATTTTATAGAAATAAAAGTTACCAATAATAGAACAAAAAATTGCATACCATACAAATCATCAAAGAGTTGGGGGTGAATCCCTACTGTATTTCTTGTACCACACGCAGAGATCCATGCTGCACTATTGCCATACAATTCGTGAATAACAGCTTTTACATAAGATTTCCAATCGTTTGTACGCTTTGTTTTTGACGAAATTAGAGCCAACTGCTGTGGCAGGACATAGAAACGGCCTCCCTGGAAGAGTGGCACCTGAAATAAGCATACATGCTAGTTAACATGTTCACAATCTAAAGTAACGTTAACTATTTAAGATATTAAAAGAAAATTTGTTTTCTTTTACCTTGTCTGGCCCATCAATAAGATATGTAGAAGGTAACTGTGACGAATAAAAAAGTATAATTTTAATTTTCTCTAGAAGTAGTCAGAGTATTGTTCACACAGAGTACATCATAAAAGACTCACCTCAATATTAAACGGTGGAGCCTCCATTCGTTCTACTTTAGTATTGTGAAGTGATTTGCATGTCTCGTATAATGCCTTTACAAATGGAGGGATGTCAGTTAATTTAGTATTGCAGTCATTGAGTACTCCATGTAGTATGTGATTTAAGAAGTTTATCACATCACCATTGCCTGCAACATTGTACAAATTATATATGTTTCTATATATTTTACAAATAGGGATTAAAAAGTTAACGTTTCATACCGTATAAGTAAATTATATTTTTTAAATTGCGCATTAAGGCAGACAAATTTTCATCCAGCGATGGTTGATTTCTTGACACTCTGCTCGATGATGAAGTGTTTATAATTTCAGGAGATGTCTCTGCAGACGTCGTTATTTCAGGCTTGCTGTTCGCTGAACTTTTAGCCTTAGTTGAATTCTCAGTACACAGCTTTTTGGCTTTCATATTTTGCACAGGGATCACTTCTGAAGTATCGTGCTCTCCAAAAATCGAATTTTCGAAAATCAAGTCAGATTCTCGTTTCTTTTGGACGCTTTCTTTGATCTTTAACTTTTCAGTTGTTGATTGCTGAGTTTCTTTCTTCTTTGCCAAAATTTGACCTGGAAAAGCTTTTTGGGACCGATCAATTAATGATCCGGAAAAAGCGTCCACATCTATTGTTCTTAAATCTCGCTCATCACCTGCAAACGAGCCAACAGAGCACAGTAGCGCCCATTAGTAAAAATAATAATAATATAATATAATATAATCAAGAGACACGGTAGTGTCTCGCTCTACCCAGGCAGGAGAATAACGTCAAATGACGTCTCTAGACGTCATTAAGACGTCTTTAGACGTTATTCTCCTGCCTGGGTAAGTACGCGCGGAGCGAAACCGCCTCGTGATTTATATAATATATAACACAAATAAAATAAAATAAAATATATAATACTTCACTTCTCAACAAAATTAAATCACTTACCAAAATGCAAAATTTTTACAGGATAGGATTTCTTCTTCTCGTCTTTTTCGTTGTTCCACCATAACTTTGTTACACATCCTACCTTTCTTTTAGTACGTGGAATCACGTCAGTTTTTACCACAGAAGAGGTCCCTTCCTCTCCACTATGTTTAGGCAACCAAAAAACCAAACAGTGAGTACCTATGGTCTCATTATTTCTTGATTTTGTACTCATTTTAGCGCTGATACTGATTACCACGAACTTGTTTACCACGAACACAGGCATAATTTTTTAGTAAACAAATGCAGTGATACGAGAAATCAGACGCGAGTGCAATATGGTGCGGTGTTCAACACCATTCGTACCACGTGTGTACGACTTTTGGTTGTGCCGTATGAGGCTGCGCCTGCACACAGGATGCGATGACACGTCATAATAAGTGATCAAGTAATAAAAAGTGAAAAAGTAGTAGTCACTCATTTAAATTGTGAAAAGCAATAAACTAGGATAGGTCGGTCCAGCCAATTGCCATTTATAAAGTTAATCACTTTTTAATAGGTAAGTTTCGTGTTTTATACCGATTATATTTGATAATGACTTTGAGAAAATAAGTGTGACTTTTAGAGCACTCTTGAAGATGCCGAAGTCGAGCCTCGAACTGGGTAAAACCTCAGTGTATAATCTGCGGAAACGTCTGCGCGCTGAAGTTGAAGAACACTCAAACTTCCAAAATCATGAAGATAATGAAGAGGAAGTGCAGATTCCAGGAACAGCAGAAGCTAACATAACTGAAGGTATTTTAAATAAATTATGTTACTGGCTGTGTGGTAATTTTTACTTCGATTATACTCCATCGGATTACATACTTCGGTTTACACCACATTGCACAGTATCGGAATAGCATAGGAATATATCCCTCATGTTATATGAAGATCCACTGTATTATCACAATTTTTATTTATTTTTCTAAAAAAAGAGTCATCCTCTGAAAATGATGATTCTCAGGATGGACATGAAGAAAATAATGCAATAGATCAGAGAAATGAGTATGCTGTACACGAAGATATTGATAGTGAAATGAGCGATGAGAGTGATGGTTCCGACAGTTCAGACCAAAATGAAGGAAATGAAGCTGGTAACAACCCACCCCTGTACGATCCACTTGAAGATTTGCAGGATGACATATCCAATGATGGCGATGATGACGACATTCGAAATTACGATAATGACGAAAATGATGACAATCGCCCTCTCTACAATGGTGCACCAATAACTGTTGCTGAAAGTATGGCTTTGATTCTGTCACTGATTTTAAATCATCAGTTAACAGGGTCATGTGTTGCTGATTTATTGCATGTGTTACATTTACACTGTATTGCTCAAGGATTGAGGAAATTAAGTTTGTATCGTTTTCGTCAGTATTTCTCATTTTCAAACGCTCCTGTGACAAAAATTTACTACTGCTCAAATTGTATGTCACTCTTAGATCAAAATTATAATGTATGTCCGGAGTGTCAGGAAAGAAACAGAGTGTCTTATTTTATGAAGTTAAATATTATAGCACAGTTAAAAAAGATTTTGAGTCGGCCAGGTAGATATGAGAGCCTACAATATAGATTTACTAGAGAAAAAATGTCGATTAATAATATTGAAGACATATATGATGGTCAACTTTATCAAGAGGAAATTAGGAATGGCTTTCTCTCTAACTCTAATATTTCTTTTCTGTGGAATAGTGATGGTGTACCTGTATTTAAATCTAAGAAATTCAGTATTTGGCCTCTTTATCTTATTATAAACGAACTGCCATATAAAATAAGGTACAAACGCGAGAATGTTGTTTTAGCTGGTCTATGGTTTGGTCCTGATAAACCAGACCCCAATTGTTTTATTCACTCTTATGTTGAAGATTTTCGTAAGATTCATACTGGTTTTAATGTGCAGATTCCTCAGAGGGAAGAACCAGTATATGTTAGAGGAAAGTTATTGTTAGGTACCTGCGATCTACCAGCTAAATCCACATTTATTAAAATAAAATCTTTTAATGGAAAATATGGATGTCCGGTATGCGAGTTTACTGGGGAAACCATACGTTTTCCTGATGGATCACACAACTTTTGTTATAGGTACGCAGAGCACTTTAATAAAAGAACCCTTAAAAATATGAATAACCATGCAAGGGAGGCTCAAAGAACAGGTGAAGCTGTATTTGGTGTAAAGAGTCAAACTGCTTTAAGACTCATTATGCCAGATTTTGTAAGAGGCATGGGCATTGATTTGATGCACATTTTGTCTGGCATAGTTAAAAAGCTTATGACTTTGCATTTTGATTCTAAATATAGTAGGCATCCATTTTCTCTTCGGTTACTTTTGCCAGTAGTTGATGAATTACTACTTAGTTTACATCCCCCAAAATTTGTTCATCAAATGATGCGAAGTCTTGAAGAGACGGCATTTTGGAAAGTCTCGGAACTAAAAACATGGTTTTTCTATTATTCAATTCCTGTTCTCAAACAATTTTTGCGAATAGAATATTTTGAACATTACTTGAAACTTGTGACAACATTGTCTTATTTAAATGCTTCAAGTATATCGGATGAAATGATAGACACAGCAAAAGAACTTCTTAAACAGTTTGTGCGAGACTTTGAGCAGCTGTATGGCATTGAATTTTGTTCAATCAATGTGCATTTACTTCTTCATTTGGCAGATTGTGTACGTGAACTAGGGCTATTATGGGCATATGCATGTTTTCCTCTTGAGGATTTAAATGGTCAAATTTTGCAAAATATTCATGGCACAAGATATGTTGATACTCAAGTTTGTAAATTTCACTGGCAATATCTGTGCGCATCAAGAAAATTACAGTCTTTACCAGAAGGCACAGTTAAAGATTTTTGCCTCCGTAAGAGGAGAAAATACTTAAAAATAACTGATAGAATTGGTGATCATTGTTTAGTCGTAGGCTCTCTTGTAGATCATATTAATGGCCAAGAACTTGTAGTTCAGGGTTTGCGAGTTTCTGGTGTAATGTATGAGAAAATTCAAATTTTTCACAGACTTCTCAAAGATGGATTATTATATGTTGCTGAGAGTTATTCCAGAGATTTGCAAACGAGATCATCTTTTGTTTCGCATCATTTAAATAATGAAAAAAAATTTGGGTCAATTTTCTCTTTTGCGAAGGTGAAAACCTGTCATTGTGAGAATAATAATTGTGGGTGTGAGAGCATATATTACGCAATATTGAAAGAAATAATAAAAGTAGGTAGTTTTAATGCATTTCATGACGAACAAGAACGTCATATACCATTACTTTATATGCACCAATTTGAAGTAGGTGTAAGGGTCTTTGCTATTCCTGTCAATAATTTAATATCTGTTTGCTTTTATATGCCTGTTAATGGTCAGATTTTCTTAGCTGAGCCAGTAAATTCAAGTGAGGTAGAATAGATTCTTTTCAGAATGGAGAAATATTTAAAAAATACGTAGAATGTATAAATTTGTAAAAATACGTAAAATATGTAAATCTGTAAAATATGTAAAAGAGATACAATTAAAAGTTAATTTGTATGAAAATTGTAAAACCAAATAAAATACAAAATCTTAAATAAAATATTAATTCTTTATTAATCCTTTTGACGAGAGCACTTTGAGCATTTATATCTAAGGTAGCATTTAGAGCATTCGTCTCCTTTCGCGAAAGAGCTCTTGTATGACACAACGCTACAAAATATGACGAGGAGCACTTGGATGACATGTCTGACCGCAACTCGAATGAACTGCAGACTACAGAGCACTGAGAATATGATGCGGAGCATTCGTAAACGGAAAAGAACAATGGAATTGAGCATATGTCGCATTTAATGATGACTTGTATGACTTATATTTTTATTTATTTTTTTGTATGACTTATATTTTATTTATCTTTCTAAGCATAATATTATGCTTAGAAAGATAAATTGAATTTTCATATTCACACGCGTGTGGCCGGGGCGTATTAAAAAAAGAGGTGTGGCCTCGGAGGGTTAATGGCCGCGTTCAGCAGACACAACTGTTGAGTTCGTCTTATCAACACTCTGCGTTGATTGGTTGGTTCTAAAAGTAGGAGCCAATCACGTTCGACTGCTACTCAGCGGCCTGGTCTGCTGAACGCGCCCAATGATGCAAGGGCATGCAGCGTTGTTACAATCATTCAAGAAAACTGTTCAACATTTTATGTGTTGCTGCAGAAGAAATTCGTAATGTCGGCGGACAAATTATACGCTAGTGGCTAGTGCTGCTAGAAAAGATCGTAGTATTTTAAGGATACATACTGTAGATGATATTGCTTGTCCCTCGGTTGCAGTTTGAAAATGTTTGATTATTAAAAACATTTGATTATTAAAATCTTACATTCAAAATAATGCTTATAGCAGATAAACAAAAATCTTGTCTGTATTATTTGACATCACACTTGTGAAAATTAAGCGTGTAAAAAATCTGCAAAAGAAATGTAAACGTGCAAAGAAACTATTGTCAATAACATCACACATACACACACAGAAGAAAATGTAAATAATTGATTTCTTTATTATTACAATAATTTGAATATTGAAATTATTTTGTACCATATGCTTTCTCACACTTATATGTATGTGATTAATAATAAAATATGTTAATGACAAATAATAAATTACAAGAGCGTATTCTGGTTTGAAAGATCTTAGGACGTTCTCCGGAAAATCGATTTTCTCTAGATTTTCTTGAAACTGTGAATATACATTAATTTATAGGTGTGCTTTATGTGTAGTATAAATTTTAGTACCTCTTGCGGTATTAAAAATCGAGATACTGAGGTTCAAAGTTTTAACTTTTAACACGGAATTCCTATTCCAAGTATTGTGAAACAGACATTTTAATAAATTGTGAAAAAAGTTTTTTCTAAATGTTTTTGAAAAACTAGTATCTATATGATGCTTTATAAAAATAGAAATTAATAATATGCGATAAGTTTCAATACCCTTGCGGTACTCGTTTTCGAGAAATACTTGTGTAAAGTACGCGATTTGAAGTTAACTTCTTATTTTTTAGTTGTTATATGTAATATTTAGTAAATTAACTTTAGTAAAATAAATTTTTCTTTTTAAGCATGAATACAAGTTGAGTATGACTGGAGCCGAAGAAGGTCTTTAAAAATAGGTATTTTTCAGGAATTTTTTATAGGGGAACGAAGAAAGCGAATAACGTTAAACTTTGCATGTTCTTTTAATCTTATTTTAAAAATCTGTTTTTATTTTTTAAGTAAGAAAAATATTCTTCTCTTTTGTTACTTTTATGTTATATCTTGATCACTAAAAGACGTAAGTATGAGAGACGAAGTAAATGATTCTAGCTGTTCTAGGTATCAGAAACGTAAAAACAAAAAATTTTCTTATTCAAAATAAGTGGCTATCGTCTGAACTAGAATAAACATTTTTTTTAAATAAAATACTAATAAAATTTTGAAAAAAGTTATAATATTTTTAATAAAAAAGCCGCTCAGAATGGAAATATTGATGATTTAGTTCTAGTTCAGACGATAGCCACATTTTTCCTGCAGAATAAGAAAATTTTAGCTTTTTGCGTTTTAGATACCTAAAACAGCTATAATTATTTACACCGTCTGTCATACAGCATTTATAGTGACCAGGATATAACAGAAAAAAGAGCATTTTTGTTACTTAAAAAATAAAAATAAATTTTTAAAATAAAGTGAAGAAAACATGCAAAGTTTAACGTTATTCACTGTCTTCGTTTCCCTATAAAACATTCCTAAAAAATATATATTTTAAAGATCTTTTAAATTAGAATATCTCCGTTAATAATTCTTTACATTCTCTTCCTGACGTGTGTGTGAAGCTATCGTCTCATTTTGCAGAAACTCACAAATTATTGAGAGTTCTGGCTTCCTTTTCAATAGTTCTAGAGTTCCTGATAGTTTAAACAAATAGTTTTGGCCATTAAAGCCAAAAAACGCGTCAGTACAAACTGAGACGCTAGGTTCACGCAGCGTCTCACTTTGTCCTACACAAGTTCCACCACTGTATCTTATTAGATTTTGCAAGATCTATAGTTCTATAACAGTTCTATAAAGAGTTCTGCCATATAAAAGCAAAGAAATTAATTATAAAGTACTAAAAAAAAATTACAATGCAACGAGTATACCGAGTTGAGACGCCAGTTGAAATCTCGGAGTTCCGGTTTATGTAAAATATTTTTCGAGTAGTTTTGAGCATATTGAAACATTTTCTAAAGAGTTCCGAGTGTTAGAATCTTTGTGTTATATTTAAAAAAATTAATATTAGCCGAAAAGTAATCATGACAGAAGAAAATGAGACGCTGTGCAAATCTCGGAGTTTTGGCTTATATAAAATATTTTTCGTATAATAGTTCTGAGCATACTAAAGCATTTTCTAAAGAGTTCCCGCCACTAGCTACGTTGTATATATATGCTTATTAACTTTAGCAAACACTAGCTACGTTGTATAATTTTTAAATAAATTAACTCTCAGTTACCTTACCTGGGTCTGAGAGACTCTGCACATTGTTAAAACGTGCAGGGTTTTCAAGACATTCATAAAACCCATGTATCTTTTTTTAGTCAGTACTACATCAATTTAAAAAAAAGCAAAATTTTTCGCTTTTTTAGAAAAACACGTCTTCCTTTTTTTTTAAATAACATTTACATTTTTTAACTTGAAATAATCTAACTTGCACAGTCTTGTAGATCTTTAAAAAACGCATCGATTAAAAAAAAGACACTTCAAATTGATGCATTTGTCTTAAAGATTCAAGCTGGAGAAAATGGCAGGGGTCTCTCAGACCTTGGTGAGGTAATATCGGGGTGTAAAAACGTAAGGTAACTGAGGGTTAATACCGCTCGAAAATCAGGAATTTATCGAAAATAAGGTGAGACGCTGGCCGTATTTCGAACAGTTCTGTGAGTTCTGTTATAATTCTCGTGTAGTTCTAAACGTGTTCTAACGTTGTCCCATTTTATTCTGGCAATAAGCATTATTTATTCATTTTTTAAATAATTCTTATCGCTCGAGAAAAGACCCTATTCTCGATAAATTCCTGACTTTCGTGCGTTATTAATTTATTTAAAAATTATACAACATTGCCAATGCCCGGAACTCTTTATAAATTGTTATAGTATGCTTAGAACTGTACGAAAAATATTTTATATAAGCCAGAACTCCGAGATTTTCTACAGCGTCTCACCCATATACCGTAAATGCGTCTTTCTTGGGCGATAAAAATTATTTAAAATATGAATAAATAATGTTTATCGTCAGAACTCTTTAGAAAACGTTAGAACACGTTCAGAACTATACGAGAATTATAATAGAACTCACTGTTACCCATGTGTATTGTTTATTTAAGAAAGTGTTTTTATTTTTATCCAATTATCCTTCTGTTGTTGCTCGTAATTTGGCCGCTTGAACATGCATAGGTAAAATAAATTTAATAAGAGTGCAAGAAACATTATAAACTACCATTTTTTTCTCAATATAGTTAATAATATAATTATTGGTATGCATTTAAATATTAAATTTAAAATTTATTGTGCTAAAGTAAAGGTTTTTAATGTAAGACTTTTTTAGATAAAAAAGCATAGAACTGTAATTTCTATACATTTTACATTTACGAATTTTAGTTTTTATGTTTATAAATATTTATTTAATTAATTATATTTTTGCAATCTCTATATATATTTATAAATTTCAAATATATATATATATATACATATATATAATATATATATATATATATATATATATATATATATATATATATATATATATATACATATATATATATATATATGTATATATTTATTTATTTATTTAGTTATAAATATAAAAGTTAAAATTTGTAAATATACAAGCAAATGTGTAACGTATAACGGGTATAGCGTATCGTCGATTTGTCAACTCGAGAATCGGCACTCGGCGAGACACGAGACGCGATACTCGAAATGCGTGGCATCGTGGTATAGCCGGCCCGTGCAAAGCGGCAATGTCACAGCTCAAGAGAGACAGCAGATCGTATGTCTGCTCTTCTTTCCCCGCTCGAAGCTTGCCGAGTGCCTAGCGTACACGGACAGAGGAGGGGCTTGCATATCCCCTCCATCTGAGTAGTTTGGACACGAACCATAGCATGGATACGAACCCATGTATCGTTACCCATGCGTTACCCGAGTCCTCTCTGATCGTTACCGAGCGTAACGCCGTAGTTGACGTTCACTTTCTCAGAGGGCAGATTAGGACAAACGTCTGTGGCGACGCCAGCCACGCCATTGGTCAGAAGCCTTCGACCAGTCAGCAACCATCTACATGGTTGTGCGCTCAACGGGCCGGTGCCCGGTGCATTTGTGAACGCTTGAGATATCGTTCAGTTGTCTCTACGGTCTCTTCGAGTACGCATCACGTTGATCTGTACGCGGCATCTTGAAAGCATTGTAAATTGTAACACGATAACTAAATATATATACGTAGTGTGGAATTCCGAAGCAATCATTCTTGCGAACCCCCACACGTACTGGTGACCCCGACGTGATACCAACGAGAAGGATCGAGAACCGCCTCGGGGGAGACTTTCGACATGCCGATCGACCGTACGCCCCGCCGCAACACGGGCGATGACGACCAGAACGAGAACGCCGGAGAGAATCAGACCCCTCTGATTACGCTCGCCGAGCAAGGTAACGAGCAGATCGCACACGATACGCGACCGGGCATCTCCGCTCAGACGGGAGCCACGTGACGGGATGCACGTTCTGGCGCGACCACGCGAAGACCTGGTTCACGCAGCTAGAAGCCAAGTTCCGCGCTCACAACGTCAGATCCGACGGCCTCAAGTTCTGTGTATTCGTAGACAACCTAGATAAAGAATCGATGCTCGAAATCGCGGACATAATCGAGTCGCCGCCGACGGCAGATAAGTATCAAAAGCTCAAGGAGACGCTCATTTGTCGACTCACCGATTCAGACGAGAAACGCTGGAGAAAACTACTTACCGACGTAGAATTAGGCGACAGAAAGCCGACTCATCTCCTCCGCGAGATGCGACGCCTCACAAACAATTCGGTCGACGAGCAGTTGTTACAGACGCTCTGGTTGCAGCGTATGCCCTCGCGCGTGCAGGAACTACTTTCTGTAGTCGAGGGAGTCCCCCTCGATAAAATGGCCGAGCTGGCCGACAAGGCACTCGAGAGGACCGTCCCTGCTGTTGCAGCCGTCGCAACCGTCGCAGCCGTTGGCACCTCGTCGCAGAGTATGGACCCGGAGTTGATGTCGTCGATCAACGAACTCACCCGGCAACTACAACGACTCACCGCAGGCAAAGGTGAAGGACACCGAGCCCGCCCGAAGCGAAGGGAGCGCAGTAAGTCTCGTGGCCGTACCCGAGACCAGTCGAAGTCCTCCAAGTACTGTTTTTATCACTCTAAGTTCGGTAAGAACGCCAGGAACTGCACAGAACCGTGCGCATGGATTAAACAGCCCGCCGTCAAGGCCGCCGACCAGGCGGAAAACTGAGCAGGACATCGCAGGAGGCGGCGTGCGATGGCCCTTTTAGCGGAAACCGCCTGATCGTCCAAGACAAGGTAACCGGCGCCAGATTTCTTGTCGATACGGGAGCCGACATTTCGGTGCTTCTCCGATCTTGGAGAGCACGCGGTCAAACACCATCAAGTTTCCAACTCTTCGCGGCGAATGGAACAGTTATCTCCACTTACGGAAGACGGAAGGTTCCCTGGGGTTACGCCCCAGGGGTTCACCTTTCCCTGGGGTTACGCCGAGACTTTGAGTGGGTTTTCCTCGTCGCCGATGTCAGCCAGCCCATTATCGGAGCCGACTTCCTCAAACACTACGGCTTACTGGTCGACCTTAGCAGGAAGCGCATTGTCGACGGAGTGACTGGACTGCAACGTCCGTGTCAGCTTATCCGTAACAAAACCTCAGGGGTATCCATAGTTCACGGTAATAACCCGTATAACGATTTGTTGCGAGAATTTCAGGAGATCGCTACGCCTAATAAAACCCATAAGGTCGTGAAGACAGGAGTGAGACACCACATCGTCACCAAGGGACAGCCGGTAGCAGAGCCCATGCGCAGACTCTCGCCTGAGAAATACCGGATTGCCAAGGCTGAGTTCGAGGGAATGCTTGCGGCAGGAATATGCAGACGCTCCAGCAGCCCGTGGGCAGCACCACTTCACCTCGTTCCCAAGAAGTCCGGAGACTGGAGAGCATACGGCGACTATCGCGGATTGAACCGCGTCACCGAAGTTGACAGGTACCCGATATCCCATATCGGCGATTTTTCGCACCGTTTGAACGGCCGTACAGTTTTCTCCACGATAGACCTGGAACGCGCATATTACCAGATCCCCATAGCGGAAGAGGACCAACCTAAAACCGCGATCATAACCCCTTTCGGGTTGTTCGAGTTTTTAGTAATGACTTTTGGCCTTAAGAACGCTGGCCAGTCATTTCAGCGGTTCATTGACTAAGTCCTACGCGGATTAGATTTCTGTTTTGCATACCTGGATGACATCCTCGTCGCGTCGAGGAACCACGAAGAACATCGCAAACACCTCCGCATCATATTCGAGCGACTACGACAGTATGGCGTTACGATAAACCCCGTCAAGTGTCACTTCGGAAAATCCGCCGTCACCTTCCTAGGTTATCACATTGACGAAAACGGGTCCCGCCCACTACCCTGAGCACGTAGAGATAATTCAGAATTACGCTCAACCTCAAACAATTTCTGAACTCCGCCGATTTATAGGTATTTTGAACTTCTACCGACGTTTCTGTAAGAACGCAGCTCACGTACTAGCACCGCTACACGAGCTCATCCGCGGCGCCAAACGCAAGGACAAACGCCCCGTGCCATGGACGCCCGAGACTACAGAAACATTTAATAAGTGTAAGCGACTTTTGGCCGACGCTACCCTACTTGCGCATCCGCGCGAAAGAGCTGACCTCACCCTCACCACCGACGCGTCGGACGTCGCAATGGGCGCAACGTTAGAACAGAGGAGAGACGGTATCTGGGAGCCTCTCGGATTCTTCTGACGCAAGTTCTCGGAACCTCAAAAAAAGTACAGCGTTTACGATAGGGAGCTCATCGCGGCCTATGAGGCAATCAAATATTTCAGACCATGGATAGAAGGACGCAGACTAATCCTGAAAACGGATCATAAACCGCTTACGTTTGCATTCCAGCAACGAGCTGCTAAAGCCTCTCCGCACCAATGGAGACAACTCGATTTCATCGGTCAATTCACCACAAACATCTTCTTCATCAAAGGAGCAGACAACGACGTCGCCGACGCGCTATCACGCCTCAATTCCATAGAACTACCGACGATAACTAGCACGCAAAAGATCGCTAACGCACAAAAAGAAGACGAAGAACTCCAGACTCTCATCGAATCCGACTCAGTGCTGAAACTCAAGAAATTGAGAGTTGACGACTCAGAAGATGTCATATACTGCGACGTGTCGACACCCGAGATCCGCTCGTATATTCCCAAGGCGCTTCGACGCCGCATATTCGACGTGGGGTACACAACTCTTCACACCCCAGTGGACGTGCCACCAAGAAGCACATCCAGAAACGCTTCGTATGGCCCAGCATGGCCAAAGATATCATCGATTGGGCTCGCACGTGTTTAGCATGTCAGCGAAGCAAGATCTCGAGACACGTACACTCCGAAGCTCAACACATACCTGTACCTTCGGCACGCTTCAGATATGTCCACGTAGATATCATCGGCCCGCTCACGGTCTCGGACGGATACAGACATTGCCTGACCATGATCGACCGCTACTCCAGATAGCCAGAAGCTGTGCCTTTAAAGACCATCTCGACAGACAAAGTCGTCGACGCCTTTTGGTCCACCTGGATCGCTCGTTACGGAGCCCCCAGGACCATCACCTCCGACAGAGGCAGCCAATTCGAATCCGCAATATTCGACTCCTTCACCAGACTTTTAGGCTGTTTCAGATCCCGCACCACGGCGTACCATCCCGCCTCGAATGGCATTATCGAGCGCTGGCACCGTTCTCTCAAGGCAGCCTTGATGTGCCGCAACGGCAAGCAGTGGACCAAGATATTGCCAACCGTTCTACTGGGTTTAAGGACCAGCACCAAGGAGGACATCAACGCCTCACAGCAGAAATGCTCTTTGGAGAGAACCTCGCTCTTCCCGGAGAATTCTTCCTTGATTTAGACGTCCCCACGGACCCCGCGTGTTTCGTGTCGCACCTACGAGAATACCTACAAACGGTTCGCCCCAGTCCTACAACTCACCACCATAAAGGAAAAGTTTTTCTGTTTAAGGACCTAGCTACTTGCAGCCACGTGTTCGTCAGGGTCGATAGCAACAGGAGGCCTCTCCAAGCTCCTTACGAAGGCCCTTACCAAGTCCTGGAACGAGACGACAAGGTCTATAAAATCTTAATCAAAGGCCAACCTGCCACCATTTCCATAGACAGAGTTAAACCAGCCCACTTCGAGAACGACGTCTTACGAACGCCAACCGCGTTTGATCAACCGCAGGACGTAGCCACACCTGGTTCAAGCGCACCTAAGGTCTACCAAGGACCCAGAGCCAAGAAGTTCGTCACCTTCGCTCAACCCGCTCAGCCACTAAGGGGGGGGGGTAGTGTGGCGACGCCAGCCACGCCATTGGTCAGAAGCCTCCGACCAGTCAGCAACCATCTACATGGTTGTGCGCTCAACGGGCCGGTGCCCGGTGCATTTGTGAACGCTTGAGATATCGTTCAGTTGTCTCTACGGTTTCTTCGAGTACGCATCACGTTGATCTGTACGCGGCATCTTGAAAGCATTGTAAATTGTAACACGATAACTAAATATATATACGTAGTGTGGAATTCCGAAGCAATCATTCTTGCGAACCCCCACACGTCCCCCGAAGCCGGATGGCCGCTCTCAGGTTTCTCTCTGATCGAGGTATTCGGCGAGTATGTATGTATGTATGTCCGCGATTTTCTCTGAAATTACTGGACGGATTTGGATGCGGTTTTCACTATTCTATAGAGCAATCCCCCAGGAAGGTTTTAGTTCATAAAATATCGTGTTAAAACATCAGGGAGCAATAAGGAAATATGCGATAATAATTATAACAACTAATAAATTATTATTTTTTATTCATATTAATTTAATGAAGCACTAAAAAAGTATAAAATAAATTTTTTAAAAATAGATACGACTTTAAAAAAAGCTGTAAAAAGTATTTAAAAAATTAAAAAAATTGAAAAAAGCTTTAAAAAGTTTAAAATAATACTTTTAAGAATTTCTTTCAATTTTTTAAAGTTGGTGCCAAATTAATTTAGTAATTATTAATTTGAATAATTAAAAAGAATTCTTAAAAGTTTTCCAAATCTCCATGATTACTCTAATTTCCGTAAAGTTTGTGTTAAGCTGAAATTTGTTTTTATGGATAGAGTGTCAATAAAGAAAGGTTGGTATTGAATTTGGTGATGATTGGTGAAGAGGTTATTTTGATTTCTGTTTTAACAAATCTCCGAGTTTGTCCTAATTTCCGTACATTTTGTGATATTGAGCTAAATTTTTTGATGAATAGATTATCATTAAAGGAAGGTTGATATTGAATTTGGCGTCAATCGTTGAAGGGGTTATCGATTTATGTTTAAAAAAAATGTAAAGTTATACATGTAAGCTTAAATTCAGCGAAATCGGTGAGGAGGGAGCTCTCCTTCAGATTTACCTAATCTTATATAGAATATCATTAAAGGAAGGTTGGCATTTACTTTGGCGAGA
The DNA here is from genome assembly GCF_030848805.1 of Temnothorax longispinosus. NCBI lineage: Eukaryota > Metazoa > Arthropoda > Insecta > Hymenoptera > Formicidae > Temnothorax > Temnothorax longispinosus. Next base: position 10,659,907 of record NC_092362.1, on the reverse strand, counting down.
ATCGGGGAAGGGGTTACCGATTTCTGCAAGAAATTTATACTTAACACTGGGAGGATCCTGTATTGACATTGTCGTCGATCCGGGGATACCGATTTATGCCTAAATAGAGTATAAGTTATATGTTATACATGTATTCTTATATAGAACTTCATTGGTAGTTGTATCACAAAACCCATTTTCATAGAAATCTTTTAAAATTTGAACAGCATATTAATGTAAACACGCTCTACACACACGTGCAAGTAGAAAAAGCTTGACTATACCAAAGTTGAAATAATGGAAATCAAACTTAGCACTTTTTACATGTATCGTAGAACGAAAACGGCTTCCTATATCACGTTTGTAATTGTAGCGATCAAACTACTCATAGGATTTTAATGAAAAACAAAGAGATGACAAAAGAGACTTGTAAAAATATTCTTACAAAAGTACAAGACCCTTATCTATTTAGTTTTGAAGCAATTGTTACACAAAGTACACAATTTCTCATAGCGATGGACGCATACGACAGCTAACCTGTAAAGATCTTGCAACACTGCGCATATGAAGATTAGATATATATGTAGTTCAGACATTGCCGCTAAAGCTTTAAGTCTTTTCTTTAATACTATTTTTTTCATTAATCTTCCTTTGTAACGTTCAACAGACATTTTCGCTTCTATTTCTTCTATTTATTCAAAATAACCTCGATAGCATACTGGTATACTGACATTATTGATGCGAGTGAAAACAGTAAAAACAGTACAAGCTCAGTCAAAAGTTTTACACAGATAAGTAGAGTTTTTATACATTATCGTATTGCAGTGTGACCATTATTTTTTACTAATACTGTCGCGATACAACTACCTTAAAGGAAGGTTGGTATTGAATTTGGCAAAGATCGTTGAAGGGGTATTCGATTTTTTTATTAAAAAATGTATATATTACTCTATATATGTATATGTAATCTTATATAGAGCATTATTAAAGGAAGGTTTTGGTATTGAATTTTCTGATGATCTGAGAAGAGATTACCGATTTCTGCTTTAAAAATGTGTGAAATTTTCTACCTCTATTTCATATACAATGCTTTTTATTATAAATTTACAAATATAATAAAAAAAGTGTTCAATTTAGTGCAGATTGCTTCTACAATTTGGCAAATTTCTCATAGATAAAACTTTATGAGCGAAAAAAAATGATCAGGAAGCAGTTTTAGATAAAAATTTAGAAATGCCGCAAGAATCAATGTAAAATTACTATATATATGTTGGTGTATATGTACTTATATGTGTATATATGTATTACATACATGTATGTGTATATGTGTATATATTCAAACGTATCGCTCTTTTATTTCCATCTCATAAATGATTATATCTATAAGTTACTGGTTTCACATATTATATGTCAATTTGATAATCTGTCAATATATATACGATACGTTGGACTATCGATACTCGAATGTATCGATATGAAAAAGTGACGAATTGTACACTAACCGTCAGTACATACATACGTATTAAACTATCGACATATAGTATGGACTACGTGATCCCTATATGACAGCCTTCAAAAAGTGTTTGGTAGAGTTGACCTCTACCTCGTTCCCTCTTTGTCTGTACGCACTGGATAGAAAAAGACAGCTTGACCTCTACCAGTTGCTATCTCTTTTCTTCCACCGGTGTGAGTCGCCGGTCATATTTTTCTATACCTGTGCGCAGTCCATACTATATGTCGATGTATTAAACAGTAAATCATTTCGTTATATGAATCAGGAAACAATAATACAGGAAAAAGATATAAAGGATTAAGAGATCGTGAGAGTAAGAGAAACGAGGAAACCTCTGGTGGAAGTCTACCATATTTTTGGTAATTATTCTCTTAAAAAGATATATTTCATTTAAAAAGCTTTCTATATGAGAAAGCCTGAGGTATAATTATAAAAAAATTATATATTTGGAAAAAAAAAACGGGCACAGTTGTTACTGTGCCCGTTTTTTTATGATTGATCTTGTCCTAGGTTTATGGAAGATGATAAAACCTATTGTTTACCTATTTAATTATTGTTTCCATAAATAAGTACTTTGTTACTCACTTAAATATTCCGCAAAGGCAATGGATCTCATTACTTATAAAGTGGTTCTCATTGCCCGGTGCCTGAGGTAATGGAAACTTATTTTGATTTTTAAAAAATGTTTATTTTTTGTTGATTTTATTAGAATTTAATACTTATGTTATACCAAATTGAAGCTTAATGTTTTTCGAATTTAATTACTAAAAGTTCCAATAAATATTTGGTGTATATATAATATTATATATATATATATATATATATATATGGGTCATTCTTTCTCAACGTTACCCATGCTGCCCATTTCATATTTGATCTAATTTTCAAAAAATTCTTAAAATTTACAGAAAAATGTAAGCTTTCGAATGGTGCGTGGCTAAATTACCGAATTCAGTCAGATCATTCTCAAAATTTGGGAAAAGTGAAGAACAATTTTATGAAAACGTTAACCCTTCAAAGTACACATTTTTCAGAACATTCATTTTTCATGAAAATTTATATCTAGAGGTTTTTGAGGTCGCTGATTACAAATCTGTTACCAGTTTTTTTAAATTTAAGATGGCGGACTAATATAGCGGACAAAATTTTGAAAAATAATGTTAATGAAATGAAACTTGGTAGGTGGGGGTTTTTGAAATTACCGATTACGAATCCACCATTGGATTCTCAAAATTCAAAAGGGCGGATCTAATATGGCGGACATATTTTTAAAAAATAATGTTAATTCCATGAAATCAGATATATGTAGGGATTTTTGAGGTCGGTAATTACAAATTCATTGTTGGATTTTCAAAATTCAAGATAGCGGATCTTAATCCGCCATTTTTAATTTGATTTTTTTTTAATTTTTTAGGCGACTTTTAGGAAAATCCAACAATGAATTTGTCATTAGCGACCTCAAAAATCCCTACATATATCTGATTTCATGAAATTAGCATCATTTTTTAAAAATATGTCCGCCATATTAGATCCGCCCTTTTGAATTTTGAGAATCCAATGGTGGATTTGTAATCGGCGATTTCAAAAACCCCTACCTACCAAGTTTTATTTTATTAGCATTATTTTTCAAAATTTTGTCTGCCATATTAAATCCGCCATTTTAAATTTAAAAAAACTCATAACAGATTTGTAATCAGCGACCTCAAAAACCTCTAGATATAAATTTTCATAAAAAATAAATGTTCTAAAAAATGTCCCTGGTAACCAGTCCATTGCAATTCTGCTGTAAAAAACTGCACGAAAAGTCGTGCATTAACTTTCGGGCAGATCATGCGTTTTCTATTTCCAATTTTGACTATTTTTCTGTTGACAGAAACTTGTTCTTGTCGTAGTGCAACAGAATTGTGATTGTGGAAGATATGTGTATGCATTTACATATAGCAGAATAGTGCAAGAAATGCGGTAGATGCTTGCGCAAATCGCAGTGCAACATAATCGCGCCAGATTTGTAGCAGCGTCTACTGCTACCCATACAGCACAAAATATTTTTAAAATATTTTTTAAGAAGATTAAAATAATTTACAAAAATATTTTTTATATTTATAGCACCGCAGTGGTGTTGGGTAAGCCTTGCGTTGTATTGCTGGCGAAGATTGTCGCAAATGTCATGATTTTGCTTCGCGCTTCACCGGAGGCCTGCTTATATTAGATCCCAACTAAAATTTACTTGCGAGTTAATTTTACTATTATGCGCCGCCTAGCGGCATCGTTGCAAACTAGCACATACAGCAGAATTCAACAAGAATTACGGCAGATGCTTGCGTAAGAAGTAGAGCAGCAGAAATACAAATAATTTTGGCAGAAATAAACAAAACAAGGCAAATGAGAGCTCGTTCGCGACGATGGACGGGCGACAGTAATAAAATATTACAAATTGAATAAAATATATATAATAAAGTAAACGTTTCGGTCCTTGGTTTGGACCCTCCTCAGTACATATAGCTGGTCAAGTGAAATGCAGTGGTCACAAGTAGTAAAAAATGCAGTTATTCCGCTCTCCGATTATGAGAGTGTGGATCTCGTATCCTCAACGTGACTGTTACCTTAATTCCATAAAAAGAAATAAATTAAACAAATTGTAACGATGCGTCTTGCAAAGCATCGTTCCCGCGCACCACCCGCCGCGCCGGATGCCGCCCGAACGAATTTTTTTATCTTTTGAAACGCACCGTGTGCGCGGGAAATCCGCCGCACCGCACGACGCCGACGAGCGCCGAAGCGAGCCGATCCCCGTCGAAGCGAGCACGCGGGATCGCGCCGCTCCCACCACCGCGGCATCGCCTGACGATCGGCCTCCCTCCTGCCAAGCTCACCGCGCCGAGCGGTATAAAAAGCCGGCGCGCTCGACGAAGAGGCACTTCGTCTTTACCACGGCTCTCCGCTATTCCTGACGAAGCTACCTTCCGAATCCTAGGGCAACACGCACAACGAGGTCCAGAGTTCTGGTTCTCGACTGAGGGTTCTCAGAGTGTTTCCGAGCTCCCTGGCACTTACCCCGACGGCCACGGCACCGTGGGGTCGAGCGTGCTCGGCCTCGTAGCGAGGGTTCTCGCGACCGTAACCCCGGGATTCCGCAATCCTCCGTCGTACATATCGCGCTCCCGCCCACGTTATCAGCCTACCGATAATCCAGATACCACGTCGAGTGCACATGCACTCCCGTCCTTATAAACGCCGCGTCCAGTTGAAGACCCGCGTTCCGATATCCCGTATACCGCGTCGAGTGCACCGGCACTACCGACCAATGTAATATACCGCGTCCCGTTATTCGTTGTGTGTAATACCGAATCCCGAGTATCACGTCGAGTGCACATGCACTCCCGTCATTGTAAACGCCGCGTCCAGTTGAAGACCCGCGTTCCGATATTCCGTATACCGCGTCGAGTGCACCGGCACTACCGACCAATGTAATATACCGCGTCCCGTTATTCGTTGTGTGTAATACCGAATCCCGAGTACCACGTCGAGTGCACATGCACTCCCGTCATTGTAAACGCCGCGTCCAGTTGAAGACCCGCGTTCCGATATTCCGTATACCGCGTCGAGTGCACCGGCACTACCGACCACTGTAATATACCGCGTCCCATTATTCGTTGTGTGTAATACCGAATCCCGAGTACCACGTCGAGTGCACATGCGCTCCCGTCATTGTAAACGCCGCGTCCAGTTGAAGACCCGCGTTCCGATATTCCGTATACCGCGTCGAGTGCACCGGCACTACGGACCACTGTAATATACCGCGTCCCGTTATTCGTTGTGTGTAATACCGAATCCCGAGTTGAATAAAGTGAATGTTACTGGTACGTTGCAAATTGATTATTGTCTCTGGGCCTTTCATCGAACTCCCGATCCCGTAAACTAGTCCGCGTTCGATAAAGTCAGGCCGTTACAAAATATATATAGTCATACCTTAAAAAGTGATCACAAGAGTTACCTGACAGTCAAATTGATGAGATATACGACACCATCTCTCCGCGTAATACAATAAGTATTACGCGGCATTTTTGACTACTTGTGACCACTGCATTTCACTCGACCAGCTATATGTACTGAGGAGGGTCCAAATCAAGGACCGAAACGTTTACTTTATTATATATATTTTATTCAATTTGTAATATTTTATTACTGTCGCCCGTCCATCGTCGCGAACGAGCTTTCATTTGCCTTGTTCTTTTTATTTATCGTTATTGAGAGCGTTATCTTTGTCATTTTGGCAGAATATACCGTACATCTGATTTATCAAACATTTTTCGAAATTCGTAACGCCAAAATGGACCGTATAGCCTACATCTCACAACACGAAGCTATAACAGTTTCACAATCTCCACTTAACTTACAGTAATTATTTCTATAAATATTTATATAACATAAATTAAAAACAACTTTAATAATATTGATGATAATTATTTACACTTTATTTTAAAATATTTATTATAATCTTTTAGATACTTTTATTTTCCGGACATTATAATATTTACAAAATATTCAACGTATATATTTTCAAAATATTTAAATTTTTTTTATAAATATTTTATAAATATTTTGTGCTGTCTGGGAGTTTAGCGCGCTCGGCTGTTCTTTTTCTGACGGGCAGACGCTTGCACGCTTTTTTCGCATTTCTGTCACTCGGATCTATACGGCAAAAACAACAATTTAAGCGACATTATACACTTGTGAAATTTTGCTGCAAATATGTTTCACGAGTCTAGCACATTCGACTGCTCTTTTTCTCACGGGCAGAAGCTTGCACGTTCTTTTCACGTTTCTGCCGGTCGAATCTGTACTCAAAACTCTGCTGCAAAAAGCAGTCGAGTGTGCGTGAAGAGTCTAACGCGATTTGCTGTTATTTTTCTGTTGGGCAAATACTTCCATATTGTTTTCACATTTTTGCTGCATGTTTACTTTTAACAAATAGTATAAAATTTTACAGTAGCTTCTTACAACAGACTACTGCAATAGTACAGTAAGTATCGTTCAATCACAGATATTATGCACTTCTGCGCAATTTTGGACTGTTTTCTTGCGCACTTCTTCGGGACTGTTTGGGCGCGTAGTGAGTACGCCGAACGGAACGCCGGATCCGTCCGGAGAAGACGCGAGATCTCACGTGCGGCTCCGCTTTGTTTTTTCGATTGAGTAACGGCCTAGCCTTGCGATTGAACGCGAACTAGCCGTTCAGGGATGCGGATCAGGGATGCGATGGAAGACCCAGAGACAGTGATTAACTTGTAATATAAAATAAAACGTTTATTCGGTATGATAGATCTAAAGTGACGAAGCGCGGTACATACAGAAATGGTAGTGCTAATGCACTCGGCGCGATTTGACGGACTCACGGAGCGCGGTCCTTTACAGAAAATGGTAGTGCTGATGCACTCGGCGCGATTTGACGGACTTACGGAGCGCGGTCCTTTACAAGATGCATACGGAAGCGCGGTGTTCCAGCATGATCTCTACTACGCGGCGCGGTACATGGCACGGTATTAGCACGCGGGCGGATACGCGATAGATATAGCGGAGGATTGCGGATTCCCGGGGCTATGGTAACGAGAATCTTCGTTACGAGGCCGAGCACACTCGACCCCGCTTGACCGTGGCCGTCGGGAGTGAGTTTATCGGAGTGCGGGGACACCTGAGAACTCTCGGTCGGGGCTCAGACTCTGGACCCCGTTTGGTGTGTCCCCTGGGAGTTTGGATGGTAGGCTTCGTCGGGAGCAGCGGAAAGCTGTCGTGAAGACGAAGTGCCGGCTCCTGTCGGAGCGCCGGCTTAATTACCCCGGCGCGGCGGGTTCGTTGGGAGGGAGGCCGGTTGTCAGGCGAGCCGCGTGGGGATATGCTGACGCGCGCTCGCCTTCGGCGCGGATCGGCTCCCTCCGGCGTTTCCAAACTTATACATATTATTTCGCGTGAGAAGCAGAAACGGGGAAAAGGATAATACATGTAACGGACAGATACAAATTTTACAATAATTAATTGCGGGAATTCCCAACAGGGACGTATTTGAACTATCAGACATGGTTACCATCAGGGGTGTGCTTCGAAGGGTTAACGTTTTCATAATTGTTCTTCACTTTTCCCAAATTTTGAGGATGATTTGACTGAATTCGGTAATTTAGCCACGCACCATTCGAAAGCTTACATTTTTCTGTAAATTTTAAGAATTTTTTGAAAATTTTTAGATCAAATATGAAATGGGCAGCATGGGGGTAACGTTGAGAAAGAATGACCCATATATATTATATATAATATATATAATATATATAATATTTTTTTAACTGGTGCCAATTCCCCCATTATGCTCTAAACATTACATATAAGAATTGCTTGTAATCTTTAATTACAATTTTTTTATCTGTAAAAGTATACCTGTAATATCGACAAGCTTTCAACATATTCTCTTGGCAAAATGTGATTGACCGCTGCTAAGCCTTGTCCAAGCTTTATATATATTCCACCGTTCTGTAAGCATCCCTGAACGATTCGATCGGCGGACCTTCGATGAATTTCTGATTCTGTATAACCTAATACAGGGGCAATCAAATAATCCATAGATATCGTTATACCGATCCTCATTGATCTTGTAAATCTAATCAAACTTCCTACAACGCTCTTTACATTTCTTTTTCTTCTTGAAGGCAAAAGAGAATAATTAACGCCTAATAATGCCACTCCTGCAACAATTCACAAAATTATTCACAATAATAATCATTTATCCTTTTTTTATTGTTAATAGTTAATTAATATTTACGGAAATATAAAAAATAAATAAGATAAAATAAAATAAAATAAAATATACGGGAAAATTGTTCCACGTCAAGTAGACAAGTATCTGGGTAAAATTTATTAATTCGAAATAAGACGTTTAAGGGCTCAAAATTTTCGTTTTCATGTACCTATTTTAAAGGCTGTTTTACACTTACGTAAACGTGGTCGTAAGTAGTTGTAAGAGTGTTGTACGGCGTGGTTGTAAAGCGGTACTGCGGTTGTAAAACGTGTTGTGGAAGATGGTTGAACTTCATCTTTCACGACTACGCCAGATGTGAACGTAAGAGCCAACCAATCAGATTGCTAAACCGTCCACATTCGAAATACACATTGCACTCTGATTGGTTGCTTTAATCAAGTTTACAACGTATCGTTACTCTATTGTAGATTGATCCGTTGTACAAGATTCACGACTACTACTACTCCTACACTCCTACTCCTACAACCCTACGTTTACGCAATTGTAGACCGGGCTTAAGAGTTTAAGTGTAGTTTAAGAAGAAAACGTGGGTTTTTGAAACATTCAAAATAATTGCTCCAATATGGTGGCTGGAGTAGATGAAAAACTTACGTCTGTGAAGTTGGTTTCCCTTTTTCAAAATTCGAAAAAATTCATTAGAGTTCTGAATGCCCCAGCAAGAGTTCTAGAGTTCTCTATTGATTTTAGAAAGAGTTCCGTCATTTAAAGTGACGAAAACGCCATTTTAAAAATGGGGGGCTAATTTCACAGCGCCCCTATTTTCGAAAAAATAAATTTTTTATGGTAGTTCCGGAAAGATTTCGACGAGTTCTTAGAGTTTCCTATAGGTTTTAGTAAGAGTTCCGTTCAAATAACCCCAAAAATCTATGATAAAGTGAACAAAAAATTTTCTCATTAAAAAAAATCAATTTTTTATGGAAGATTTAGAAAGATTTCTGAATCTTTCTGAATCAAAAAATTTTGATCAGATACTTTTGTTCTATTTGACGTGGAACGTTCCATACACACACACACCCACACGCACGCACACACGCATGCACGCATACCCACACAGAGCATAATATTTAATAGATATCCATTGGATATCTACATATCCATATAAATCCATATCTATGGTGAATATTTAATAGATATCTATTAAATGTAAAAATATCCATATCTATCAAATAGCCACCAGGGATATCCATTAAATATCCACGTGTCATCCACATATCCATATCTCTCAAATAGCCACCAGTGATATCCATTAAATATCCACGTGTCATCCACATATCCATATCTCTCAAATAGCCACCGGGAATATCCATTAGTTATCCACGTGTTATCCACATATCTATATCCACAAAATAGCTACCAAAGATATTTATTAAACTAGATCTTTTGCCCGCACTTTGCGCGAGCTCAAAATTTATTTCCCTCTCCCCGAACTCACCCATTAATTAATTATGAGCCAAATTTGATATTCTTTCTCCTCAAACTGTAACCTACATCTCTTCGAATTCTTTTTTAATAAATAATAAATAATATACAATATTATAGATGCAGATTAGCATATTGTCAAATATATCAAAAATGTAATCTCGTATATTGAAGTCTTTAAATTTTAAGAACAAGAAAAATTGGCAATAAGAAAGTCGACACGGTTATTGGTGCGTAATGTCCAAAGACACTTGTAATATGAAAATATATCTGTCTTTGGACATTACGCACCAATAACCGCGTCGACTCTTTTATTGCATATTTTTCTTTTATGTTTTTATTATTATCGAGAATCCTTAATTATTTTATTATTCTTTAAATTTTATTTTTGCTCGTGCTTTGCGCGTTTTCACCTTCCGCTGACCCGCCATTATTGACTCTCTTTTATTTTCTTTTATTTTATTTTCTTTCTCTGTTCCTTCTTTTTTCTATTTTGTTTAAAAATTCTACCGGGTTTAGTTTTACATTTGCTGCCTTTTTGTTCTAATATCAATTTATTTATTTCTTTTTGCCCGCGCTTCGCGCGCTTTCACCCTCTAAAAAATTATCCATTAATAAAAAATTAAACATCCTCCAAAAATTAAAAAAATTTTGGCACCGATTTCAAGAAAATCGGTCCATTAATACTTATTTCTCGAAAAATTTGAAAAATTTTGAAACCGGTTTCCAAAAAATCGGCAACGAAAAATTATCCATAAAAATTATTCATAAAAAAAAATTTGGTTTGATATCTCAAAATTTGCGGAAATTGGAGTAATTACGTACATTTTTTTAAACAGAAATTGGAAACTTCTTTATTATTAGCAATTTTTCTAATTTTATTACATTCTTTAGTTTTTTCTACTCCCATTTCATATATAATTCTTTAAGATCCCAGGTAGCACATATTTAGTTTAGGCAATTTTTGGCGTGACTCTGGTATAAGCAACCAAAGGGTACCAAACTGCACCAGAACCAATAGCAGCCACGGATAGCAACTTTGGTATATGTACCAAACCATACCAAACAATCGCCAAAAATCGCCTTTTCATATATGTTTTTTAAACATATACATAGTTTTATAACCGTAAAGAACCATTAAGAAACGTTTGAACAAAAATGTTTTTGAAACCATAATTTAAGAAACGTATTTTTTACGTTTCTACAGTTAACAAAAATACCTATTTGTTAAATTGTTTCTTTCAAAATTATAATTTGCTTTATCTATATATATGTATAATAGCTTTAGCCTTTTTTGAAACATTTAAATTTATATTGCACTAATTATTGCACAAAATAAATCATTTTATCTATAAACATATATCCATTTATTTACTTAAATTAATTTTGTCCTACCGGTCTTAATCTATTTGTCATCGGACAAATCTGAGCTTAGAAAACTTCCAACAGTTGCAAAATAAACGTTCTGCTGAACGTGGCCATTGAAAAAATATTTATATGTGTGTTCCGTTTTGAAGAACTTCCTGAACTGGTGCACATCAGTAATGCAATTAAGTTAGAGCGAGACAAATATATTTTGTTTCACTTTAACTTATTACATGAATGTGTTCAGTTCAGGAATTTCTTCGAAAAAGAATAGACGTCATAGATGGTATATATATGCATAAAGCTTTTAGAACATTCTCACGCATGTCTCAAAGACGTTATAAACACGTTCAAAAGACGTGAAAAGCAGGAATTTTAAATGTCTTTATCTAAAATGTCTTTATCATTAAAACAAAACGTTTCTATAATAATTTTTTAAAGGTTATTTTATCGGAAAAGAAACGTTCCATCGAACGTTTTTCGAATGGACATTTTTACTCATGAGAAACGTTTCTAGAAATTGGTTATAAAACGTTTCGGAAAAACGCTTATAAAATATTTCTGAAACGTGTATGTGCTACCTGAGATTCGGTCAATTATTTCCCGAAAAATTGGAAAAAATTCTGAACCGGTTTCCAAAAAGATCGGTAACGAAAAATTATACACATCAAGGCAATTCCCGGAAAAGTCTACCCCTACTTCATATATAATTCTTTGAAATTCGGTCCATTAACAAATGTCATAAAATTTTTTGAAATTCGGTCCATTAACGAATGAGTAGTTCGCGGACAGACAGACAAACAGACAGACCAGACAGACAAACAGTCGGGTTTTATATTATAGTAGGGGTATTCAAATAAGTTAGAGTTTAAGGGTTTGACAAGTTATGTCGGGTTAAAGTCGGGTAAAAAGTTAATTTTTAAACATTTAACCCAAAGATTAATGTGATAAGTTAATGAGTCACTTATGTATTTTGCATAACCTTAAAGAGTAGCGCGCCCAAAGTTAATTAATTAACTTTTTACTCGACTTTAACCCGACATAACCTGTCAAACCGTAAAACTTTAACTTATTTGAATACCCCTAGTATGATATATCATATGATATCCACTTCGCCGGGAACCTGTTTATATTCGCTTTCAACAGAAAGGGCCTAGCGGAGTAAGCATGTGAAATCGGCCCTTGATCATACAGAGCTGACATTAATGTCACAAGTTACCAATATGATAAAACTTTCCACCAAATATTATTTAAAAAAATTTATTTTTTTAGAAGTTATGCAGGGAGAAAGTAAAATAAAGAAATGTATTTTTCTCGAAAACCACTTGACCGATCTTGATGAAAAAAATATGTTATGTAGACTAATAAAACTAATTAACAAAAAAAAATGTCCAAAATGTTTGCCAAAAAAAAGACCAAAAAAAATATTTGAATTTTTTAATATTTTTTTTAAGGGTAATATTTTCGAGGTACCCCTTTGAAATTTTTACGAAAATTTCTCTTAAAGTGTCCACTATAACATATATTTTTTTCAATTTTTTTTAAATGGTGGAACATAGTTAAAAATACGAAAATCGTAAGCGTCGCGTCACTCCGGCGCACAGTGCAGTGCCATTCCGCGTTGCGGGTGTTTGATGTAACTTTAATAGCACATATGTACGTCTGCAATTAGCCTATAATATGTATACTTTTTAATTTTTATAGTTTCCAGAGTTTACCACGTGGAGGTTGCAGTACGGTTTTAAACTCCTTATCGGGGTGTTTTTTTAACGTGAGTCCCTTCGCCTCTCACTACGTTTCCGTAAAATCGGGGTGCTTTTTTAATGTGAGTCCCCTCGCCTTTCACTACGTTTCCGTACAATCAGGGTGCTTTTTTAACGTGAGTCCCTTTGCCTCTCACTACGTTTCCGTAAAATCGGGGTGCTTTTTTAACGTGAGTCCCCTCGCCTCTCACTACGTTTCCGTAAAATCATGGTGCTTTTTGAATGTAAGATCCCTCGCCTCTCATTACACCCTACACCTACGATTTATTTAATCTTCTTCACTATCACTGTCTATTACTGGAATGTTATTTGTTTTCTTAAACAGATCGCTCAGTATTTCTGCTGGTTTCAAAATTTTCGCTAAATATCTTGCATGAGATAGATAATATATAATTGCAGCAATATGACAGCAGCATCCAATTGTTCGTAGCCCATTAGCGATCTGTTTAAGAAAACAAATAACATTCCAGTAATAGACAGTGATAGTGAAGAAGATTAAATAAATCGTAGGTGTAGGTATGTAATGAGAGGCGAGGGGTCTTACATTCAAAAAGCACCCTGATTTTACGGAAACGTAGTGAGAAGCGAGGGGACTCACGTTAAAAAAGCACCCCGATTTTACGGAAACGTAGTGAGAGGCAAAGGGACTCACGTTAAAAAAGCACCCTGATTTTACGGAAACGTAGTGAAAGGCGAGGGGACTCACGTTAAAAAAGCACCCCAATTTTACGGAAACGTAGTGAGAGGCGAAGGGACTCACGTTAAAAAAGCACCCTGATTTTACGGAAACGTAGTGAAAGGCGAGGGGACTCACGTTAAAAAAGCACCCCGATTTTACGGAAACGTAGTGAGAGGCAAAGGGACTCACGTTAAAAAAGCACCCTGATTGTACGAAAACGTAGTGAAAGGCGAGGGGACTCACATTAAAAAAGCACCCCGATTTTACGGAAACGTAGTGAGAGGCGAAGGGACTCACGTTAAAAAAACACCCTGATTTTACGGAAACGTAGTGAAAGGCGAGGGGATTCACGTTAAAAAAGCACCCCAATTTTACGGAAATATAGTAAGAAGCGAGGGGACTCACGTTAAAAAAGCACCCCGATAAGGAGTTTAAAACCGTACTGCAACCTCCACGTGGTAAACTCTGGAAACTATAAAAATTAAAAAGTATACATATTATAGGCTAATTGCAGACGTACATATTTGCTATTAAAGTTACATCGAACACCCGCAACGCGGAATGGCACTGCACTGTGCGCCGGAGTGACGCGACGCTTACGATTTTCGTATTTTTAACTATGTTCACCATTTAAAAAAAAATTGAAAAAAATATATGTTATAGTGGACACTTTAAGAGGAATTTTCGTAAAAATTTTAAAGGGGTACCTCAAAAATATTACCCTAAAAAAAAATATTAAAAAATTCAAATATTTTTTTTTGTTTTTTTTTGGCAAACATTTTGGACATTTTTTTTGTTAATTAGTTTTATTAGTCTACATAACATATATTTTTTTTATCAAGATCGGTTAAGTGGTTTTCGAGAAAAATACATTTCTTTATTTTACTTTCTCTCTGCATAACTTCTAAAAAAATGAATTTTTAAAAATAATATTTGGTGGAAAGTTTTATCATATTGGTACTAACTTGTGACATTAATGTCAGCTCTGTATGATCAAGGGCCGATTTCACATGCTTACTCCGCTAGGCCCTTTACTTACAAGTTGGTTTTACCATTATGCACCGCTTAGCGGCATCGTTACGAACTAGTAAATATCTGTGGTAGACATATGATAGATACTTGGTGGACATGGATATGTGGATATCTAATGGATATCTTTGATACACAGTTGGAATTGTCAAATATAATATAAATCACATGTCCCAAACGGTCCACTCATTGTGTTAATTTGACATAATGTAAATATGTCAAATTATGATACAAATATTATGTCTACAATTTAGCCCAAAATAAAGAAAAGTTTAATGATATGTAAACAAAAATTTTATGTACAACAAACATCTGTATAATGTTAAATATAAATAAAAATACTATTTTTTTAACAAAACTATATTATTTTTATGTTAATTTTACAATTACATATAATGTGTTATTTTAACATTTAATTTACTTAAATATGAGTTTAACACCAATAAATCAGATAACATAATCAAAATTAGTTAAGTTAACACAAATATGTTACATTTTTAACACAAAAATTTTAACAAGGACTTTTTTTTAACAAAAATACACAAACTTTTTTACTATGTAGATATTATGTGGACATGGATATGTGGATAACACGTGGATATCTAATGGATATCTTTGATAGATATTTTGTGGACATGCATATGTGGATAACGCGTGGATATCTAATGGATATCTTTGACATTTTGTGGATATGGATATGTGGATAACGTGTGGATATCTAATGGATATCCCTGTTGGTTATTTGAGAGATATGGATATTTTTACATTTATTAGATATCTATTAGATATCCGCGATAGATATGGACGTCATATGGATATGTAGATATCAACGATATCTATTAGATGGATATCTATTAGATATTTTGTTCTGTATAGGTATATGTTTTCAAAAAATGCATAGTTTTCGTAAAATTTAGGGGTTTCCGTACTTTTGCCAAACCCTGTGTATATCTTATTAATTTTATACTATATATATATATATATATATATATATATATATATATATATACATATATATATAGCATAAAATTAATAAGATATACACAAGGTTTGGCAAAAGTACGGAAACCCCTAAATTTTACGAAAACTGTGCATTTTCGAAAACAATTTAAACAAAAGTTGTAGGGTGTCAAGTAACACATTGCATAGCAATATTAGTATGACCTTGAAGAGTGTTGTCAAGGTTACGTAAAGATTACTTTAAAATTTTTAATTCAAAACCCCAATTTTTGATTACATATTCTTATAGCTTATCTCAAGAACTTTTCGAAACACTATAATAAAGTATTTTTTTATTATGTACTTTTTAAGTTATGTTTGAAAGTTATACAGTATCACTGGGATTAGCATTACCCAAAAATAATTGTCAAGAGGAGTTAAATCGAAGTGGCCAATCTTCTCCTCCCTCATTTTGGTTCCTTCTTTCTATCCTATGGGAAGCCTCTTCTTACAGGGTCCAATGAGAGCCTCCAGTGACCCAACCTTCTTCCCCCTCCCCTCGCGCTGGCCCTCACCCACTGGATCGACACTCCGAGAGTGTATAAAACGCAAGGGTCAGGGTATACAGTGTTCTTTTCTCGCGCATAATCGCGAGTAGGGTGAAATGTCCAGAATAGAGGCTCTCTGCTTCTGTCGAGGACTTTTGTTTTTTTAATTCGCAAATTAATAAATTAAAAATTAACATTTGACTAAAAATGGCTAACGAATTATTGGAGCGTGAAAGAATCGCTATCCTAATGATGGGCTGATGGGGTGATAATGAACAATCGTTCACTAATATCGTTCGATTATTTAACACGTATCCGAATCGTCAAATTAATAACTCTACTGTTTTGAAAATAATATGATGTTTTTAAGAAACTGATGGTAGCGTAAAAAGTCGCTTTACGCGACGTCGGAGACTTTACGCGAGCCACGAAAGTCCTTCTCTAATCGTTCAATATACAAGATATAGCGTTCTGCTTGATTTACGAATACTGTCGGATTAGAATCGAGTGCGGCGTCGCGCGCGGAGGTCCGGGATTTTATACTAGCGCGTCACGCAAATTCCGTATCTCCGGCAACGAGCCGAAAAATTTGTTGAGCCAATCGGCCGCCGACTTACCAAATTTGCGTTCGATTTGAACTCGGCCGATTTCGGAGTCGGCAACCGATCAGCTGTTTTCGCTGAAGTCTTTCGCTCCGTCGGGTGTTTACTTCGCGTACCGAGGCCCCGAAACAAAGGAAGAGAGCCAGCACACGCAGAAAAAGGGAGACAGTTTTTCTGCCTCTCGAAGTTTCCGAGAATAACATCGGTTATTCCCGAAATAATTCTAAGTTTAGATTTATCATTTTATTCGCGATTAATCACGCGGTCGTTTGCGAAGACTTTCGAACACTATCTTAAAGTAACAAAATAGCAACAAATTCTGGTATAAATGTTTTTCGATTTAAGCACTTTATATATTTTTTTTTTCGCAATGGGGGGCCAGCTTGACACAGGTTCTAGCCCCACCACATACTAAAAAACACATATATAGAATGCTGAAATTAAAAAAAAAAAAAAAAAAAAGAAAAAAAACAATACACCGTTGTGTGCTTTTTGTTGCTTTAAGATAGCGTAAACAACTTTTCGAAATATAAGGTTCTGTAAACAATATCACTAATAAATACTGCATCTTCGACCGTTATCTACGACTTCGATGTCTAAAAACTAAGTAAAGAAATTTGTTGCTCGGTTCTTTTTGGTATTAAAATATTCTTTGGACCGTACCCTATCAGAATATGCAACATATGATTTTGTTGCTCGTCTCTAACTGCAAATAAACAGATTATTTATCTCCGCGTCGACCGTTATCTACGACTTCGATGTCTAAAAACTAAGTAAAGGAATTTGTTGCTCGGCTCTTTTTGGTATTAAAATATTCTATGGATATTGCATATTCTGATAGGGCACGGTTCATAGAATATTTTAATACCAAAAAAAGCCGAGCAACAAATCCCTTTACTTAGTTTTTAGACATCGAAGTCGTAAATAACAGTCGAAGATGCAGTATTTATTAGTGGCATTGTTTACAGAACCTTATATTTCGAAAATTTGTTTACGCTATCTTAAAGCAACAAAAAAGCAACAAATTTTAGTGTATTGTTTTTTGGATTTGAGCACTCTATATGTATTTTTTTAGTATGTGGTGGGGCTAGAACCTATAATGTTAAGCTGGTCCCCCTATTGCGAAAAAAAATATATAGAGTGCTTAAATCGAAAAAAACGTTTATACCAGAATTTGTTCCTATTTTGTTACTTTAAGATAGCGTAAAGAACATTTTGGAAATATAACGTTGTTTAAGACGTAGTCAGTATAGTGCTGTCTGTTAAGTATTCGGATATACGTATTTTCTAAAAAACGTTATATTTCAAAAATGTTTTTACGCTATCTTGGAGTAACAAAAAAGCAATAAATTTTGGTGTATTGATTTTTTGGATTTGAGCACTCTATATAGGTTTTTTTTATTAAGGGGGGGGGACTAGCTTGACGACAAGCTAGCCCCCCCATTTCTATCACCATTTCCTGCTAAACGGCTTGAGCAACAAAATCCGGACTAGAGCAACAAATTAGCACATAAATAGCACTAAATTTTTTAATAGGTGCGGATTTTTTTTGCGATGGTGGGGGCTAACTTGATAAAGGTGCGCTGGTAGCAGTGCGAAGCTTCAGTACCAACTATTCGCGCTACCCGATTGGTTGAGAGCGGCGCGAGCGTCAGCGTCAAGCACGGTCGTCGGGCGGCGGTTGTTCCGGAGATTCTGTCGAGAAGACCGCCTACGCCTACGCCTTTGTACACCACGTTAACAAATGCACTGTGTGAATAGTACTTTGTCGTTGGCGGTCATTGTTCCATCTCTTCTTTTCCTGTCCTCTTGCCTCCTGTCTCATACGAGAGGTCTGCTCGTCAATACTCTCGTCTTTGCCGTTTCCGTTACCGTGGCTGCGACCTTTCCGATGCGATTCGCGGTTAATAAGCTTTCTCACAAATAGCTTATAGCTTCAGAATATAAGCTATTCACACAGTGTATTTGTTAACGTGATGTACAAAGGTGTAGGAAACCGCTAACGTGTACGCGGAACGCACTGACAACGACCACGGGATTAACGCGTGCAATGAACGCGGGAACTTGGACGATCGGCTTGTACGACCGGTCTCTGGGACTTTTCGACAGAATCTCCGAAACATTGTACCCGTCGTGGAGGATGTCGTGCTAGAACGTGAGGTTAGCATGACAATTTTTCAATTTTTAACCGACTTCAAAAAGGAGGTTCTGTATTTGGCGATTATGTATGTATGTCCGCGATTTTCCCTGAAACTACTGGACGGATTTGGATGCGGTTTGGATGTGTACTGTCCTATAGAGCAATCCCTTAGGAAGGTTTTAGTTCATAAAATATCGTGTTAGAACATCAGGGTACGGATACGGAGCAATAAGGAAACATGCAATAATAATTATAAACAACTAATATAAATTATCATTTTTTATTCATATTAATTTAATGAAGCATTAAAAAAGTATGAAATAAAAAAAATTTTTTTTTTTTTTAAATAAAACCGACTTCAAAAAAAATTTTATAAAGTATTTAAAAAATTGAAAAAAGCTTTAAAAAGTATGAAATAATACTTTTAAGGATTTCTTTCAATTTTTAAAGTCGGCGCTAAATTAATTTTGTAATTATTAACCCATAGCTGGCACGCTTCACTCTCTCGTGGTGGACCACCTTGGTGAGAGGGCTCCTCGTTCGGATCGCCGGTAGGGGTTGGCGGCCCTGACTGCAATCGCCCGGTCGGCCGGGACCAATAGGGAGGAGTTTCTACTTCTCCCGCCGGCCTAGAGGAAGGACACCTCGATAAAAAACCGTGGGGTGGCCCCGAATCGCTAGACCATTGCACGCCGGTGCTCCGGCGGGTCGGGGGATTCGGGTCCGTCATGGGGTGAAGGCTATCCCCCTCTTGTCCATTGCACGCCGGTGCTCCGGCAGGGCAGGGGGGTATGCCTTTGGGGATCTGGGGCTTGGAGGAGGGTGTCTCTTCGTTCCCGAGGCGGGCAGGGATGCCGTCTCGCCGAGGGAACGGGAAGGGCTACCCCAATGCTTCCCTGATGTCGGTGCTCCGGTGGGAAGCGGGGTGGTCAACCCTCTTTCGGGCTGGCCCGGTACCACGTACCGGGCCAACCGGAGGAGAGTCCCACGTCGACGGCTTGCACACCAGGGTCGTGGACCCACGGTGCCGTCGGCGCGGAGGGTCGTCTCAGGCCGCTCGGACGTATTCCGAGGTCGGGGCCGGGGCGACCTGGGTGGGAGACCCGTCGGGCCGCTCGAACGTATTCCGAGGTCGGGGCCGGCGGCGAGTACAGATAGCTCGTCGGTCAGTGATCGCCACAACTGGGGGAGTCCTTGTGCCCTGCCCTTTTGCGGGCGGCGGCGGGCCGGGATCAAGTCTCTTCTCGGCCGGTTGGGGGGGGGCGGGATCGAGTCCGCTCGGCCGGCTCCTTCTCCCGTGCGTTGCGCGCGGGAGGTGTACGGTGGGGGCTCCTTCTACCCTAAGCCCTAAGCGATCGAGCAGGCGGGGTCGTCGGCGCGGAGGTCACCTCGGCCGACGACTCGTGACTTTAGGCTGGTCGCCACGGCGGGCAAGGCCATGGGTGGGGACCCCTGAAAGCCCACGGTGCGTTGGCTCCTTGATGGGCCCCGTCCGTGGGTGTGTAGGGGGCCGGAGGCCAGTGCCCCTGATGGTAATTCCGGGGGCCCGTGCCATAGCCACCTCCCCTGAGGGAACTCGGGGGCGCCGGTCGGTCGGATAGTTTTCCGGTCGGACGGTGAGGGCATGCCCTGGGTAGCGGAGCCGCAGCGGGGAGTGGGATTAGTACGAAAATAAGTTGTAACAATTTAAATCCCACCTGGACGAGCTTAGGGAGCAACGGCAACAACCGGGGGTTGGAGGACTCCCGGAGGGGTTGCGACGACAAGGGGAGCCCGTCAGTGCCATTGAGTGCGGGGAACGAGAAGACGCCGAGCACCAAGAAGGAATCCGCGAAGAAACCCGCGGGCTCTAAGAGCGTACGAGATAAGGCGGCTGCCGCCGCTGCTGCCGCTAAACTTTCCCAGAACACCCCGGGAACGAGCGCGCTCACACCGAGCGGGAAAGAGGGAGACGGATTTGCCGTCCCTGCTCCCAATAAGAAAGGAGCGAAAAAGACCGAGAGCGGGATCCTACGAGAGTCAAACAGGACACTGGAAAGGACCAATCTGGCCCTACAGGACTCAGAGATGGAGTACTCTGATGCCACTGTTGACGAAGTGGATTCCCTCGACGACGATGACGTAGTCGCGGTGTCGGAAACATCAACTCACCCCGTGCTTAGGTCTAGAGGCAGGCCGGTCACAACAAGAGAATACGAGGTGAAGAAGGCCGTTCGAGCTAGAAGGGAAAGAGAAAATGAGGAGAAAAGGATCAGGCAGCTGACAGACCCAATGGTACCGGCTGAACTCACGAAGAGCAGAAAGATTAGGGAGATAACAATGATGGAGGAGTTGAAGTGGTCTCCGACCGCGGATCTCTCTAGTCGAATAGTCGAGGCCGTACGAGGGGTAGACAAGGTCTGCACCAAGTATGCCAAACTAAAGGGTCTTGATCAGAGGGTGCTCAACGGGTCCGCCGCGACCATCACGGCGGCCTTGTCGCATCTGATCAACCGAATGGGCCAAAATGACCAAGCGGCCAGAGACATAGAGATGGAGGAACTACGCAACGAAGTGGCGGCTCTCCGCGAAGACAATGCCAAGCTCAGGGAGATGGTAGAAAGAGTGATGCCTCCCGGAAGAGCTGAGGCAATGGACGTGGAGGAGTCCAAAGATATCCCAATTCCGGATTCACCGGTGCGCGGATACAGGACGAGGAAGGGCACAAAAAACGTGATCCTGGAATCGAAGTCATCGGACGATGACAAAAGGGAAAGGGAGAGACAGGAGAGAGAGGCGGCAGAGGAGAAGAGGATCCGCATGCTCTCTGACATGGAGGCAGAAGGTATGCCAGAAGTGATTAGGCCAAAGCTGGGCGGCAAATCAGCGCTGCTCGAAGCGGCCATTCCGCCTAAATCTCAAACGCCCGAACAACCGGTGTCCGTGGAACGGGATAGGGAACGGGCTATGGAGGAGAGGATAATAAATGCCCTCACAAAGGGCATGGAAGGGCTGTTTACTAAATGGACGGCTAGCGTGGGAATAAGTACGAACGCAGCAACCAGCACACAGAACGCTGGGCCTGTCCCAGCTGGAAACAAGGTAGGGCCAGCGATCAAGAAGGCCCCTCTAAATAAGGGAGCGGGTACGAGGGGCAATACCAAAGGCCCTACGACGAATGACAAGGGCAAAGGCAAAGGCAGTAAGCCCAAATACACATTCGCCGAAGCCGTGAAGAGCGCTACCACTACCAGCGGAACCGGGGCCAAGAATAACGCGACATCTGGCCCGGGTAATAAGAAGATAGCTGGGAACAAAGCCTCAGCGACCACCGCTGAGCCCAAGAATGCGGCCGAAATCCCGGGCACGTCGGCCTGGGCTACGGTCGCAAGGAGAAGGGGAAGAGGTGATGGCGGCAGGCAGCAAGCGACTGGTCAAAAAGCGACTGGTCAGGGGAGAAACGGTGGAGCAATCCCCGTAAAAAAGGGAGCGCAGACACCAACCGCCAACAAGAATGGTCAAAACAAGACCGATGGGAAGTCCGGGCCTGGAAGGAGGAAACTGCCGCGAAGCGCAGCCTGGACAGCGGATACGAGGAGCTAGTAAAAGAAGCCCGCAGCAAGGTTAATCTTGCTGAATTGGGCATTACGACGGGCTTTAGGCCCAAGGGAGCCCAAACCGGGGCTCTCATTATCGAGATTTCCGGCAAGGACAGGGAGGCTACAGCGGATATACTGGCCGAGCAGCTAACTAAGCTATTCGAGGGACGCCCCGGGGTCAAGGTTACCCGACCATAAAAACGGCGAAGATTGACTCGCGAAAAAATGAGATTGACCGTCTGGTAAGTGAATTTTACATCTTTATGAAAAAAAATTATACGAATTGCAGCTAACCTTGTAATCTCATTTTATTTAAAAGGCAGCAGTTAGTCACGTGATTTGCTTTATGTTCAACCTTTTCTAACAACTACACTGCCGACCTATGTTTTACGAATATGACTACATTTTATTTTTATTTATGCGTTGTTGACGATTAGACTTAAGATAATTGCGAAATATTATATTGAAGAAAGTCTAAACTAAGACCGAAATACGATACATTTGAATTGTATTTTGTTTTAAATGATTAAATGTGTTATTATTTATTCGCCTATTTGCTGCAACAATGACATAACTAAAAAATTGTGATTTTTCTGGAGACACGTTTTAAAGTTTTGAGTTGTTATAATTTTCTATGAGAATTTTAAAATGCCGTATTGGCAAGTTACTCTTTTTGCAACTTTTACGATGTTCTCACTACACGACAAAATGACTACTGAGATTGATTGAGATAAGACAGTATTGCAACCTACATAATTCACTAAATGATATGGCACAATAGCGACACAACTGCTCTCTCGGGTGAGTTCGTGAAACCGATTTAACTGTGAATAGTACATGTAACAACCTTTTCCCTGTACGAATAACTCAAAAAGAGCGATTTTTGAGTTTTGTCATTGTTGCAGCAAATAAGCGACTTATTATTCGCTATAAAATCGGCGTTTTGCTCTCATTTACCTTAAGTTTAAAATTGTACATCTGAAAAGCGTTATTCTTGACTTAAGATAAATCGTTTTCTCATAAAGGAAGAAATCTTTCTTTATTTTTTAATACGCTTTACGTATTTTCTTTTAAGCATAAGATTATTTAAATATCTAATTGTTATTTCTCTTAAAAAATTTATTACTTCTGAGTAACTAGGTGAATCTCGTAGAAAGATTGAATAAGTGCTATGTTTCAAAATTTAATTTCAATTAACGCAGATATCTAACGAAACGGATTGTTTAGAAAATAATTTTTGTAAAATACACAGTTTATTTTTTTGTATTTGTTTAAATCTTCATGTGTTGAAGATGGTTTATGTCTTGGCGAGAGTTCACCGAAATTTTCTGTAAGAAGGTACTTCTGACAGAAGTAACATGTAATTTTTAGTGCAAGAAAAAATTATTTTTATTATTACGATGCGTAAGAATATTCCACGCGACGCACGCGCGAAGACGCAGCACCGCCGCGGCCGGGCCGCGCGCCGCCGCCGCGTAGCGTTGGACGTAGCGGCGGAGCGCTCACGCACACTACCAGGCGCGTGGCTCACTGACGTGCGCCCGGCTAAAAGTCGGCGCTGATTGGATTGACTTTACTCAATAATTACAGCTTGGTAAAGCATTATAGAAGAAAATGGTTCGGGATTTTTCGACTCAATTTTTGATCAGGAATAACGCTATGTAGTTAGTGCGCGGTCTTTAAGGAACACCCTGTATAGCAGGAATATAAAGTATTCCTACAAAAGAAATTGCAATTTAATAATTCGCAAAATAATTAATTTTATTCATTTTAAGTACAATTCTCTCTTAAGCCGGGAAGATGAGAGGTGGTTTTCTTGCGAAGGGGTTGTAGTTCAATAATCGAAATGCACGTATTTTAAGAGCTTATTCTTAGAATTTATACGCTGTACGAATTATATTCGCGATACGATATATTTTAATTTATTATATAAATTAATTTTTCTCAACATTTTTCTCTTGAGTTGCATCAATTAAAGAGTTGTTGGGGGATTAAGGGAATGAGGTAAAAAATCGAAACTATATCACTTTGAAAGCTCATAAATAGCTCCTAATTCTGCCACAAAGATCGATTCAATATCTCTATTTTTAAGTAGTGGAGGGAGTCAACGTTGACTCAGCCCCCCCCACAAAAAATATTAAATTCTTGCCCAGTGTGACAAACTCAAAATTTTTAATTTGCAGAATATAAAAGCTCATAGATAGCTTGTAATTTTGCGCTAATTGTTTTTTTTTTTTAATTTCTGCAAGGTGGGGGCCAGCTCAACAGAGGTACTTCCGATGATAGGTTGAAAATTTTGTCGTTATCGCTCTCGTTATCGCTGTCGTTTAGCATGGTGCAGGGGGCTTTAGTCATTAAAAACAGAAGGGGTAACTTCTCAGTCTTCATTTGTTCCGCAACCAATCATGCACACATCCACACCCACCCACACACACGCACGCACAGAGTTGTAAATCCGACCGTGCAACTTCCACGCAGTATACCTTGTATAATTCTGATGCTGGTGATACTATAACTTTCAAGTTCCATAATTTGAAGTTATATTTAATAAAAAAAATTATAGTGTTTTCCAAAGCTCTCGAGGTAAGCTACAAGAATCTGTCATAAAAAATTGGAGTTTTTATTTAAAAATTTTAAGGTAATCTTTACATAACCTTGACAACACTCTTCAAGGTCATAGTAGTATTGGAGTATTACTATGTAATGCGTTATTTGAAACTCTACTTTTGTGTGAAACATTTTTTTTGAAAATGCATAGTTTTTGTAAAATTTAGGGGGTTTCTATATATTGCCAAACTTTGTAAGTAGGGAAGACCGGGGCAAACTCGACACGATTTTTTCAAAGGCAATTTTCAACAATTAATTAAAATTTTCAAGCAAATTTAATGGTACACATTTAAAGAGTGTTTCTTCAGGTACAAAATTCCTTAAGGAAGTTTAACTGCACGTTGCTTAGTTTTGCCCTCAGGGAAAAGAAAGTGACGCGAAGACAAATTTTCAAATTGAAAAATGCCGGGGTAAACTCGACACTTTGCCTGATCAACACAATTTGATCTGGAACTTATTTTTTATTGCCTGAAACTAAAAATACATTGTTTATCGTGTATTTAGAAAGTACAAAAATTTGGAATTAAGTAAAACAATCATTGGAAATAATAAGAACAAAAATTGTTAAACTTTTAATTGTTTTCATCTAAACTCATGTCTAAAAAACAATTTATGCAAGTAAATTCGCAATCAGACGTGCGCACACATTTGTCATGGGCCATATGGCTGCATGACAAGCATAGTTTGTTATTGGGAGCCGATCAAACGGCGTGATGTCGACTTTGCTCCAAACGTCATTTTTCAATTTTGTCATTCCAAAAATATAAAAATTTTGAAAATATGCAAATACATTATTGGATTCGTATAGAGCATCGAATTTTCCATCAACTTTTAATTATTTTCATCTAAATTCATGTCTGAAAAACAATTTATGCAAGTAAATTCGCGATTACACGTGCGCACACATTTGTCATGGGTCATATGCTGCATTACAAGCATCGTTTATTATTGGGCTAATAAAACAGCGTGTCGACTTAGCCCCGAACGTCGTTTTTTACTTTTGTTACTCCAAAAATATAAAAATTTTGAAAATATGCAAAAATTATTATCGGATTTGTATAAAGCATCGAATTTTTCATCAAAATTACTTACCGGTAGATTCGCAAGAGTAAAGCTCAATGAAAGAGTAGACATTTTCGAGAGATCAGAAAAATTACTTTTTACTATCAAAAACGCTTATGTCGCGTTAAAAATTACACTATAACTTAGAATGTTACCAAATTCCGTTGATAATACTGACACATAAAGACGCATTTACAGTAGGAAAGGCAACTTCTACGATAGATTTAAATTGGCAAAAAGCCTAGTGTCAAGTTTGCCCTGGTGTCGAGTTTGCCCCAATCTCCCCTATATATAAGTAAAAATATATTTCAGTAAATTAATTTACCTGTACCAATGTATTTCAAGCGTTTGGGAAATAATTGATGAGTACCAAGATAATTATTTGGACTTATACGACGTAATAATCCTGTTCGTATCATTGTCAGCAATCAACCAAACGTTTTTCTAAATAAACATTAATATAACTATAATACTTATTTGATTATCACAAACTTGTTTAATTTTAACTGCGACACACACACACACACACACACACACACACACACACACAGAGAGAGAGAGAGAGAGAGAGAGAGAGAGAGAGAGAGAGAGAGAGAGAGAGAGAGAGAGAGAGAGAGAGAGAGAGAGAGAGAGAGAGAGAGAGAGAGAGAGAGAGAGAGAGAGAGAGAGAGAGAGAGAGAGAGAGATAGGGAGAGGGAGAGAGAGAGAAAGGGGGAGAGGGGAGAGGAAGAGGGAGAAGAGAGAAAGGGGGAGAGGAGAGGGAAAGGAAGAGGAGAGGGAGGGGAAGAGGAAAGGGAGGGAGAGAGGGAGGGGGAAAGGGAGGGGGAGAGGGAGGGGAAGAAGAAGAGGGAGAGGGAGAGGAAGGAGAGGGAGAGGGAGAAGGAGAGGGAGAGAGAGGGAGAAAGAGAGAGCGATGTTTTCTTTCAACTTGTGTCGCTTAATGAAAAGTAATATAAGATCGGACTATAAATACTCTCCAGTCTCTTGATTAGTTTATAGTAACAAAGATTTAAATAAACTTTTAGATAGAATTATATTGAGAGATATATAATCACACAAAGTTTTTTTCCTTTGATTTTGATTAGTGTGCATGTATATGTGATTGCCAGTATTCTTTCCGATATTATTATAATTCAGTGATATACGATGTGTGTGGAAGCATATTTAAATTGAATAAATAAACACATTAAACTTAAATAAATGATCAAGATATTTTTTTATTTTTACTTATTTTATTTTTATTTTTACCTATTTTACATATCTAATCTGTTTCGAATAATGCCATTTGAGAAAAGTCACGCACCAGCTTATGACGCACTTTATTTGACAAACTTGACATTTCGGTACGTGTTAATTAATATTCCGTAATGCTCCCATCATTAATCTTTATGTAATATAATAAATTATGTAATAAATTAAACAATTACAGATAAATAAGACAAAGCGTCAAAGTATTTCCTTGTCGTATGCAGAATTATTTCAATATTTAAAAACTCAGTCAATGTACAAGAGAACTTTGCTGTGCCATGCTTGAATGAAATTTTCGCAAACTGATCAGTAAACTGTAAGTTTTTCCTATTTAAAAACTATTATAGCCTCGACATTTTCAAATAATTGTCTTAGAATGTACCACAGAATCTGTCAGTTAAACGGTGTTTGGTCATTTTAAGATACCCTACAAGAGTAATAAGAAAAGACGGTCCTCTTTCGTTTTATGCCTTTTTTACTACACTATTAATGGCAACCAATACATACAGTAATTGACAGAGAGCTTTTCCAATGTATTAAGCAATATTTTTATTTTGCACGTTGTCTTTTCTCTCCCATATACTACATACTGGCAGTTCATGCTAGTACAGAAGTGTGAGCCATGGATCTGTATTATACAGCGGACAAAATTCGCGTCGGAAAAACTATCTCAATAGTTGAAGCTCGAGACAATCGAGTCGCACGGAGAAAGAAAGAGCGCATTAATAGTAAGAGTAGGGTTTGTCAGACGTCCTCTAATCGGAAGGACAGTCCTCCAATTCAGTAAAATTCTTTCTGTCCTCCGGAGGTCGTTATTCGTTTTCTACCAAGTTGAAAATCGGAGCAAAAATATGCTCTTTGGAGCGTTTTTGAACTGGTTCGAGTTAAAAAATCGCTCCAAAAACCGAGTGAATTTATGAAGTAAAATTTCTACATATTTACCTAAAGTTTTATTGAATTATTAAATTAATATTTAGATAATAAAAAATTACTAATTACGTAAAAATTAATATGTATGTATGTATGTATGTAGTGATTTATTTCTTATCCCCGCAGGGTTTGAAAGGCGTTTTTCAAGGAACGGTCCCAAACCTTTACAAATTAGCCAACTCCTCTCTTATCCGGATACATAAAAATTAACATCACATTTAGCACAGACTTATCCGCATAAACACGTGGCGTTTTTCAGGGACGTACCCAACCCTTTACAAAGCTCCTTCTTGCCCCGACCTGACCATTGCGGCCTTTTAAATTATTTTTTCCTTCCTCCCTTCCTCGCTTTCTTGCTTCCCCTTTCCCCCCTCTCGACCCCCTATCCTACCCAGCCCTTTCTACCCTTATTTCTCCTCCCATTTCCCTTCATCCTCATTCCACACAATCTCTTTTCCTTCCACCCAAATTTTCCTGTTTTTCACCCTTGTTCTCCTACCCCTTTCTCTCTCCTCCTTTGCCTTCTCCAGCAACCTCCACCTCGCTTTTCTCTCCTCCATGGACAGGTTCTCGTCTACTCCTATCCCCCACCTCTGTCTAAATTTTTCATACCTCCCTAACAGCTCCGCTCTCTCTTTCTCATCCTCCATCTCCACAATCAACACCTCCCTCCCTCCCACCTCTCTCCTTTCCCAAACCTTTCTGATCTTTGGTACCTTGCCCAGCACCTTCTCCGCCACCCTTTCTATCAGACCCCTCCTTTCTTCTGCGTCCCTCCCATCTAACTCTCTCCAAACCACATTCCTCTTCCTTCTCTCTCTTTGCTCTCTCTCCTCCTCCAACCTCTTTACCCTCTCTTTCAGCCTCCTTGTCTTCTCACTCTCTTTGCTCTCTCTTCTCTCTGCCTTCTTCTGCGTCCCTCCCCCTTTCCTCTTACCTTCTACCCTCTCTACCTCCTCCATCTCTGTTTCTCCCCCAGGTCAGCCCCCCTCTCGCCCCCGCCGCCCTTACTTTTCTTCTTGCCTCCTCCTCCATCCATCTTTTGACCATCTCCCGTCTGTTCCATACTATCCTCCTCTCTTCTTCTCCGCCTTTGTTAACCCCCTTCAACGCCTTTCTTTCTTCTGCTGCAGCTTCTTCCGCCTTTTTACCTCTCCATCCTGCGACCTTTCTTTTCATCTCCTTCCACCATTTCGCCTCACTACTCTTTCCTTCTTTTGTCTTGCTTTCCGGCTCGCTCCTTTCACCCGTGCTCTCCTCCTGCCTTCTCTCCTCGGTACTCCCCGCTCCTTCTGCTTCCCTTTTCTTCTCTCTAGCACTCTTCTGAGCCTCCCTAACTCCTCTGCAATCGTGCTCAGCACCCTCATCAGACCCTCCGACTCTTCCATCTCCCCGCTCTCTCCTCTGCCGCCTTCTCTTCACCCTCCTGCCTTTTTCTCAGCTGCGCCTTTTCTCCTTTCTCCTTTCCTGCTTCACCTCTTCAGTCTTTTGCCTCGTCCCTCCGCTCTCCTCTCTCCCCTCCGTCAGCTCTTCTATCTCCCTTCACGTACCTCCTCCTCCCACAAGAAGACTTTTCTTAGATTATGCCCCTTAACCTCCCCTCTCTTCTCCTTTCCGCATCTCTACTCTCCGTTTGTATTCACGAGTACGTGTTTGTGTAACCTCTCTCCTTTCCCCTCGGTTCTTTCTTCTACATGTAACATTTGTCCGACTTCTATTTTCTTACCCTTCCTCTCTCATTCTCTCTGCCTCCTCTAACCTCCCTGCGTGTCCGTATGTGTGCGCGCCTTCTATCTCACTCCTCCTTCTTCCTCACTTACTTGTTCACCTTTCACCTTTGCCCGCTCCTTCTCTTCCTTTCTCCCGCTTTTTTTACCCTCTTTATTGCTTCACTGCTTTCCTACTTTTCTCGCTGCCGTTTCACACTTTCTCCTCTCTCTGCTGTCACCACGTGCATCGCCGTGCGCTCGCTACGCTCTGTCGAACCCGCCTCTTTCGATCTTTCGATCTCCAACAATCGACCCTTTATCGTTGGCGTGCTGACGCGCGTTGCGCGTTCGCCTATCGTCTCTCGCGCCATCTCCTCCTTCACCGGTATCCCTTCTCTCTTCCTTACCGGCCGGTTCCGCACGCTAGTCCCGCCACCAGTCCCGCCGCCCTGCAGTGGTGCCAACCTACCTTTTGGGGCAGTCGGCACCCCGCTCCGGGCCGGACCGCCAGTGATGTCCGCTTCCACCGTTCTCCTCGCCAGTCAACCAACGTGCCACGCGTCACCATTCCGCCGGTTAGACCATGCTCCTTGTCACCTCTCTCTTTCTCGATTCTCTCTCCTCTTCCGTCTCTGCCCCCTTTTTTTCCTGCTCCTCGTTCTAACCTTCAAACTTGCTCCAACTAACTCTTGTCACCACTCTCAAACCACGCCATCCTCGACGCCTCCTCCACTTCCTCACTTTCCTCTGGGCCTCCTCCACCATCTCCTCCACATTGCTCACTTTACGTGCCTTTATCTTCTCTCTAAACCCTTATCTCTCTCCACTCACGCTCGGAGCCAACCGTCGCTCTGCCCCCCCCTCAAGTTTCTTCTCATGTAATAGTTATTTGTGTAACAAGTGCGCGGGGGAGTTGAAAATTGGACTCGCCTTCGGCTCGTGCGTCCACTCCGCACTCGTGTCCAATTTTCAACCCGCACGTGTTACATACACTATTTTATATTACAAGTGCGTTTAAAGTTTAAAGAAGGACTTGCGGGGGCGAGGAGGGCGAAGCCTCCCCGAGTTGAGAAAAATGGGCACATACGGGAGGGGTC
Source organism: Temnothorax longispinosus (assembly GCF_030848805.1). Lineage (NCBI taxonomy): Eukaryota > Metazoa > Arthropoda > Insecta > Hymenoptera > Formicidae > Temnothorax > Temnothorax longispinosus. The sequence continues at coordinate 10,628,895 of NC_092362.1, read as the reverse complement.
GGGGGGGCAAGGCCCCCCGAGTTGAAAGTCGAGGCGTAGGCGAGGAGGGGGATGTAGGGGGGAGGGGCGGAGCCTATGATAAAAGCAACGTTTATTACAGGAGCAAACATGATGTAATAAGAAAGGTGAAACAACATTACGTATGCGCAGTAGTCTAATGTCTTGACCAATAAGAAATGGGTCAAAATGCTCGTAGGCTCAAGGCGTCTCCGTTTCGCAGTTGCCTTTGCAGGTTAGGTTTTTGCCGGCTCGTAGCTCGAGGGAACGGTGCCGGCACGTGCCGGGCTTCCCGACAATCCGCGTTTTGTTCCCGGAAGACGCGATCCCGACGACGGACGGCTTATCGATCGTCCTGGCGTGCGAATCCGCGCGACACACGTGCACACATATACACACCCGCTACGCGACTCCTCGACGATTTCGGGTACACGAGAAATTTTATATTGAGTCGGTCTCGGTTTCTGGCGTTTCTGGTATGATGTTTTTGTCACTCATTTTTGATTTTTTTTTAGTAACTTGCTGCGAATTCTTTTTTATTTTTTGTTACTTTACTTGTATGTTCACAATGACTACTATGTACGTTTCAGTTATTTGGGAAGGTTATGTCTGTGTATCGCTGTGGTAATTCGCGAGTGTTTCCGCGCGCCGCGAGATGTCGTTAAGAACATGTGAGAAATAAGAGGACTCTAGTGGAAAAAATATACAGAATGATTGAGGAAAATAAGGGAGAGTGTTGGCACTGAGTCGTGCAGGAATGAAATTTCTCACTATATTCCCGCATTCAGTACGGGAATATAGTGACAAATTTTTCGTGTATGGAATTGGCTATTTGTCGCACAGATGGCGCACGCGGAATGGGCCACTTTCCACGCACGTGTAATATAAAAATATTAATTATTAATTTTTATTTTTTTATTTTTTCTATTTTTTTCATTTTTTTTCATTTAATCTTTATCTTCATTATTTAAAAAAATTACGTTTTATCATCTTCTTCATGTTATGCCGCGTCGCCGGTTGGTGACGGCTTACGGCAAAATGTTTATTATTTTCGGGATCTCTTGACCTTACGAGTTGGGACTCGGTAGGCACAGGCGGGCAGACTAGGAAGCGGTCGGGTTCGCAGGTGGAACGGGGGTGTAGGCGTCGTTAAATGAACTTCACTTCGTTTTACTTTATATTGGAGCTTTATTTCAGCGCCCCTTTTACACTCACTAACTTACACTTGTAAATGCCTTTCACAATTACTATAACTCGCACGCGCTTTGTTATAGTGTAAAACTTCGCGACACGACTTACGAGAACGGTCACGGGCAGAGTCTCCGGTGTATTACTCTCCGTCGCGGCTTCTTCGACGATCCCTTATATTGCTTTGAGTTATGCCCTGTCGGCGCTTTTCTGCCGGGTTCGACGGTCCCCCGAATGAGGTCGGTCAGTGACCGAGCGCATTCGCAATCTCGCTGTACTCCGCGGTTCCGCGATTGTCGAAATGCGTTGTCGCACATTTTTATGCATATCGCAATAGTTCGATTGACGCGGAAGCTTGATGAACTTCCGCGTCCGCGTCAGCGTAAATTGAGGAGTCTTTCGAAAGACAATTTCCTCGAAGTCTTTCGAAAAACTATTCTATAATTTTATTATAAATAATTTAATAATTACCCGTTGTAATTTTAGATTACAACAAATGTCATGTATCTCTATTTCATCAATAGGTTCTTTTAGTTCTACATCTTCGTTATCTTTATCATCTTCACTCATGTTTGTTAATAAAAGATCAGTAGGATCAATCTCATCATACTCAGTGGAATAATTATCGAACGTATTAGCAGCAGAAGCTTCAGGCATGGCATTAAGACATGATCCATTGTCCATGACAGTTGCCGCATACAATGGAGCAAGATAATCCGATTTTCCTGCATTCGCAGTTTGCACCGCATCCTTTTGTACAATTGCAAAAAATAGTATTAAGAATACTGTCCGGCGCAAGTGGTAACAACGTTGTAACGGGCTCCAAAATATTGTTATTTAAGATCCAGCCCCACTGTTGTAGATCTATATCTTTTCCCAGCCATGTTTGGACCTGGTAATATACACGGCACGGTACAGGTGTTGTTGAGCTGCTGCAGTTGTAGGTGGAAGCGATTGTAATTTTACAGCAGTATTGAATGTAGTTGATTTTGCAAAACTCAAGTACCGATAGTTATTAAGAGATGTTTCTGACTTAGGAGCTCCATACATCGCCAAAATTATCCATACTCTATTCTCAAATATAAGTTGTTGAGAGCAATTTGTTAAAAAACTTCTGCAGCTTGATATAAATCAGGACGATTTTCAAAGATTTTCATTGTTTTAAGTTTTCCTTTATAAAATAGAGCAGAAGTGGTATCTCATCCGGTTATTGCATGTAGCAATAAAATATATTGCTTACAATGAGGATATTTGTCAAAGTTTGAAGAATTATAAAATTGCGTCTTGACCTATCCCTTGCCTGGTTTCATGAAAAATAATTGTTGCTGTGAATGACTATGCCCTATGAGAAAAACCAAAAGATCAATGTCCTCGCCTATTACGACAGTGGTGTTAACGATTGATTCTTCCATTGCTGTTTCAATAATTAACACATCTGCATCATCACGAGCTTGTTTTGTTGCGATGTTGACGTTTTTGAATGTGTCCATGAGCATTGAAATCAATTTTTTTTATAGGTGCTTCACGCGCCTTGTATCTTACCTCAAAAGTGGTACGGAAATGGATACAACGCTCAACGTACACATTCGTCACTTTGTATTTCGCAAACGGTTTATCGTACGTGAAAAATGAATAGAATCATTTTTGTACAGAATTTTATGATCTTTTTTTTGTAACCACCTTAATTGACCTCCGAGCCATACAAAACGAGATTTTCGCAAAAAACTGATTTTCGTGACCTTTGACCTTGAATAACTTTTTTAGCACACCCGATATCGTTCTCTATTTTTAATATGTTATTTAAAACAACAAAATAAAGCGATTAAAAAAGAAATTCTATTTTTTTGCACAGAAGCCATATGTTCGTCTAAAATGACTGTATTATAATGATTTTTTGCTTACTGGGAGGATTCTGGAAGATTTTGATAGGTTCTATTTATATAAGAATTGTATTGTACTTAGCTCCTAATTTGTGCCTCAAATAGGCAGTAAACGAACCGTTTCCCATTTTGAGGTTTAAAAGAGGAGTTATCGGTAAAACCTCCTAAAACCCTCTAGATCTTACACTGATAGAAAATGTACTAAATTTTAATTAATGTTTTCTCCAATAGTCCTTATAAAGTATTTTTTTTTAATTTAGTTAATATTTTTCGAATGAAAAAAATATTTATCCAATTGAAACAAATTTTCTAAACCTAATAAAATATTTTCTGAATTCAAAAGAATACTTTATTAGGACTATTGGAGAAAAAATTTATTGAAATTTAGTACATTTTACTATCATTGATTCAATGTATTAATTTTTACTACTTTTTAAATCGTAATAAAACATGTTCCATATCACGTACATCATCGGTGATTCATAGTATAGGTTTTGGTAAATTTATAATTGCGTTTAACGGAGCAACGAGATACGGTTGTGACTTTGACTTATGTTGTTGTATCTCGTTGCTCTGTTAAATGCAATATTTATCTAGATTTATTATTTAGAATCTAAGATTTTTAATATTAAAAAAATATTACCGCAAAATATTTTATAACATTGTTAATTAATCAGATACATATAGACATACATGTATCACAATTAATAATGTTATAAAATTTATTTATATAATAATTCTTTTTCTTATTAATCATCTGAAACACAACTTAAATAAAAACTCCACTGCAAGTCACCGATAATATACATGACATAGAGCATGTTAATATAATAATGTGGTAAATAGCATATAGAGGGGAGAGTCAGAAAAAATCTAAGATGTTTTGTAATAGTTTTGTATATATTTAAAATTTCCTACTTTTAGTTGCACATATACGCATGCGTACTCATACATACACACATATTCTTTTAATTTTATTTTGAATTATTTTAATAAATAAAGAAAAAAGAGAGAAAAAAGGAAAAAATAATATAGAAAAATACAATTTTATATAAATAATCGTTTATACGTCATATATAAAATTATTTTTTTAGTTATCAATAATATAACTATTATTATTAACATAATAAAATTTCTTTTAATTTTGTTTTTACTATTTTTGATTAAATTAATAAATAGAGAGAACCGTTATTATAAACATTTATTATAAACGTTATTATAAACGTAATAAATCATATATAATATTTAATCAAAAATATAATAAACCTATAATAATAAAAATAAACTAAATAAAAATAACAGTTCTATATATAGGTTGACATCAAAACAGATTAAGAAAACGTTAGGAACATTAAAGTAGGAGCATATGATTTCTTAATTCAAACAGAATTTTCAGATTCTAAATTCTAAATAGGAGCCAGAGGTTGAAAAGATTTAAAATAGGGTGATGTGACTGCTTAAAGTATCAAAGTAGGTGTTAGGTTACTTTAATGTTCCTAACGTTTTCTTAATTTATTTATTGCATTTAGTTTATTTTTATTATTATAGGTTTATTATATTTTCGATTAAATATTATATATGATTTATTAAACGTTTATAATAACGTTTATAATAAATGTTTATAATAACGGTTTTCTCTATTTACTAATTTAATCAAAAATAGTAAAAACAAAATTAAAAAGAATTTTATTAGGTTAATAATAATAGTTATATTATTGATAACTAAAAAAAATAATTTTATATATGACGTATAAACGATTATTTATATAAAATTGTATTTTTCTATATTATTTTTTCCTTCTTTCTCTCTTTTTTCTTTATTTATTAAAATAATTCAAAATAAAATTAAAAGAATGTGTGTATGTATGAGTACGCATGCGTATGTGCAACTAAAGGTAGGACATTTTAAATATATACAAAACTATTACAAAACATCTTTCTTTTTGTTATTACTTCTTATAATTACTTATCTTCATATATTTACATATTACTAAATTTACGATAATTGAATATGGACTGGTATTTATTTATTCAAGCTCTTGCCCAATCAACAGACAATGTTTTTAAATGTGTTTTTAATATTCATTTTTTATTAATTATACATTTGTACAATTCATTGTAAAAATAATATTTATTTATTGTTTATTAAATATTTATTTCACATTGATTATTTATTTGAAGTAATAATTTAGAAAAAATATTTATTAAACGTTTATTTAACGTTTATTTAATATTTGTTTTACATTAGTAAGTTATTTGCAATAAATTAAAAAAACATTTATTTAACATTTATTCGACATTATTTTAATATTTATTTTACATTAACTATTTATTTGCCATAATGATTTGAAAAAACATTTATTTAACATTTATTCGACAGTAATGTAATATTTATTTTACATTAATTATTTATTTGCAATAATGATTTAAAGAAACATTTACTTGACATTTATTTAATATTAATTTAATATTTACTTCAAATATTACTTACTTCAGATATTGCGCTCGAATTCCTTCGCGTTTTGCAAACGCCCGATCGTTTCATTCAGATGTAGATGGCGCGACGCGTGGTCGCCACTTTCAAAGCGCCCCCACTCCTTCCTCGCTCTCGTTCAGTGTCATGGCCGCTCTTGCTGCGTTTCTTCGGACGAGACGAGTACGTTTTCCTTCTTTCGTAACTGATTGAGCTAAGCGGCACATATTCTGGAGACCAATCGAGCGAGATTCGACTTCCCAAGGAGAGCTCACCGCCAGGAAAAGGAGAGCTGCGGCAGCTCGCGTCCGAGAGGGAGAATTGAGGCGAGGAGTCCGGTCCAGCGAGCAGGGCCCTTCCGATATTCTCATTTGGGACGCCAAATTGGAAGATCGACATTGTTCGTAGTAGTACAAGGAGCTCTGCAAGGTTAATCTCGTCTTGAGATCTTGGAATTGCTCTTATTCTTGTGACTCTGGTTTATATTCTGGCCCTAGAATTTATCTCGTAGACAAATGCAGAGACCCCCCTCTCTTTTTTTCTCTTTTCTTTTCTTACTTTGATTTCAATCGGTAATCCAGACTCCTTAATTCCATATTATTAATATTATTTGTTAAATGGCATTTGTGATATGCGATTAGTTATTTGGTATTAAGGTATTAATTTTAAGTTTTATTAGTATTAAGATATTTCATTTTAAGATACTCACAATTAGTATCAAGACATTTTTTAATTTTAATTTTAATTTTGTTGAAACTAAATTTTAATTTTAATTTTTATTAAGATACAATACATATATTAATTGTTTTAAATGGTTAAAAAAATTTTTTTTTGTTATGATATAATATGAGTTTAATTTATATAGTATGCAAGAGTACATGAACAAGTAGATAAAAAAGTGTAAGCAAATAAATATATGTTCCTTTGTACCTTAGAAACAAACGTGTGCGATCTCTTAGATTTTTTCTGACTCTCCCCCCTATATGCTATTTACCACATTATCATATTAACATGCTCTATGTCATGTATATTATCGGTGACTTGCAGTGGAGTTTTTATTTAAATTGTGTTTCATATGGTTAATAAAAAAAAGATTTATTATATAAATTTTATAACATTATTAATTGTGATACATGTATGTCTATATGTATCTGATTATTAACAATGTTATAAAATATTTTGCGGTAATATTTTTTTAATATAAAAATCTTAGATTCTAAATAATAAATCTAGATAAATATTGCATTTAACAGAGCAACGAGATACGACAACATAAGTCAAAGTCACAACCGTATCTCGTTGCTAAATTTACCAAAACCTATACTATATGAATCACCGATGATGTACGTGATATGGAACATGTTTCATTACGATTTAAAAAGTAGTAAAAATTAATACATTGATAATAAAATGTACTATAATAAATGTTTTTTCCAATAATCCTTGTTCGGAAGCGCGAGGTTGCGCGGGAAGGCGCGAGGTGAAGGACGACCACAGTAAAGTTCACAGCACGTAACCAAGATTAAGAGTTTATAATGTTCCAAAATCATATATATACAGTTATTTACAGAGTGTTTCTTTTAGATTTAACAAACGTAGAAAGCGGTAACACGCACAGGCGTTCGAATGGCAAGCAGCGATAGCAAGCAGAATAGATTTCCTCGCGGAAAGCGGTGTATAAAGCGGTCGTATAGCGATACGTGTTGCGAGCGAAAAAACCAAAAGCGTACTCTGCTCGCCGCGGCACGGCGAAGGGCTTTTATCACCTCCCGAAACGAGGCTCTTTCCAGAAATTTCCACCCATTTTCGGGAAGGTGATTGGCCCTTGGTGACCTACGTCACCGTGCCTGCGTCATGGTTCAATTCGACGATCGTTACATGTTTTCGCCAGAATTGTTTACAGCTTGTATCCTTCCTTTGTTTGAGACCTTGTTATTGCGAACCGTTAGCTTGACTTTATTATTGTCACAGAATTGTTATTGCAGAATGTTCTCGAAAGCGAATATTGGAAGGATCCATGCTGTGAATTTGCAGCGATGCGATTTCTGTAATGCGAGATGTTACGCGAATATTCATTGTCGCAATAGTGCATGCGCTGTCATGCAACTGAACGCGGTTTTCGAGATGCCGTTTATTACGATCTCAAACAATCCTAATAAAGTATTTTTTTGAATTCAGTAAATATTTTATTAGGTTTAGAAAATTTGTTTCAATTGAATGAATATTTTTTTCATTCAAAAAATATTAACTGAATTAAAAAAATACTTTATAAGGACTATTGAAGAAAACATTAATTAAAATTTAGTACATTTTTCTATCAGTGTAGGATCTAGAGGGTTTTAGGAGGTTTAGGAGGGTTTTACCGATAACTCCTCTTTTAAACCTCAAAATGGGAAACAGTCCATTTTCTGCCGTTTTCAGGCACAAAGTAGGAGCTAAGTACAATACAATTAAAACCTATCAAAATCCTCCAGAATCCTGAGATGTGAAAAATAAGAGGTCGAAAGAAGGAGTAAAATTTCGACTCGGGTGTTATATTGGTCAGACTAAGAGACATCTAGAAACTCACATAAAAGAACATTGCGCAGACATTAACAAGCATTCCAATCAACACTCGGTGGTCAGCAAACAGAATGGATTTTGATCATAACTTCAAATGGCAAGATGTCAAAATTTTACATAAAGAACAGAATTTTAAAAAACGTGAAATTTTGGAAATGGTTGTTTATTAAAAAGCATACAGACGCTATTAACTCCCAGAAAAACACGGAAAATTTGCCATTGGTCTACGATCAAATAATATTTTTGCTTTAAACATTACCTTCTATGTTATTTACTGTATTCGGTGATTATTTGTGACGTATTTATCATTCGTTCTTCGGGCTTTATACGAGACGGTCATGCCTCGCTAAGTTTTATATTTCCTTTGTTCCATCGCCCGGCTACACAATGTTAATGATGACAAAGAATTTTTCCAATCTCTGCACAATTATATATGTAAGTTTAATATTTGTACTTTGTATCATTGTTTATCAATTTGCATTCTGTATTTGTGTATTATCGGCAATTTATGTCGTTTCAGCATTGTTAAATTAACTTTATAAGGACCCAAAGTAGAGGTCGAAACGTCGTTGATATTAATAAATTACTGCCAGTTAGGATAATTAATATTTATATTTATATTGCACTCAAAAAAAATTCGTCATTTATTGCATATCCCCGCAGGGTTCGCAATCTACTACCAACACTATCCTTCTCCTCTCACTTTAACCCTTTGGACCAACGGCTTAACGTCTTTTTCTGAAAGACGGAGCCCAGTTTTTTCCGCACAAGAGCCTATCTTGCACGGAGGGGCGCAGCTATCGGAAAAACATTCCATGCTTCATGGCTCTAGTGGACTCGAACCTGGTTCCTCAGATTACGAGTCTGGCGCTCTACCACTAGACCACACCGCCGCCCGTGCGCCAGTTTTAATAAAACCCATTTCTTTCATATTCGGTTCTAGTGATTTGTATATATCAATATGGTTATGGCGCTTTCCGTCCATTAATTGAATTATTCGTTTTTTGATGCATAATTGAATAAAAATCTGTGTTTCGATGTCTGTCTAGTTCAATCCTTTGACTTTTTCTGATTTCGTTCTTTTCGATGACTGATTTAAAGTTTTATCTCCAATCATCCCATCATTATCACACGAATCAGGAACAGGAACAAGGGCAGGAACAGGAACAGGAACAGCAGCAGTTGCTGAACACGAATTTTTGTAAAAACTTTTCGGACACGACTTTTTATTCATTTTGTAAATATAAATTGCTTGACGGCTCTTGTCACTGTGAAACTGCAGCAAATCCAAACAAGCAAATAAAGCTTTTAGGACGTGTCACGCGTTTACACCGCAAATGATAACGGCTTATTTCAGGTCGGGTCACTAAAATACGCGGCCTGACCTGAAGCCAGGTCCGGTCGCCTATCAAGTGTTTACAGCAGGCGGCCTAAATAATTTAGGTCGAATTTGAGGTATAGGCCGCGGCCTAAATTCAGGGTGTAACCCAATGTCTTGATGGATCTAGCTTATAATTATTTTTGTGTTCGTCGATTCTTGTTTTAAGTTGTCACTTTGTTTGTCCCACGTAAGAAGCATCGCAATCATTACAATTTATTCTATAAATTACATTGTTATTTGAGACCAATGCATTGCCATCTTTGTGTGTGTTAATGACTTTGTTCAATTTGTTAAGAACTCTGTAACCTATACTGTGTTCTTTTTTGTTGAAAAGATGAGCTGTTTTTTCTGAAATCTTATTAATAAATGGCATTACAATGATCTTCCTTCTATTTTCACTTAAACTGTCTTCAGTCTCGTTATTATCACCTACATTCATTGTATCCTGTTTAAGTTTACCATTGAATAATGTATTCAATCTTAAGTTGATTCTTTTAAAGATAAGATCTAAAGGATAACCGTTATTTCTTAACAAATTGATAACTAGTTTTATATTCTTGGACTGGAATGTGGGGTGGGATAATAGTATAGCTCTGTCTACCAACCCATATCCACAAGCATAATCATCCGTTTAGAGTAATTGTTTCTTCAATTAATACAGCCCCTTTTCCAGTGCATGTCATTTTTTAAATAAAATAGTTTCTTAAGTATAAAGGTTTAAAGCATAACCAATCGTAAGCGCGCTAGTACCGCGCGCTGCCGCGATGCGGCTATCACGCGACATTTTATCATAATCAAAAATCATCACGCGCTAGTATAAGAGGAGAGCTTGAGAGGCCTAATTACGATGTTCTTCACTGCCGATCAGCTTAAGTGACCTCTGGTGTCATATAGTGCAGAGGTCTGCGAAGCAATTTTTGATAAATTGTTGGAAATGTCTTACTTATATTTATTTACGTATTTTTAAATAATTTTATCAAGCATATAATATTTATATTTAATAATTGTATTAAATATAAAAAATACTTTTTTTATCTTATAAATATAAAATATATTTTTTTGTGTTAGATGCAACATCACGCACATAAAAATAACTAAATAAGATATACAACAACTTATAAATAATCATCTAATTTTTTAATCCTTATCAACAAGCAGCATAGTTTGTTGTAAAATGTTGAACATATCACGTATTTACATCTAAAAAGTTATAGTTGCATAAAAACTTTCTACGTAAATTTATGAAAAACTATAAACATGGCCTAAATTGCGTAGGTTTATGTAAAAATTACGTGAAAATAATCTAAAAAGTTGTAATTAGGTACATCATAAGAAATTCAGAATTTCACATAATTTTCGCGTGAAAAATTGTAAAACACCAGGGAAAAGTATTGGTTTAGTGAAAAAATGTTTCAGATAAAAATTAGAGGGTTAAAAGTGGACAAATAGACGCAATCTTATTAGATTTTGGGTCCGAGGTCCTTCTAATAATAAGCTTAACACGGGCCTCGGACCTAAAATCTAATAAGATCGTCTATTGGCCCACTTTGAACCCTCCAACTTTTATCTGAAACATTTTTCCAATAAACCAATACTTTCTGAGATAATTGGCAGTTCCGAAACTTTTAGTACGCACAGTATATGATTATCACAGTCACGCGAAGATAGATGCTTCGATGTCAGATCAAGAGACGCACATTGAACATTCGTGCGCATGTGCAAAGAAACGCTATAAAAAAAAGAATTATCGAGAATCCAATGTGGTGAGATAAGCGAATCAGTAACCAGCGTGTCAACAAGTGGCTCAGAATAGTTGATTATCGTGATATAACGATCGTGCTATCACGTCATCGGTGCTAAATCATAAACGATTCAGCTGTTCGTTGTTCAAGATGTTGAGATTCCGAAAATTATTTCCGCAATCCTGCTCAGTTATAGGAATGGTGCATGTGGGAGCACTCCCTGGTAACACAAACTCGCGTCTATCCCGCATTTGCTTGTCGCGTAATACAATTGATTTCTAAATCGCTTAATTAAGTTCGATAAAGATGACCAACTAATTGCAAAAATTTATAGCAATCTAATCAATTTTCATTTTCTTTTACATGATATATTCTAGAGAAAGAGAGAGGGAGTAAGTAAACTTTAGAAATATTTTAGAAAAAGAAAACAAATTTATATGTTTATTTGTAGGGACACCAAAATATGAAGGCTGCAGCGAAAAGATCGTAGAAAATGCAATAAAAGAGACATCAATATATGTCGATTGTTGTGTGGTAAATTATTCAGATTAATACGCTAATAATATTGACTTATATAGAATGTTCTAAAACTTTCTTAAGCCATTTTTCATACGCGGATTTCTTGCCTTCAGAATTGATTTTTAATTAACAAAATTGTGAGATTAAATCCAAATTATAAATAATTTAAGAAAAAACTAGTTTTTGGCTACTCGAGGAAATGCGGATATTGTGGAATATCCTTAGTCTTTTTTATGATATCTTGAAAATTGTTGAACATAACAAAATTTAGTTTTCTTGTGAGTTGTAATGCCAAAAAGTATGGCAAGATTCCGATAACTCTGGCGTCTTAATTTGACGATGATTACTGGTACTACTTTTAATGCTAAACAAAAAATTATATACGTCTTATAGGGCTAACTGCTCTGGTTTTCGAGATATACAGTGTTAAAGTTAAAAATAAATAATATGAATTTTTAAATAATACTTCAATTGTGTGTGTATAAACAGTACACATGTAAACGAGGGAGGGGCTACCACATTTCCCCCGAAAGTAGGGTGGAGGTGGGGGTGAACCACGGTCCGCGTGAAAAGTTGAAAACACGAACCGTGACAATGATAAACCTTGTCTCGCCCTATATTCAAGTCAGAAGAGAGAAAGTAGACCTCGAAATATCTTACGTTGTTTACGTTTTTGTCTCAAGTGGAAAAGGTATGCGTGTTCTTGTGTAAATTCTTTACGTGAAGTATAACAGTATTTGTGCTTAGCATAGATATATTATTTAAAAATTCATATTATTTATTTTTAATTTTAACACTGTATATCTCGAAAACCAGAGCAGTTAGCCCTATAAGACCTGTATCATTTTTTGTTCAGCATTAAAAGTACTACCAGAAACCATCGTCAAATTAAGGCGCCAGAGTTATCGGAATCTAACAAAAAATATTTGATGTGTTCTTAATAAATTTCGTTTATCTATAGTAAGTTTAACGTTATTAATTTTTTAAGGTAGATTTTGTAAGGGTAATGGAGAATCATTAATCTTGCAAAAAAATAATTATTTTGTATTTTGATACATATTAATGATCAAATAGTCTATAATAACAATTTTATTATATATTTATTATATTATAATTTATTATAAACTTAAATCTTTGTACTTTCTGTAATGTCATATACAAATGTAACATGTTTAAAACTCTTACTCATAATAATATATACCCATAATATATATATTTATTATAATAAATATATTACTCCTAAAAAAAAAGAAGCTAGAAGAATAGCTATATAGTCTGAAATACTTATAAAAGTAGCGGGTTATACAAACTATTCGCAATCTTCATTACTCGACATCGCCATTTTTACTTTATTATCATAGAAATGTACACCATCTGACACTTGCTAAATAAATTACACAAAAGCTCTATCTTAATTTTACATGTAACGAAACATGACTAAGAATCTGTGAAGTAGATTAACTGTAAAATAACAATTTAAACTAACCTTATGCAATTAGTGATACGCACAAAATCTTAAATTGCACGTACTATAAATGGTGGTCTATATACAACCTTGCTTTAAAGGATATTTAAACTCTAAGCCGTAAGAAATTGACCAATCACAATTGAATGTGAGAAGAATACTCAATTGTGATTGGTCAATTTCTTACGGCTTAGAGCTTAAATACCCTTTAAAGCAAAGTTGTAGACCAACACTAACGTACTATAACTACATGACACTTTGTACTACATTGCCGCTTATTTGTATACGTTAAGTTAGGTTAGGGATCCAGCAGTTAGTAATTCCACTACTCTTCCACATTACTCGCATGTTTTCTATAAAATAAAATATTCTTGTTAAACCATTTAATTTATACTATTTAATAAACCATTTTAGTAGATTACCATTTTAATAGATTTTATAAAGAGAGAGTAAATATTAAATACACTTAAATTATATTTTATATCAAAAATTTGACATATAACATTACTATATTATTTATATTCTTATTTTTTTTTATAACCTCCGGTTTACAGTTTACAATACATATAATTTAATACTTATTTCATAATCCTATACTCTAGGACTTTGGCTCAACAGAATTAAATTACACATTTTTATTTCAATTTTATCTACTTTCTTCTACTTTTCTCACATTCTATTACAATGTTTTAAACATTTGTTTTTGCTTCCTCATAGAGGAAGCTTTGTTTTCATAAATCTTTGTATATGAACCTTTGATCGTGTATAAAGCTAGGTCTAAACAACCAAATCTTAGAGAATTACATATAGTACGGGAGGCAGTGAACATTTTTGACACTTATTTTTGCAGTCAGTGAATATAGATAAGATTGTTTTATTATATAGTGATGCTAATTAACAAATCGCTAATGGCTACGATTTTCCGCTGAATTCAATGGGCAGAAAATACAAATAAATTGCACTTATTTTCACAGTCATGCATAAATAAGCTTCTTGTACATACTACTTTTAACATATTATCATAAAACCCAGGTAGCACATACACGTTTCAGAAATGTTTTACAAGCGTTTTTCCGAAACGTTTTATAACCGATTTTTAGAAACGTTTCTCATGAGTAAAAATGTACATTCAAAAAACGTTCAATGAAATGTTTTTTTTTCCGATAAAATAACGTTTAAAAACCTATTATAGAAACGTTTTGTTTTAATGATAAAAACATTTTCGATAAAGACATTTAAAATTCCTACTTTTTACGTCTATTGAACGTGTTTATGACGTCTTTGAGACATCCCTGGTAAAAGTTACCGTTAGAAACGGATAGAACGTGTATTCTATCCGTTTCTGACTGTTTTACTATGCGTTTCTTTCCCTGCAATTACGGATAGAAACAGATGAAAAGTGTTGCAGATTCTATAAGCCTGTGTACGCAAAGACGGTAGGAAAGGTTAACTGCATCTAACTGATTCCTAACGGAACGGAACTTATCCGAATTTATGCGCAAACGTAATTACGAATCCTATCCGTTTCTATACGCAACCAGTTTTGAATGTCTATCTGCCGATAGGCATCTGATTGCAAAACCAGGCAGGATATCTATCTGCATTTGCATGCAATTATGATTTGCCCGCTCTATCCGTTTCTAACTGCAAATGCATATTATTCATTTTTTATTACTGCAAATACATGTACTGTGACGACAACGACGATGTCCGCCCGGTCTCGCCAGCCGGGCCGGAGCGCGCCGTTGCTTTTCTTTATTAAAGGGCCCTAAAGCTGTCTATAATTATTTTTCCGGGATCGCGATAATTCTCTCCGAAACCCTGATGGTAGCTCGACTGAATTTTGTTGGGCGCCAGGTGCGATTCCTCACACCACGATATACGCATCGCAGTTTTCTCAGGCGTGAGTTTCGTCGATTAATCGCGGGTGGAAGAGGAGAGATAGCGTGGCGCAATTAACACACTCGAATCACAGGTCCATAACAAGAAAATAATATATTTAAGGCAGTGGAACGGTAAACACAGGTAAACATGCCAGAGAATTTTAAGCGTCGTACAGCAGGTCCAAGCGGGCGCGGAAAGTTACGCCACGGGTGCCACAGGCACGTCCTCGCCAAGTGGTGTAGCGATCCCGCTCGATTTCGCTCTAATATTTCCCGACATAAGTCCCATGGAATCCACCCTTACTCTCGCGGCATCGCTCTACGTACGATTACTCCCTCCCTGAATCTCGCGGTACGCGCGACTTATTTTTACGCGGAGGGGCCGCTTTCCCTCGCTGAAACGCAGTTCACTTACAATTAACATTTACTTACAACTAACACAAGATAACCGAACGAGTCATACGCAACGCTAACGGCTTCGGTGCCGACTTCTTATGTAAACGAAACGCCGGTGGCCTTAAATTACACGCGCACGAGGCCACTTTACAAAGCCGGAATGGCCGCCCCGCTCACGCGCGTGGGCGAGCCCCGAATCGACCGCGGATCGCACGATCACGCGAGTCCCGAATTCCTCGCGAATCTCCTGATTACGCGATTCCCGAAACGACCGCGAACCTCCCGGTTACGCGAGTCCCAAAAAACGTGGCTACGGAGACGCCACTCCGGACTCGTCCCGCTACGCAACACGACACGGTTCACAACGACGATTACGATTTACGAACATAATCACCCAGACAATAAGGACGCGTTCTGACTGCCGGCGGCCGCGACTTCTCGCCCCCGAGACGGGCACCCGCGATGACTTTGTCGAACGGGCCCTCCCGCGGTATTCCTCGATCTTGCTGCCTTTTACGGAGATCCTTAGTTTCGCGGCACAACGCGGCCCCCAGGAGGGCTTTAATATGCACAATTCTACCTTGAGAAAAGGGCTGAGCAGTGGCTTTACAAGTTTTTGGATGATCCGGCAGCTCGACGTGGCAATCCTCGGAGGGCTGGGTGGTACCTCTTTATTTGCCGGCTCGCACGACAGTGGCGAGATGCGGGCCTGGCGGGATCACGCTGAGCTTGCGCACTCCCGCGCGCCGGTGACTCTTGCCCTATCGGGTGCTGCCCCTATGGCGCTGCCGGTGTCACTAGGCGATCGGCGCGCCCTACTGGAGCGCCCTTCGCAGCTGCTCCCGTCCGCCGGCGGTAACTTTAAACCCGCCTGCGTGAGTCCGGCTGTCCAAGCCGCGGCTCACAAACCGGTGCTTCGACGGTCCGGTTGACCAGATCGCGACTCGTCGACCGGTGGCGGGATCCCTTCTACGGGGACCTTCGTCGGGACGTCCCCCTCCGCGAGTCCTCCGTATGCGTGTGGAAGGTGACTCGTGCCGCGGATAATTCGTGCTGCTTATGGTGCTCTTTGGCGGGCTCCCTGTCACCGTCCGTGCCTCAGCGTGACCCGCCGTCGGCCGCCCATCCCCGTGGACCTCCGGCTGCTCCTCCTGCAAGTCCCACGGCGCGGCATATGCCGTTACATGTGACCGCGGCCACCTGTTCCGCACCTCCCTGTAAGTCTCTTTAAACGATATTAATCTAACCTAACGCTCGCGCTCCGCCCGTCTCGGGCGGAGGCACCACCCCTGACGTCCCCCTCGGCCGAGCTCTCATCCGGAACGGGGACGCGCATTTGTCACGTCACAGTACATTGTGGGAGGTTTGTAGTTATCAGGTAGATTCTACCTTTAAACGCCAGGAGAAGGGATTCCTCCAGTTACGACACTGTAATTTTTCTGGTTGTCGCCTGATAAAACGCCTGCTTATATATTATGGTTGGTTGTATTTTAAATGTGAGAAACGCTTTCTATCATGCGCCCCCTAGCGGCGTCGTCGCGAATCGTCGTCCATCTGCATCTGTACGCAATGTCGACCTATAGGAAATTGTTTGCAACTACGGATACGAATCCTGTATGTTTCTATCCGCAGTCTGTACGCATCAGATGCTGACGGTATTTATCCGTAATTACGGATACCGCATCCATCTGCATCTGTACGCAATGTCGACCTATAAGAATTTGTCTGCAACTACGGATACGAGTCCTGTATGTTTCTGTCCGCATTTTGTACGCATCAGATGCTGACGGTATTTATCCGTAATTACGGATACCGCATCCATCTGCATCTGTATGCAATGCCAACCTATAGGAATCTGTCTGTAACTATACGGATACGATTCCTGCCTGTTTCAGATAAGAGTTGAATCTTTTCTTCAACGTTGCTGTTATATAGTCGCTGATATAGTCGCTGGTAATATCTAACGAAATCCTGTTCGCTCTAACAGCAACGTTGAAGAAAAAATTCAACTCCTATCTGAAACAGGCAGGAATCGTATCCGTATTAGTTACAGACAGATTCCTATAGATTGGCATTGCATACAGATGCAGATGGATGCGGTATCCGCAATTACGGATAGACCGTCAGCATCTTATGCGTACAGACTGCGGATAGAAACATACAGGATTCGTATTCGTAGTTGCAGATAAATTCCTGTAGGTCGACATTGCGTGCAGATGCAGATGGATGCGGTATCCGCAATTACGGATAGATACCGTCAGCATCTGATGCGTACTAGAATGCGGACAGAAACAGACAGGATTCGTAACCGTAGTTGCAGACAAATTTCTATAGGTCGACATTGCGTACAGATGCAGATGGATGCGGTATCCGCAATTACGGATAGATACCGTCAGCATCTGATGCGTACAGAATGCGGACAGAAACAGACAAGTTTTTCTATTGCAAAAGCTTATAGATGCTGTATGCCGATAGATTTCCATTAGATACAGTTATACGTCGTTACATTTTATGTCTGTATTTGCAGATACAATAGTGCTGCTTACAGAAACGGATAGGGCTAGAATTTTCTTTTCAAGCTTACAGTTACAGAGGATAGGATTCCGTTACATACCGTCAGAAATTCTATCTGTTTCTAACTGTTTCTAACGGTAATTTTTACCAGGTATGCGTGAGAATGTTCTAGAAGCTTTATACATATACCATCTATGACGCCTTTTTCGAAGAAATTCCTGAACTGGTGCACATTCGTACAATAAGTTAAAGTGAAACAAAATATACTTGTCTCACTCTAACTTAATTGAATTACTGATATGTGCATCAGTTCAGGAAGTTCTTCAAAACGGAACACACGTATAAATGTTTTTTCAATGGCTACGTTTAGCAGAACGTTTATTTTGCAACTGTTGGAAGTTTTCTAAGCTCAGATTTGTCTGATGACAAATAGATTAAGACCGGTAGGACAAAATTAATTTAAGTAAATAAGTGGATATATGTGCATGGATAAAATAATTTATTTTATGCAAAAATTTTGTCCTACTGGTCTTAATCTATTTGTCATCGGACAAATCTGAGCTTAGAAAACTTCCAACAGTTACAAAACGTTCTGCTGAACGTGGTCATTGAAAGAACATTTATACGTGTGTTCCGTTTTGAAGAACTTCCTGAAGTGGTGCACATCAGTAATACAATTAAATTAGAGTGAGACAAGTATATTTTGTTTCACTTTAACTTATTGCACAAATGTGCACCAGTTATTTCAGTCATTTATGCTTTCCAATACTCAAAATAGCTGCTATATTTTTCAAACTTTTTTGTTTATAACTTGTTTATAACTTTTTAATAAACATAATGACCGCCGCGGCGGCTAAAACCTTCTGAAGGTCACTCAGGAGGGTGACCTTGACAACATATGTCAAGGTCAAAGTAATCCGAGCTGTGTTAGTTATTGTAAATAATTACCAGTATTATTAAAAGAAGGTATTGGTATTGAATTTGACGATAATCGATAAAAGCGTTCTTTCTTTATAAAATTTTGATTTTTTTGAGAAATGTCCGTGGTTGCTCTAACTTCCACCAATTTTGAGCTATCGGGCTATTTATAATTCTATTAAATTGTTTAGTCTTTTCTACCCCTATTTCATATATAATTCTTGAAGATTTGATAAATAAATCTTCTCAAATCAATAAATTTTATCTCAATAACACTGATGCTGCTCATACAAAAAATGATGCTTTTGATACAACATAATTTTTTTTGTCCATGTACAGATCGCTACCATTGTTCCTATTTTATTTCGCTCATAAAGCTATGAGGAAGCCAAACTAATAAATACTAACTAATATGCATCAAATAAAATACAAGCTTCCTCATAAGAGGAGCTTTGTGAGCAAAATAAAATAGGAGTAATGGTAGCGATCTGTAATGATGAGGAAGTAATGTGCAAGTTTCTAATTTGTTTTGTAATTTGTTCTAACTATTCAGTATATAAGCAATTTGCCTGCAGTATGACAACAAATTGGCAGCAGATTTGCTTAGATATCACAAGAGATCCGAAATCATACGTGTCCGAATTCTGATGCGGACAATATAATCACATCGGTAGAGTCTGCGATATAATCACAACAGAATTCATCAATCTGTCATTTTGCAAACATTTAAATTTTACTTTTATATGTACTTTTAAATTAGAATTTTATATAAAGAAATTATAGAATTATAGAAGTAATGTTATATAGTGTGTTTTGTTTTAATTTCCCCAGGCAAACATCTCGAAAAATATGAAAAATACGGAAAAACATTTCGGACAAATGTTATAGGATATCAAGGGAGACAGATGATGAAAATATGGATTGATCTTTTCAATGCCAGGTCAATGTAATCGCTGTTTTCTTAAATGGAATTCCCCATTTTTATTGCATATTCTTGTAGCTCTGGTCGAGCCGTTTTCAAAGCACACTTTACCTTAATACTTTTATACGTAGAAATGAAAGAAATCGATTGTTTTAAAAAAAGAAACAGAAAAAATTATTTTAAAAAATTTGATTACATTTTGTGAACGCATTCAATTTTACAAAATTGCAAATGTAAAAATTAATATTATTTTTCGATTCCTTTCATTATTCTACGTATAAAAGTATCAAGGTAAAGTCATCAAAAAGTGAATACGAGATAATTCATATTTTATATTAAAAGTATCATGACAAAATATAAAATATCTCAGGAAATTCTTAATAAAAGATAGCTTCATTATATTGTTTTGAAAA
Source organism: Temnothorax longispinosus (assembly GCF_030848805.1). Classification (NCBI taxonomy): domain Eukaryota; kingdom Metazoa; phylum Arthropoda; class Insecta; order Hymenoptera; family Formicidae; genus Temnothorax; species Temnothorax longispinosus. The sequence continues at coordinate 10,608,642 of NC_092362.1, read as the reverse complement.
CGTCTCAACAAGGGCTACAAAAATATATTACAATAAAAATGAAGGATTTCATTTAAGAAAACATCGATCACATTGTTCTGTCATTGAAAAGATCACGCAAGCTCAAGTCCATATTTTTATCATCTGTCCCCCTTGATATTCTACTTTTGTCTGAAACGTTTTTCTGTATCTTCCATATTTTCTGAGATATTTGCCTGGTAAAATTAAAACAAAACACACTGTATATCATATTTGTAAAATTTATTCGAAGATATAGTAAAGATACGGCTAAAATTGAATAATGTAGTAACAAAGCAATAAATTGTTATCATTTTTTTTACCTATTTATCTCTAATAATGATATATAGGTTCTCGAATAGCCAAATCTGTCGAGAACAAATTTTGTTCTCGAAAGTGTACTACACATTTTGTCGATAGAAAATGTCAGCAAAAATAATATAGAATCTGCTAACAGAATATAATGACAGATTGACTGCAAAAACTAAACAGAATCTGCTGTTTCATACTTAAATGATGTATTTTATTTATAAATGTTTATGAAATGATAAATTCTGTTCGGTTTCTGCTGACAATTTGCTGTCAGATTATATCGGCAGGTCGTACCGGCAAAACACGAGTTTCATGCGGACCCAGATAGTACCGGATCTGTTGTAATACCTAAGCGAATCTACCAATTTATTATCTTACTGTGGGCAGTTTGCTTACTAGGTTATTTCTAACATTATATTAGTAGGTAATTTTTTGAAAAAGAAATGAATACCAATGTACTTTTCAGGATGGTATTCTGATTGAAAATATGCATGATGTTCCTTATATTAAACAAAAAGATATATCGCCGGAAGTCACAACTATGATGACTAGAATTTGCACAGAAATTAGAAAAATCACGCCACAAAATATTACGTGTGGCATTCAGGTATACAAGTTCGGCGTTGTTAAACAATTGTTAAAATCTTTCCATCTTGTTTTCTATTTGTTTTGAATTCGTCGATTTATTTGACGATAAGTTTGAACAATCATATTAAATTTATCGATGTCAAACATGTTGACTTATGTCGATTTCACATTTTTTTCTTAATTGCATAAAACTTTATATTAAATCATAAAATTAAATTATAAAATTTTTGTATGTATTTTTTTTGTAAGATTAGTTATATTATTAAGTTTATCTAATTTATTAGTGGCAATTTTATTTTTTAATTTTGTTTTATTTAATGTATTTATACTATAAAAAATATTTAATAGAATTTTTTGAGCATATAATGAATTTTTGAGCGTAACAAATTTTTAGTAACATAAAATGTATGGAATTATTTATTAATATTAATACTATTTCTTAATGCTTTTAATGTTTTTCAATCATTGTATTAATATTAAATTTGATGATAAATTAGTGATTATAAATTATATATATACTTAATACAGTAGTATGTTTAAATAAATTGTTATTATTGAATCAGTCGAGTATCACTTTTTGTAGATTCTCGCAGGATGCAACAAGGAAGCGATCGCGGTTGCCAAAGCTGCAGGATTGCAATTTATTAGGGCTGAAGGATTTGTCTTCTCCCATGTGGCTGATGAAGGCTTTATTGATTCAAATGCTGGAACTTTATTAAGATACAGAAGGCAAATCGACGCAGACAACGTTCTCGTTTTCGTTGACGTAAAAAAAAAACATAGGTATAAGATTTTGAAACAATTTAAATGTCTTTCTTTTCCCTTTCTTTCTTCTCTCTGTCCTCTCCTCTGTTTCTCGCAAGTTTGAAAAGAAAAAAGAAAAAACAAATTTTTTACTTATAAAAAAGAATCACAAATGGAATTTTTTTTTTTGACTGCATCTTAAATTACAATTTGTAAATGAAATTATAGTAAACATTTTTAAAATAATTTAAAATAAAATGGAATATGCTCAAAATTGTATGATTTCCTTCAATACGGTTTATATTATACGACTCTTACGTCATAACTCTATACGAAAATAACTCTGCGTAAATATATTATTTTTTGTTAATTTTCTCTGGTATTATTACAGCTCCCACGTAATCACTTCCGATGTGAGTTTGTTGGAAACGGTAAAAGCTGCCGAATTTTTTTTAGCTGACGGCGTTATACTAACTGGTAACGCAACTGGCGAAGAAACAAACGTGAGAGATCTTTTAGGTATTTTTTTTTTAGACTCCTCTCTCTCTCTCTCTCTCTCTCCCCTCTCCCCATTCTCTTTCTGTTATACATATATATATATAAATCTTTATATCATAATGTAACTCTGAAAATATCGACAGATCTAGCATCATTATAATCTTTTAGAGAATCATACATTTTTGAAATAATTATATACAACCCCGATCGGAAAATATTTATAACATCATATGATGAAATCTAGATAAAACTGGATATGCTGCAATTATGTCTCAATATTTTGTGCAAATATTGATAAATATTTGCACAATTTATTTCTAAATAGTATTTCAGCAAGACAGCAGCGATCGATATGAGGAACTATTTTAGCGGAATATTTGCAAAATTAAATTTGGAAAGAAATTGCAAAATAATAGCGAAATAATTGTGAAATATATTTGAGTTTTATTATGTGTTAGGTTCTGTTGCACCAACGTCACATAACATTTAACCTTAGCTTAACTCACTCTTCGTTTCTTTCTAAGAGGACAGTTAGAAAGAGACGAAGAGTGAGTTAAGCTTAGCTTAAATGTTATGCGACGTTGGTACAACCAGGCCTTAGTCCTGTAGATAATACATAGCATATTCTGTGTTTGTTGGGTCGTCGATAGATGGCATCCTTTCTCCTACGTAAAATATAATGAACGATGGTATACATATATATAACAATGATATAATACATAACTGTTACATATCGGTGTTTGCTGAAGTGTGCTGGAGTGATTTTGCTTCTAAATGACAAAATAATTGTGCAAAATTTAAACCTAAAATTGAATTTCTCTTTCTTTTTTTTGTGCAAATATCAATCAGAAATTTTATGTTGCCTAAGAACGCTGTGTTATAAAGAATTAGCACAATAATTGTGAAATTCCTCTCAATTGAAATGATGCAATTATTGTACAATATTTGCGCAATTTTCTTATCGGGAAAGTTGTTTTGTTTAATTTGACCTTCTGAAATATTTTTTTTACTTTTAATGATACGAAAAGATTATATAGGGGAAAAGTGATATACTCGAAAAGAAAAATACTTTGATTAACGTCATTTTTTTCAAGATTTTTAATTGATTTTCTTTGAGAGTTTTATGACCGATATATTGATTTTTAGATGAAACAAGATATATTTTTATTAGTACTCCATTAAGGAAACTACCTGTATAACAACAGATTGGCAGCAGATTTACTCAGATATTACAACACATCCGGTATCATCTATGTCTGCATTAAACTTGTGTATTATCGGCGGAACTTGCCGAAATAATCTGACAGCAAATTATAGGCAGAAACCGATTTATCATTTCATAAACATTTATAAATTAAATACATTATTTAAATATGAAACAGCAGATTTTGTTTAGTTTTTGCAGTCAATCTGCCATTATATTCAGTTAGCAGATTCTGTTATATTTCTGCTGATATTCTATTGACAAAATTTGTAACGGCTACTTTCTCTCTCTCAAAATCTACGACATTATTAATCTCGACAGATTTGGCTATCCGGAATAGTATTGCAATTGGGAGGAAAAAAAAAAAACTTATTAATGCGTATTGTGTTTATTAATGTTTAATTTTTAAGGAGGTATCCTATAAGCACACAATATTCCTAGAATATTGTACTAATATTATCTATTAAAAATTAAAATAACATTGTTATAATATTCCGAGAATATTATATAATATTTTCTAATATTATAGGATTATTCTGTTGATGTTATATGTCCACTTCACATAATATCCTTTAGTATAGGTATACTGTTTTAATATCAGTGGAATATTATAAAAAAGTTCTTAGAATATTATTCTGATCTATACTAACAAATTAACGTTTATAAAATATTCCTTGGATATTATTATAATATTCAAATATTTATACAAAATTATAAACAAAGATTTTATTTAATAAAAATAATAAAATTTATAATTTTTTTCATATATTCTCACATATCCCTCACACTGATTAATAAATAATATTTATAACCATTTGTAACATTAATTTTAGAACTATTATTTATTAAATATTAATAAATTTTTTAATTATTAAATTAAAAATAGTTTATTTGTTTGATAGTTTATTCCCGAAAATTTAAAATATTTTTATAACATTAAATAATATTATTTCATATAATATTCATATAATATTTATATAATATTATCAGGAGCGAACATATAACTATCTATTAATATTACTAGAATATTGTATTTAATGTTCTAAAATTACGCCTAAAATATTACTTAATATTAAATAATATTACGCGCTTATAGGGTAATCTCTGCTTTTATTCAACCTGAAAATCTTATTAAAATTATCCAAAATTTTCCCCAATATACAAGCGTCTCTGCGCGTCACACTAATTTTCCAATATTTCACCTCAAACGTACGAAAATCACTTAGCGTCTGTAGCATTATACCGACTTTGCCCCATACATCCCTGGCGAAAATAAGAAGCGTTGACAACCGTTCGATGAAGGTTTTTTAAAAGTTTATACGCTTTCAAACTTTGTAAGAACGCTTACACAACGTCGTTAGATTTTAAACGCTTTTAAAACGCTTATCAAACGCTATATATAACGTTTCGTGAAAGTTCTGCAATGTTGAGGAGACGCTTTTCAGAGCATCTTTAGTAAACGCTGATTCACTTTCGTGCAGAGAGTTTGTTGTCAGACTTTTCAAACGTTTAGCAAATGCTTTTCCCAACGCCGTAAGACAAAAGTGTTTTCTCTCCGTTCAACAAACACTTTTTCAATGCGGCGAATTATAGGGCGTTTACGCAAACGGCTTGGAAACGCCTAAAAAACGCTTTTCCCGACGCTGTAACACGAGCGTTTTTCCTCCATTCAGCAAACGCTCTTCCAACAACGCCGCTATATAGGTGGCGCATCTTTGTCGCATTTAAAATACATCCAGCCGCGTATATAAGCAGACCTCCTGAGAGGCAAAAAGTATAGATTCGGTTTCAAAACCTCCATTATCATTAATAAAAATTATTCTTCTAACGACAAGAGTAAACGCTCGTTAAACGCTCAATAGAGGCTGCATATGCAGTTTCCCATGATAAAAGTAGGCTGCGGTCCACTTGACGCTACAAATGGTTTGAAACGTTCTTCTTCTCCTTCTTTTTTCATTGAAAGAAAGGAGAAAAGGAATGCTTCAAAGCATTCCGTAGCCGTAAACACCTATTAATGCCGGGATTACGATGAATTTAACGTAACGGGACGCGACGGACGCGAAGTAACGTAACGTGAACTTAAGAAATTACGATCGCCGTAACGTGAAGCAGCGTGCATTTCAGAAATGATTTGACAGCTTGGTGTGAATAGAAGGTTAGAAATTCACGCTGCTTCACGTTGCGGCGATCGTAATTTCTTAAGTTCACGTTACGTTACTTCGCGTCCGTCGCGTTCCGTTACGTTAAATTCATCGTAATCCCGGCATAAATGCTTAACAGAGGATCTATATCTAGATAGCAACGTGTCTGCATTGTTGTTGGCATGTTGTCGACAACATAGTATGTGTTGCTATCAGAATTGTGGCAACTGAGTCCGCATTTGTCGGCAAGTTGATGCCTTCACGATATAACAATTTTGTATAGCAACTTGCCAACAACTTGTTGGCAACTTATGCTGCGATCTAAAATTGTCTGATTCAAAATTCGAGCTGTTGCCGTTATGTTGCTGTGATATTTCATAGGATCACACATTGCTCTCGCACAGCATTTTACCCA